>NC_079315.1:55198287-55536620 GCF_029931775.1 Euleptes europaea
TAATTTCACCAAAATTTTGCATCCATTTAACCATACATGTTTTCATTTGTTCCTCTGCCGTCTCCATGGTTAATAACATCTTGTAGATTTTAGATAATAAGTGATCTTGCGATTTTGTTATTATTTGTTCAAAGTTTGTCAAATTGTCGACTGGGTGATAATCAGATTTTAATCCATGTACCACTTTATATTTTGATATTTTCTTTCAATTCCTCAAGAGATTTGATCTGACCATTCTTTTTTATTAAGTCTCAATACCTGAGATTTCTGACTTTCAAAGTCCATATATGCTTCTGTTGGAGACATTAGTCTAGGAGCTTTCGGGCTAAGAGATGGTTTCAATAAATTCCATGTTTTAATCAAATGGTAAAAAGTAGATTCCCGAGACATGTTCTTTGGTAAATTCTTGATGTCTTTAGACCAAAGCCAGTAATGGAATCCTTTTTCCAGGGAGGCTTTCTCCAATCTAATTGTTCTACTTTCAAGTTGGATTATCCAATCTGTCACAGCCAATAGTGCAGCAGCTTGATAGTACAGAAATAAATTCGGTAGTGAGAGTCCTCCTCTTTCTTTAGCATCTTGTAAAACCGCAAATTTAACTCTAGATTTTTTTCCTTTCCAAACAAACTTATTGATACTTCTTTGCCATTTTGTTATCGTTGCTTTATTGATGTCAATTGGTAATGTCTGAAATAAAAAAATCATTCTTGGTAACACATTCATTTTCATTGTTGAAATTCGGCCTAGCCAAGATATTTGAAGTCTGTCCCATCGTGCCAAGTCCTTCTCTATTTTCATCCATGTCTCTTTGTAATTTAAATCGAACAGTGAGTCATTGCCAACTGGGATTTTGATTCCTAAATATTTAACACTTTTTTTTGAATCGGGCATTGTAAAATCTCTGATAATTCTGATTTTTCTTTATTTGACAAATTGAAGGAAATCATATCAGTTTTTTGTTGATTTAATTTGTATCCCGAGTAGTAGCTGAATTGATCAATTTGATGTTTTATTTCAGCCATAGACTGCGTTGGACCTTGGCATGTCAGTACTACATCATCCACGTAACTCCTGAGTTTGTACTCCTGATCTTCATATTTAAGTCCTTTAATTTTACCATTGAGTCTTATTTTATTGGCTAAATAAACCGATTTCCATCGGAATCAAACTCAGGTCGTGAGCAGAGCTCGGACTGCAGTACTGCAGCTTACCACTCTGCGCCACGGGGCCTCATAACACTGCCCTTACACTGACTGAAACTGCAATCTACACCTGCTTGCCTCCTCTGTTATCTCAGGAGCTTGGTTTCAAACTCTAGAATGGGTTTCTGAAGTCTTGTTTTGTAGGTTGGAATCATTCCTGCTGGGAGAGGAAGAGAGAGTATGTTTGTTAATCTAACAAATAACTGTATTGGTCATAATTGATGTTTTTTCTTCACAACATCTACTGTAAA
Organism: Euleptes europaea; assembly: GCF_029931775.1. Lineage (NCBI taxonomy): Eukaryota > Metazoa > Chordata > Lepidosauria > Squamata > Sphaerodactylidae > Euleptes > Euleptes europaea. The sequence goes on from NC_079315.1 coordinate 55,199,741, forward strand.
ACTCAACACAGTTTACGGTAAAAAGGAAGTTCCTAGTTCTGTGGGAACTGATGAAAGCAAACTATCACAGTGTTTGGTATCTTCTATAAAGAACTTATTCTGGCAGGCTTTCTAGTCAAGGATACATTAGGTGACAGCATCCAAAATAAATAACCAGGCAAAGTATCGAACAGACCATGTGTGCATCACTTCATCAGAAAATCTTGATATACGCCACATGATTCATTACTTGGGTCATAGAAAGGTGTAAATTTAAAGGCTGTGCATTGTTGGGATTTTTTCTTATCTTGAAGCTTTAACAACACAACTGTGATTTAAGATCTGTCCTTGAAAATCTATGTGCCCTTTCCAACACTGCTGAACCATCAAAGAGTTCTGACCTAATAAATGATCCATGCACCTTTATGAAAATAACCAGGCCTTGTTAGATTTCTACTGTGAGCCATTAAAGCTGCTGTGGCAAAAGGAAACCTGAGGCTGCTAAGGTTTTACATGGTAACCCAGCAGTTTCTCAGTCTTTCATGAAAAGAACCAACCAAAAGAAACGGTGTGGTCTGTACTGAGGATTACTGTCAGTCCTAACCATTGGCCTCCAACACCAAAATAAGGGTAGGGGAGTTCGACTCGAAATTGGGAGTGAACCATGGATGAAAAGCATCTCATATTTGTCCGCTCCTCAGGGAAAGTTGTAGTGAAGACTGAGAAAATAAATACGTTGTGTTATAAGTGTTTGCAGCACCAAATGGAAGAAAATTTGTGCAAACAAGAGAAAATATAATGTTTCATTAAATGTTGCAAACATTTGGTGAGGAAAGCCATATATATGTTGCAGGAAGAAGAAATTGACCTGGCTTGTTTAATAGAAACATGGCTGTAAGAAAATGACGTGGTGTGTCTGTCTCAACTAACACCCCCTGGGTACACAGTCCTCCACCAATTCTGTACAACTAGCCATGGAGTAAGTGTGGCTATTATCCTCCACAAGTTCTTCAATTTCTGCAGATTTCCAATGCAAACTATCACTAGCATTGACTGTATGCTACTTACATTAAGGATTAAGGATAGATTAGGTATTCTGTCTACCAGCCACCTGGTTCCCCAGTGGACACCTCCCTGAGTTGGCAGAGGTGTTCTTGGATTTGGTACTGGAGACTCCTAGGCTGATCATTCTGGGGGACCTCAGCATCCATGCTGATGATACCTCCTTGGGACAGACCCAGGATTTCCTAGTTTCTTTGACTGCCTTGGGTCTCTACCAAATTATGACCGACCCAACACACAAAAGAGGTCACACCCTGGACTTAATTTTTTGTACTGAACCTTTGAGGTAAAGTTTGGTTTCAGGGCTGGAGATTCACCATGAACCATGGTATGACCATTACCTACTTAAAGCCAAGGTGAATGTGGCTCTGACACCCAGCATGAGAGGTGGCCTGGTTAAAATGATCCCCTCACAGAGGCTCATGAATTGTAATGGATTCCAGAATGCCTTGGCAAATTGTTCTATTGAGGCTGTGTTCTGTTGAGGCTGCAATGGAAACATGGAATGTGAAGTTCCTTGAAGCTATCAACAAAGTTGGCCCTCATCAACCTCTCCCACCCGTGGGATGAAACCCAGCCCCCTGGTTTCTGAAAATGGCTGGGAAATATCTAGTACTGTGCAGGCAGAGAACCTGTACTCAATCTGACACATCATGCCATAGAGCTAGGGTTGCCAGGTCCCTCTTCGCCACTGGCGGGATATTTTTGGGGCGGAGCCTGAAGAGGGCAGGGTTTGGGAGGGGTGGGACTTCAATGCCATAGAGTTCAATTGCCAAAGCGGCCATTTTTCTCCAGGTGATCTGATCTCTGTCAGCTGGAGATCAGTTGAATTAGCAGGACATCTCCTGCTACTACCTGGCAGTTGGCAACCCTTCATAGAGCTCATTCTGAGGCCTGTGAAGAGGCAGAGATGATGGCAAAGAAAGGTTACTTCTCTACTTCTCTCCATCAACTAGTTCACATTCATCCCAATTGTTCAAGGTAGCTCAGCATTTGCTACTTCCTAAATCTGAGCCTCTAATGTCCCAGGAACATACAATTAAGTGTGATACTTTTGCTAAGATTTTTGTTAATAAAATATTGAAAATATGTTCTGATATGGATGTCAATTATAACATAGGTACACCATAAGAAAGGCCTAATACACCACCTGGGCCACTTATGGATCATTTTGAACCAGTTTCTGTGATGGATATGGACAAGATCTTACGATCTGTGAAGGCCACTACTTGCACCCTGGATCCTTGCCCATCTTGGCTGCAAAAATCATGTAACGACCACACCAACAAACAGCATCTATTATAAATCACAGTGGGTAGCCGTGTTAGTCTGTTTGCAGTAGTCAAAAAGGGCAAGAGTCCAGTAGCACCTTAAAGACTAACAAAAATATTTTCTGCTCACGAAAGCTCATACCCTACCAGAAAATATTTTTGTTAGTCTTTAAGGTGCTACTGGACTCTTGCCCTTTTTGTCTATTATAAATCAGTCACTAACTCAGACCACCTTCTTTTGGCCACTCAAAGACGCAGTTATTCAGCCGCTACTTAAAAAACCATCCCTACAGAAAAATGATGTGGCTAATTATTGCTCGGTGTCTAATCTACCCTTACCAAAGAAAGTGTTGGACAAAGACTTACTGGGGAAAGTGAATGGGCAAAGTCTATCTTACTGGTCAAAGTCTTCTTGGATAACTCATCTACTCTGGATCCTTTTTGGTCTGGTTTCAGGCCAGGCTATGAGACAGAGATGGCTCTTTAGCTTTAGCTGATGACCTCCATCTGAGTGTAGACGAAGTCTAAGCCTCTCTGTTGCTCTTGTTGGATTATCTGTCGCCTTTTATAGAGTAGATCATGCCATCTTGTTGAGGTACCTGGAGGCAGAAGTAGGTATCAAGGGATATGCCTTGAACTGCTTCAAAGCATGGATCAGACTCAAAAGGTTGCTATTGGAACCAGTTGTCATCAGTATAGGGCCTATCTTGTGGGGTTCCACAGGGAGCAATTCTATCCCCCATGCTTTTTAATCTCTATGTAAAGCTCTTAGGACAAATCATTTGTAGTTCAGGGGTTGGCTGTCATCAGTATGTTTATGATACTCAGCTTTATATATCCTTATCCAAATCTCCAGGTGATGTTGTAGAGGTCCTGAATCACTGCCTGGCCATGATGGTTAACTGGCTAAAAGTGAACAAATTGAAATTTAACCCTGAAAAGACAGAGATCGTGCTGGCTGGGAAGGAAAAGACTTTGAAGGACATTGTTCTCCCCACTTTTGATGGCGTTCTCCTGACCCTTGTTGACTCAATTAAAAGCCATTTGGTCATACTGAATCCATTTTTATTACTAGAGAAGCAAGTCAATGCAGCTGCAAAAAAAGGCTTCCTTCCAATTCAGCCTAACCCATAAGATGGCCTTGATACACCTGACCAGGCCACCTGGATCCATGCTACAGTAACATCAGACTAGACTACTGTAATGTACTGTACATTGTTCTCCCCTCAAAATCAACTCAGAAACTCCAACTGTTCCAGAATTCTGTAGCTCAACTATTAGTAGGAGCTAGACAGAGCATGCATATTACTTCTCCAGATGCTCCATTGGTTGCCCGTTCATTACCAAGTTCAGTTTAAGTTATTGGCTATCACATATAATACACTTCATGGTCTTGGCCCCTCTTATTTACAGGACTGTCTCTCTCACAACAACTCTGCTCATGTCAGCAGGGGCTTCTGCAGGTGCCAATCTGCAAATGGGCAAAATCAACAACTGCCCATACATATGCTTTCTGTATTGTGGGTCCTGCCTTGTGGAATGGCCTGCCCGAGGAGGTCAGGAAAGCTCCCACTCTCCTGGCCTTCTGCAAACTATGCAAAACTGAACTATTCAAGAGGGCTTTTCTGTGCAGGTAATAAGGATGCACAGTACAAAATGGTTTCACAGACTTACTTGGATAAATGATTGGGACTTGTGGTCTTTACTGCTGTATATAGTGTATTGCCAGTAGGATCCTATTTATGTAAGTTCTGTACTGCTTGATGTGTCATGTTAATACTTACAGTATGCTTCTGTTTCTTTCTAGTGGTTCTAGACTTCTAATATCCTAATGCATTAGTTATTGAATGTCCCATTTTTATAGTACTGACTCACTATGTATAATATGCCTTGAGTCCCTCTGAGAAAGGCAGACTATAAATAAATAAATAAATAAAACATATTTATCTGTGTACAAATATAAAAATTACAAAATTAGACACATGATTTGGATCTGAGTCATATGGGGGGTGAATCTTTGTCCAGGGGTTCATGGTAGCTCTTGGCAGCCCTGCCTGAAAGTTACTTCATCTGCATTCTCTTTCCCTTTATTTTATGCACAGCTCAACTGTTAAAGATGTCAACTTTTGCTCCAAACACAGTTTATTGTTATGCACAAATAATACGCTATAGCTTGCTCTCCTCCCTCTAAACCTGTAAATAAAAAACCCTAACTCAATTATTCAGATGCAATGACAATCTATTCCTGTGAGATCAGCTTCATTAATTATTCAGCCACATACAAGGAGAGGAAAGAAGGGGAGCACATGACCCCTCCAGCTGTACCATGCCTGAGTATGTACAAATACTCTGTCAAATATGTCAGCTCATTTAAATGTTGTTCCACCTTGTACCCATAATGGTTTCTTGTACATATGTGCTACTGCTTCATCTTGGATTTGTAGGCTAGGATTTTTTTATTATAAGACTTCGAAGTAGCTAGGCTTATGCACTAAAAAAATTGGGGGGGGGGTAACTGAAGATGTACTAAACAATCATGTGACACACATTCTCTACAGTCCAAGAATTTAGCAAGAAAGAAATATGATGGACATGTGCACTGCCAGATGTATTTTTTAAAAAGAAATGACGATGACAGTGAGTAAAGACATCATTGAGACATGTGTCTAGATTAATCACAGGAATATTTGTGCCTCCAACATAGTATTACTTTTCATACAGTACAATTAGGCTCTAGAGTGTTAAAGTGTCACAAATGCTCATAATGACCCATTTTGGAATGAGAATTTGCTCATAATGTTTGACAGTTTTCAAATTAAGCATCATTTTCTCCAGAAGTTTTCCTGTGGCTCAAAATGACATTCTTCACAAGCATCAGTGTTCAGGTTCACCAAGCTGCTCTAGAGGCACATGCACAGGAGTTCTTCAATGCTGAGCCACAACTAAACGCATATAACTCTGGTTGTCATGAACCATGTGACCAAACCACCTGAACCATAAAGCCTTTTGTTTCATCTTCTCTATCTGTCAATGTTTTTGACTTTTTAAAAAAATATAATTTTATTCATTTTAAAAAGTGGTACAGAAAAGGGGGGGGAAAGGGAAGAGACCGGTAGGGGAAAGTTGTACAATTCGTTTTGTGTCCATGCCCGTCAAAACCCATCTACATTTCTGCTTTCATTGTCATTGTTGTTATTATAAGGAGACACAGGGGGGTGGAGGGGAGGGGTGCATGAGGAGTAAGGGAATTGTACTTGTGTTCTGGTCCTTCCATCACCATCTAGTTTTGCACTTGGTAGTGCTGCACGTGAACCTATGCAACTCATTTTGTTCTGAGATGTTGTCTCTCTACGGTAGATGTTTGGACCACCTCATAGTGAGGATCACGAGTTCTTTCTGCTGTGCCCTGGGTGCAATTCTGGGGGCACTATCCTTGCGGCCTGGTTATGACCTGAGCTAGTTCTCATCCACATTTTTTGTAAAATGATCTCCATTTTTGTTGATGCTCCTCCAATTGTGTGCCGTGAATTAAGTTTGTCAGTCTTGCCATCGCTGCGTACTCCATCATTTTTGTGATCCATTCAGATATTTTGGGGTTTTTCTTATTTTTCCAGTTTCTTGCGTATAGAACTCTCACAGCAGTCATCGCATACTGGAATACCTCCTTTTGCTCGGTAAACATTTGGAGAAGGGCCATGGCTCAGTAGTAGAGCATCTGCTTGTCACATAGAAAGTCCCAGTTTCAATACTTAGCCTCTCCAGTTAAAAGGATCAGGTAGTAGGTGATGTGAAAGACCTCTACCTGGGACCCTGGAGAGTAACTGCCAATCTGAGTGGACAGTACTGACCTTGATGGACCGATGGTCTGATTTTATGTAAGGCAGCATCATGCCTTCATCATAGGCAGAGGTACTAAGTCTGATATTATTCAGTGGTGCTTCCTCCCAGGAAAGTGTTTTTAGGACTGCAACCTATATATGTGTCTGGTCTTCCATCTACATTTGCAAAAACTCTTTTGTTTCCTGTATGGAGAATTCCCAAGAAGATGTCAGTGAATTCTGGTAGTGGTACCATCAGCATGCATGGGCCAATATTATGGGTTTGAGGATAACTCATTTTTAATGCTCTCCAAGAAACTTCATATAAACAGAGCTGATCCTAGTTAGCCAAGGTGAGTTTACCCATCACTAGTGCTAGAGATGACCAGTGACCAGGTAGGGAATATAAACTAGATTGCAACAAATGGTCATTCAATTTTACATGACCAATTACATTACATGAGTTTGTGTTAGATGGCATAAATACAAACCTCTTAAGAAACTGTACTTACTGCATTACAGCATTTGCATGCTAGTGATCTGTGGCCCTAGTGGTTGCTGATGGTATTGACTCATCAGTCATTCACTGTACAAGCAGTTAAACATTCAGTAGAATCCACTGTCTGCAGAGTCTATTAAACATTAATGAGTGTATTGTGTATGTTAAAAATTATAATATATGAAGCCATGACCCAACTGTAAAACTATTTATATTAAAGCAAGCCCACCACAGAATAGCATGAAACATTACTTATGGCATTTACTACCAAGAAAAATAGACCTTTTCTACCCAACATAATTCTATTAATTCTTATTTTTTAGGTTGTTCAGAATTTTACTCCATTGTTTGCATTGGTGACAATAGCAGCTGAAGATTTAGAGTATCTCCTTTAATCTCTGCACTGTCAATGGTGGTTGAAGATTTACAAAAGCTATTCTCTTCCACTAACTCTTGCATCTTTCTTTATTCAACGTGTTTCAATGATATGACACAATTTAGTAAAGGTGGTAATGATTATGAAAGCTTGCCGGTGAGTCCCCTCTTGAACTTCTATGGTTCAGGTGGCTCCTGTTTAAATCTATTATGTGGAGATGGAAGGAGGGAATTCCATAGTGCACTAACATAAATTCAGTGGCTGGTAGGCTATTTGAAGCACAACCAAACCCTGCTATCTTCTTGTTTCATCTGTCAGTTGCACATCCAATCTACCACCTAACTGGGTGAGCTGTAGTGCAGATGGCCATAATCATGGTGCAGGTATTTGTTATATCAGCACCACTACATCATTCTTCTTTTAACAGAGTGGTAAATACATTGAGTTGGATCCAGATTAAATTTTCCAATGGCAGAATGGAATTTGCTTGCCTCCTCACACACACCCCTCTACTGCAGACCACCGATCTCTACTGCTCCTGGGGGATAAGGGACCCTGAAAAACATGCAGCATGAAGCAGAAATCAGCAGAAATTGCAAGTTTAGTCTGGATCCAACCCGTTCTCTCTCTTTTTTATCCAGCTGTTCCTCCAATGAGTTTGGGCAGCATACATGATTCTCCTGTCATCGTTTTGTCCTCACACCAACACTGTGAGGTAGGTTAGGCTGAACAAGAGTGATTGCTTCAAGGGCATCCAGCAAGTTTCATGCCAGAGTGTGAATTTGAGCCCAGATCCTCACGTTACACTACCACTAACCCACACTGCATCTCTTTTATTTTGTTGAGGAATCACTCTTCCTACAGTAGTGTATGCAACCTTAGCCAATAGAGGAACTATACTGAGTCTAGTTTTATGGTTTCAACATTAAGTGGAAGTGGAGGAAACCATAAGCACAAATGAAGCTGCTGTACACTGACACAGACCCATCTATCAAGGTCAGTATTGTCTGCTTCAATTGGCAGAAGTTCTCCAGGCTCCTAGGCAGAGGGCTTTCACATCACATACTATCTGATCCTTTGAACTGGAAATGCCAAGACTGAACACAGGACCTTCTACGTGGAAAAGAGCTGCTTTTCCACTAAGGCACAGCCCCTCTCACAAGGTACAATTTTATGATGGGGTTTATTGTATATCAACCTAAGCTCTGGTGTCAACTATCAAATACAAGGAAATTTGGTTCATCACATTCATTCATTCATTCATTTAGCTCAGAGATACCCAACACGACATGTGTGGGTGCCATGGTACCAACTGACACCTTTCCTGCTGCCTGCCAAATATTTTTAGAAAAAGGTTCAGGTCAAGTGAGGCTCCTGCCCAGCAGGGCTTCTGATTGGCCACATACACTAACAGCTCATTCCTAAGCCCTGGGGCCAAAAATCCACAGGAGGCAAGCAAGTGGCCACGCCAGTGCCCGGGCTGCTTGTGCAGGTGCCCAGGCCACTTGTGCCATCCAGAGTGGCACTGGCGCCAGCATGGGGGCACTCATGCTGGTGCCATGGGCTGGCATATCAGCACAGCCCTGGGACGCCTCCCACTGGCGCAAGTGCTCACACCATCATCCCAGGGGGCATTCTGGGGATGTTCTGGGGGGTGGAGCTGCCGGTAGGAAGCTTCCTAACCCCTTCCAGCCTGGGAACACCCCACACACACACACACACACCTCAGCGGTGCTGCAACAGGTTTTTGTTGGCGCAGCATCGCTTTAGTCTACTGGGCTTCCCCCCGCCCATTTTTCTTTTTAACAGTAAATGGCCCTTTTTTCTTCTAGTGGCAGCCTCCAAACGTCTTTGGAGGCGCTGCGGTGGCACCCTGGCAACACCGTCCCTTGGCACCGCTGGGCTCAGGAATGGGCTGCCAGTATGAAATAAGGAGAGATCATTTCTAAAATAACTTCTGAATGAAGAGTGGAGTCATTTAATTGAACAGGCTTCCTTCTTGACATTCAAAGTTTGTAATGAATCTTGTTTCATAATTCTAGAAATTGGGGTCAAACAGTGAAGCTGATTGATAGCAGATTTTATGCAAAGTAATATATTTCTTTACACAATATCCATAGACAATACTACTCCTCTGTACACTCAATCAGCATGCATAGAGGGGGACAATGAGCATGAAGTCTACACATATAGACTCTTTCTCAATGATCAAGAACGTTTAAAAAGCAATGTTCAAAATGATCACAGGGATCCACACTATCAAGCAATCACACATAGGTGCATGGGCGGTAGGCTTTCCAACCTCCTAGTGGGGCCTACAGATCTCCCAGAATTACAACTGATCTTCGGACTACAGAGATCAGTTCCCATGGAGAAAATGGCTGCTTTGGAGGCTGGACTCTATGGCATTATACCCCACTGAGGTCTTTCTCCTCCACAAACACAACTCCCCATGCTCCACCCCCAAATCTCCAAGCATTTCACAACCCGGAGTGGGCAACCCTATTGTCAGGGCAGGTCACACTCATACTCGCTTCTTTCTATGAATGCTGACAGAGTACATGACTGGAACATGTGTAAAGGGCTAGTGTGTAATTAATATATGGAATTTAGTTCACAAATGTGCAATACCTTTGAAAGAATTAGGCAAATGCATAGAGGATAAGCCTACGAATGGATGAGCAATGATAGCTAAATGGAACAAACATGGTCATAAGGCAGCAAATCTCTACAAAACTTCGGCAAGGACAGAAGCCATAAGAAAGGTTTCGCCTTTGTGCCGTTGTTACAGGCTTCCCAGAGGCATCTCACTCACTTCAGTCAGAAACAGGATGCTGAACTAGATGCATCTTTGATCTGTTCATCAGGGCAGTTCCTGTGCCTCAAGTTTTTCAAGTGCCTGAGAAATCATGACACACTTTACTTTCAAGGAAAGTGGGAACCTGTACAGACCATAACACATGGCACAACTTTTTAAAAAAATAGTTACGTAAGGAGTTAATTCTTTCAAGGGAATTTTTTACTATGAGATACACACACCCCTTTATGAGATGTATTCCTACTACAGCTTTCGGTGTTATGCAGTGGATGTCATGCATTATTTCCAGACCTCCAGAAAGCAAGTTGGATCGATTGGATGCATTCAATCCTGCTAACTCCCACCCAGTATTGAACATATTGTTTTGGGGCAAGGTAGTTGAGAGAGTGGTGGCAGAACTGTTGCAGGAATTCCTGGAGGAAACATCGGCACTGTATCCATTTCAATCTGGCTTCTGGCCTGGCCATGGAGCAGAGACCGTGCTGATTGCTCTCACAGATGACCTCCAGAGACAACTGGATCGAGGTGGGTCGGAGCTGCTTGTGTTACTCGATCTCACAGCAGCGTTTGACATGATTGATCATAAGTTGTTGACCAGCCACCTCACCAGCATTGGCGTGTATGAGACAGCCCTTCAATGGCTGTCTTCATTTCTCCATGCCTGGGGACAGAGGGCAGCAATTGGGAAGAAGCTTTCCACATGCCACCCATTGATGTGTGGAGTCCCGTAAGGGGCGATTCTCTCCTCAATGCTTTTTAACATCTACATGTGCCCCCTCGTCCAGTTGGTCCAGAGTTTTAGGCTTGGGTGTCATCAGTACACTGATGACACCCAGCTATATCTGATGATGAGCAGCCAGCCAGACACCGCCCTGGAAAACCTGGCCAGGTGTCTGGAGGCAGTGGCGAAATAGTTAAAGCAGAGTCACCTGAAATTGATCACAACAAAGATGGAGGTCCTGTGGCTGGGTCGGGGAGGCATGGATGGGACTTTCCATCTTCCCACTCTTGATGGGGTGCTGTTAAAACCATCAGCCTCTGTCAAGAGTTTGGGGGTAACCTTGGATGCCTCCTTGTCTATGGAGGCCCAAGTTATGCAGACTGCCAGGACGGTGTTCTTCCACCTTTGCCAGGTCTGGCAGTTAGCCCACTACCTGTCTTGTACAAACACAGACACAGTGATCCACATGATCTGTCACCTGTAGGCTAGACTGCTGTAATTCGCTCTATGTGGCGCTGCCCTTGAGATTGCTCCAGAAACTGCAACTGGTCCAGAATGTGGCTGTGTCGGCCCTAATAGGAACATCTTGGACTGCACACATTCAACCAGTGCTCCGCCAGCTGCACTGGCTCCCAGATTGAATTCCAGATCAAATTCAAGGTTTTAGTTCTAGAAGTCAAAGCTCTAAATGGTCTGGCACCACTACATCTTTTGGACTGCCTCTCCCCATATAACCCCTGAAGAGCCTTATGACTGGCAACAATCTATTAGAGATCCCTCGTCCAAAGAGCATCCAGCTGTCCCAGACCAGGGCCAGGGCCTTCTTGGCCATGGCCCCAGCCTGGTGGAACTCTCTGTCTAGTGAGACCCGGCCCCTGCGGGATTTAGCTGAGTTCCGCAGGGCCTGTAAGATGGAGATGTTCCTCCAGGCTTATGGCTGAGGACAGTGATGGTATCATCTAGATGCTAGCCTCCCCTCCCCTCTTCCCCTTCTTTTCCCAGTTTGTCCTTCCCGTTCTTTTCCTACCATTTTGTCCTCTCACTTTTTCCTGTATGTCTTATGGTTAGTTGAGGTCCACTCTTCCTCCTGAGATATGGTATTAAAGCAGATAACGGTCAATGTAGTGACATTCCTTCTTACAGGGAATAAATTTTAGCACCAAGGATAGAATTTGCGGACATTTTAAAAATTCAGCATCTTAGAATGTTTTAACTTTTGTAACTTTTTGATGCTCCATTGTATATTTAATTGTGTTGTTAGCCGCTTTGAGCCTGGCCTTGGCAGGGGAGTGAGAAATATAAATAAAAGTTTATTTTTATTAGTATTAGTATTATTATGAAGTGTCAATTTAGCTTTATGGTATGGTTTAGTATTCGCACATGGGTCAACATTTAAGGCCTTCAGCCTTTTTAGATTCAGGTTCCATCTTTAACCCCAATGCAGCTACTTGGGATCCACTGAGGTACAAGCATGTGACAATAGACTCATATGACAAGAAGAGGAGAAGCGAGAGTTATGGGCCAGGACTGCAGGCAGCAGATCAAGGAATCCTCTCCACAACTGAGTGACTTTGCTTTGATGTTTTGCTGCTCCTGTCAGCATCCATGCAAAGAGAGTCAGGAGACATGGCACCCTTGCTCTTGACATATGCACATTATCAGCAGGTCCTTCAAAAAATAGCAAAAATTAGTGGCTGTATACAAGCATGTGACTCAGCAGCTAGAGGTCCATGACCTACCCAAGGGTCACAGCCCTTGAATTGAAAACCATTTATTAAAAGTATGTATATAACAGCAAAACAAGAGACAGTGTCCTGAATAGTCTAACTTTTATTTGCTTGTTTGAACAGTTGCTTACCAGCCCTCTCCTACACATCTGGTAGCACTACAATTTGAAATTCAAGAACACTTATAAGTCTGTAAGCCATTTTTAAAGGTAGTTTGCTTGCTGCAAGCCTTGCTGTTTTACCTGGTTGCTAGCTTTTGTGAAGACCCAGCACAAATTTTACTTTCTTTCCATTTCCTGGTGAGCTGAGAGACTCTTGAGTAGGATAACTGTTTTTAATCTCCATTCTTTCCATGAATGGCCATGTGCTACAGAGCTGAATTATGTCACAATGAAGACTTAGCAGCTTCTCCAAAGCCTTACTTTTAGGACTGATGTCTCAGCATGATAATAAACTATGGCTGACTTGCTGATGCTATAATATCAGGACCAGAATTATCATCCTCTGGAGGCAATAGATACTCCACCTGCATTCATCCATCTCTCCTTTGTTGGGGAAAAAAACAAGCCTGAGTCATGTAATGAATGAAAAAGTGATTGAGAGACTAATTTTCCAAAGCCAGCATCAATAGATAATGTGCAGTCCCTGCATTCAAGAGCTCAAAGGGGCTGTAGGCATATAAATGCCCTTTTCACATCCTTAAAGGGACATCTTTTTATTGAAAGGCCAGGATATACTGTTCTGGAAGAAAGACCATATTGGAGGCCAAGATTCTGGTTTTGGTTTTCATCCTCATTCTGCATGCACCTGAAATCGCACTGGAATTGAGCCAAGGGCTTGAAAGAATATGGCACAGTGCTTGGTTCGTTTTCATGGTATTTGACTACCTGCCCATTAACAGTTTCAAAAATCTGAATTGTTCCCAAAGCTAGTTATGATGCAGATGAAGGCTTATGCCTTTTTAAAAGGTTATTATGTAAACAAACAAATCACAAATCAGAAGCAACATCTCAGGGTTGTTAAACAATCATAGTTACCCAGAGAGGCCAATAGTTCTTTCAGTCACATCATTTTGGTAACTCTGAGGAAATTAACTAGTCATTAATATAAAATAGGTAGGTAAAAGATACTCTTCTCCCACACTGTGGGCTCAAAACAGCTTACATGAGAAAATCTACAAATTGCCTTTTAAAACACAGATACTGAGAAAATACCCTCTTAATTACCCTGCAACTTATTTGTCTATTAATCCGAAATAATTAAAAGCATGCTTAAGCAAGTGGACTTCAGATAGTTTCTAGACCCTTGGAGAATAGATATCTTTTCTCTTATATCTATCTTGGAAAGGGAAGAAGCTAGAGATTTACTTGTTTAAAAAATGAAAGCTGGGAATTCAGAGAACCCGCTTAAATCATCATTACAACACTACATTGTTATATTGATATTTTAGGGCCTTTAAAAATAAAAACTGAAACCATTAATCTTCAGGGTGGGGGGGAGGATGAGAGGGAGTGGTTTGACAATGGCAATAGTCCAAACATTAAAAAGTGAGCTGGAGGTGGGTGGAACAAAGAAAACTGACAGAAATGTTACAAGGAAAAAGCTGACTCAAAATTGGCTTCCAGAAAAAAATGGGGTAAAAGTGGTTTCAAAAGAACAACATGAAAAAGGGGGGATAACAAAAACACCATAATGGAAACTAAAGACGATAAATACGTATGCAGAAATCCATGGGGATAAACCAAAGCAGTATGGAGTCAGAACCAATTGAAAAAACCATGTGTAAAAGCCCTGAAAATGCCTGGCCTTGACTGAAACAGTACTCATTGCCCTAGATTATAGATCTAATAGCAAATCCTTGGATAATGATCAGACCTTTTGTGCAGGTTGGAGATGGTCCCTCAGTTGTGAGGTGCCAGGCTGTGAAGGCTTTAAAAGTTAACATTAACATTTTGAATTGAACATGGGAGCAAATTAGCAGCTAATGTAACGATCTGAAACATGGGGTGATATGTATAATACATGTTATTGGCTGCCTTCTGAACTAAATGGGCCCAGAAAGGCAGCAATACATCCTTTTGGGTGGGGGGTTGTGCAAATAGGACCTAACACCAGTATTCCAATGTCTGTGCTTCTTGTGGGTTTCTGGGCACAAATCAAGGTTCTGGAGCTGATTTATAAAGCCCACTGTGACTTCAGATCTTCCCATCTGAAAGACTGTGCTCCATTTGTTTCTACAGGCCAAGAACGTTCCTTTAATTAAATCAAGTCTGCACCAGTTCTAAATGACATGTCAGGAAGACTTTTTAGCAGCTAACTTACAACACTGAAACTTCTCCCTGGAGCTTGACAGTATTTCAGAAACAAAGTAAAACTCTTCTGTTTCAATGGGCACTTAGTAGCTGGATGTTGGCTCATAAGAAGATATTAAAATGTACATGGATTAACTCACCTTGTAGTTAAATACAACAAATGCACTTATCTATTTAGGAAAGCAGATGTTACCATTTACAAAGTGATGGCCACATACTATTTTTACTGCTTGATTCTTATTATATAGCAGGATTAGGAGTTCAACAAAAAAAATTAATAGAAACTGCATTCCTCTACTTAACAGGAGGTTAATAGCTTGTACATCCTCTGCAGCGGTGATGATAATAATAGAGCACAAAGAAATAGAGGGACTGTAGCACAGAGCTTCCTTACACCCCCTCCACTGCCCCATCCAAAATCTTATAAGTGTGTTGAAGTTCACCTCACAGACTTGCTGTTCCTTAATACCCAGAGGGGATAAAAAGGTTTATTTACAAGACTCTTGATAAAGACCCTCTAAAATCTATTGAAAGTCATGCTGCTTAAAGGGCCACAACTCCTCACTGCTCCAAGCACTGGAGCAAGCCATGTGAGCCGAAAGTACAATGTAGCTTTCAGAATGCAATCGATGCGTCATAATCTTGTACACACAAATCCTATTCAGAACATCTCTCTCGTTTGTATTGGAGCCAAGAACAGAATGTCAAAGAGACTTAGAGAAGAGGTGAGGGAAGAGAGAGTTGAGTGAGCATCAAAAGAATACTTTTAAGTGATTTTTTCCTTGAGCATCAAGGATATCAAAGAGAAGAGGGGGAAATGTGGACTGAGCATGAATAAAACACTTTTAAGTGCTTTATTTCTAGAGCATCAGAGTAACTAAGAGAAAAAGAAAGGACCGTGGAGTATAAATTGAGGATCCATCCTCAAAGCTCTTTTTCTTTGTAAGGTTCATTTTTATTTTATCCTTTTTCCTCCTAAAATATGACTTGTCAGAGGGGGGGAAATACACAGATGATGAAAATAAAAGCATCTCCTTTACTATATTTTCCATTATCAAGAGAATTAATTTTATTTTATTTGAAATCAGTTTGGCAATAAGGATCTGTTCTGTATGTGAGATTTCACTTTCCAATATGCATCATCATTAAAATGCCTTTGATATAGTTGGATGGGAGGTTATAAATTAATAATATCTACTTTGTATTGCTAGTAGTCTCTAGTCTACACCATCAGTGAGGATTATCAAATTACTAAAAACCTACTGCCTCTGTTTATATGGGTTCCTTTCAAGTTCAGACAAGGAATAGGACTTTATGCCTCTGTAAAAGACTCATATCTTGGTCTGGATTGGGAACATTTGGGAGTAGCATTTGACATGATCGATCATGATCTTTTGGCCCACCACCTCATCGATATTGGATTACGTAGGACAGTCCTTCAATGGCTGATCTCATTCCTCCAAGATCAGGGTCAGAGGCTGGTGCTAGGGGAGAGGGTCTCGACACAATACCCTCTAGTATGTGAAGTCCCACAGGGGGAAGTCCTCTTTACAATGCTCTTTAACATCTATATGCGTCCCCTCTCCCAGCTAGTCAGGAGATTCGAGCTGGGATGTCATAAGAACATAAGAAAGACAATGCTGGATCAGACCAAGGTCCATCAAGTCCAGCAGTCTGTTCACACAGTGGCCAACCAGGTGCCTCTAGGAAGCCCACAAACAAGACAACTGCAGCAGCATTATCCTGCCTGTGTTCCAAAGCACCTAATATAATAGTTATGCTCCTCTGATCCTGGAGAGACCAGTATCCATTTTTACTAGTAGCCATGAATACCCCTCTCCTCCATGAACATTTCCACTCCCCTCATAAAGCCTTCCAAGTGGGCAGCCATCACCACATCCTGGGGCAGAGAGTTCAACAATTTAACTATGGGTTGTGTGAAGAAATACTTTCTTTTATCTGTTTTGAATCTCTCACCCTCCAGGTTCAGCAGATGACCCCGCATTCTAGTATTATGAGAGAGGGGGAAAAGCTTCTGTCTGTCTACTCTCTCCAAACCATGTATAATTTTATAGACCTCTATCATGTCTCCCCTTAACCACCTTACTTCCAAGCTAAATAGCCCTAAGCATTTTAACAGCTCCTCATAGGGCAGTTGCTCTAGTCCCCTGATCATTTTGTTTGCTCTTTTCTGCACCTTCTCAAGCTCTGCAATATCATTTTTTAGGTGTGATGACCAGAACTGAACACAGTATTCTAAGTGTGGTCTCACCATAGATTTGTACAAGGGCAGTGTGATAGCTGCAGTATCCTCAACACGCAGATGACACCCAGCTATATCTGCTGATGGCTAATCGACCAGGCACTGTCCCAGATAGCCTAGCTGTGTGCCTGGATGCTGTGGTGAAGTGGTTAAAGCAGATTCATCTGAAATTGAACTCATCAAAGATGGAGGTACAAGGAGGCCCAGATCAGGGAGTCCATCTCCCCCCTCTAGACAGAGATCAGCTGATACCGGCTCCCTCTGTCAGGAATCTAGGGGTGACTCTAGATGCCTCCCTTTCTTTGAAGGCCCAGGTCACAAATACTGCCAGGACAGTGTTCTTCGATCTTCATCAAGCTCAGCAGCTGACTCCCTACCAGTACCTCTCTGATCAAGCCACAGTGATCCATGCAATGGTCACCTCCAGATACTTACATTTAAAGCCCTAAATGGCCTGGGACCCTCGTATCTACAGGGCCGTCTCTACAGATATGCCCTCCCAGAGTGCTTTACTATCATCTGAAAACAACTTTCTGATGATCCCTGGCCCCAGAACTATCTATACGGTTGCCAGGTCCCTCTTCACCACCAGCAGGAGGTTTTTGGGGCAGAGCCTGAAGAGGGCAGGGTTTGGGGAGGGGAGGGACTTCAATGCCATAGAGTCCAATTGGCAAAGCAGCCATTTTCTCCAGGTAAACTGATCTCTATTGGCAGGAGATCAGTTGTAATAGCAGATCACCATCTAGTACCTGGAGGTTGGCAACCCTAACTATCTGGCTGTCCTCAACCAGGGCCAGAGCCTTTTTGGTGCTAGCTCTGGCCTTGTGGAACTCTCTGTCTCATGAAATCCATGCCCTGTGGGACCTGGCTCAGTTTCGCAAGGCCTGAAAGACACAGATGTTCCACCAGGCCTATTCTTGAGGGCATAAGTGGAAATATGAAGGAGGCAGAATATGAATTTTCCTTGAGGCCTTGGATTCCTTTTCATATTTTGCCCTAGATTAGCGCTCCAGACATATAACTGTTCCCTTTCTGTTTTTGTGCTGTAGTAGACAGTGGGGCCATTGCCTCTACCTCCACTTGGTAAGACTCATCAGTTTTCCCTGGACACCACTATCTATTCTGTCAAGCAAAGTTGCTGGAGACAGGGGGTGGGGACATGGGGGCCCGAAAGCAAGAAAGCATGATGTCACTCCAGGGAAAGCCCAAAGGGACATCATGCCAATCACTGGAAACTCAATAGCATAATCAGCACAAAGGCATGACATTATGCTGCTCTAGGAATCACCAGAAACATTATGATGAAACTCTATAGTTTTATCATAAAGGTTCTAGTGATTCCTAGAGCAGCATGATGCCTTTGCACTAATTGCAATTGTTTAACTATTTTTTCTCCCATCAGCCAACAGCAGTGGCAGGAAGGGGGGTTGCCAGTGGGAGACTGCTGCCAACCCTATTCATAAGGCTAATGAGCTGCCCCACCTCCTGCGCAGATGCAGCCTCAAGGCATTGTATTGGATGAGGCCTCTTCTGGCTGAGAGATTTTTGAACCTATAACACATACCTGAGCCTTTGAGCAGCAACATGTTTTGTGAGCATGTTAAGTCAAGTCACTTCCAACTTATGGCAACCCTATGAATTATTAACCTCCAAAATGGCCCATCATTAACAGCCTTGCTCAGATATTGCAAACTGACAGCCATAATTCTTGATTGAGTCAATCCATCTCATGTTGGGTCTTCCTCTTTTCCTGCTGCCTTCAACTTTTCCCAGTATTATGGTCTTTCCCAGTGACTCTTGTGTTCTCATAATGTGTCCAAGGTATGATAGCCTCAGTTTAGTCAATTTAGCTTCTACGGGCAGTTCAGGCTTGATTTGATCTAGAACCCACTGATTTGTCTTTTTGGTGGTCCACCAAATTCGTTAAACTCCAACAAAACATTTCAGATTAGTCAACTTTCTTTTTGTCATTGTCCATAGAAGCCACCTGCCAAAGCTACTATTTTCTCCAGGGGAATTGATCTGTGTAGTCTGGAGATCAATTGTAATACTAGGAGGTCTCTAGGCCCCACCTGGAGATTTGGAAGTCAAAGAAGAAATATTTGACCCACAGTAAGTTTCTGGGCATATGACCATGCTGTGAGTTTTAATAATATCGGGCATATGGTCGACTACATTTCCCAGGGTGCACCAAGGTGCATTGTCTATGATATATCAGGAAGAGGCACCAGTGAAGTGCTGAGGGAACAGAGAAAGCAATCCAAGGAACGGCACCCAAGGACTCAAACAAAGAAAGCATCCAGGTTTCGGTTGGGTTTTCTGTTCCTCTTCTTTATAATTGTCCCACTTTCGAAAGGTTGTAGGCCTTGGCAATTAACTTCCAGGACTAGCAGCATACTGGGGAATTATCACTCAAAAATTTATCACACACACACACACACACAAATACAGGCATCTGATTTCCAATGTGCTGCTTTGCAAGGAGCTAGATAAATAGTAATACTATAATCATGCATGGAAAAAAGCCCAGAAGTAATAATTGGCTGATTCTGCATTTAATGGCAAAGTCGCTAAAACCTTCCAGTACTTTAAATGAAATTGAAGAGGGGGGGAAATAAGTAAATTCTAATAATAGAGGAGAACTTGCTTTCATTGTGTAGTGCAGCTTCTTTCGTAAGGTTAACAAACTACATTAACCACTCACTCATCTGTAGCTCATAATTAATCACTTGTTGAAAATTACATTGTATAATAAATGAGAACAGACATGATTCATTAAAACTTCTAATTAATTCTATTTAATACTATTTCATAGTTCATTGATAAGTGCTGAGAGAAGGATTACGTTGTAGGATATTTGATGCTTTGTTGCTGAAGAAATAAATAGGGCAAACATGAGCAAGAGTGAAACACGGTCATACTTGCAAAGGAAAATGTCAGATGCTTATCTTAGCAGTGCCTGGTAGCATCACAGAATTGTCTTCAGGGCCAGTTAGTGATTTTACTGTCATTTCCTATTTCTAATGGCTTATAAAGCAAATGAGCCTGTGCTTGGATCTGACATTTAGGTTCTGAGCAGGCAGTTTAAAAAGAAACACACAAATGCCCTTGGACATCTCAAAGCAAATGACTCAGGTGTAGCACTACCTATATAATTACCTGTATACCTATATCTTAATTATATATAACGGAGATATGATCTAGCCACATTTCAAGACACAAAGAGATTTTGGCACCACCAGCAGCAACTAGTTCTATCTTTCGCCTTGTTATTACGGTTTCTATTACCAGTGGGAGCCTCAATGCCATATGCCCCTCCCCACTCTCCCCTCTTTTCTTTTGCTAAAGGCAAAACCTTGACCATTCCACAGGGATATCCATGTCCATCTAATCTGAATCCTTCAATGTTGTGGTGACACAACCCCCTCTCCTTACCCTTAAAATTCTTCATAACATGAAAAAGTAGCATAAAAATAATTTTAAATGGATTTTTCTGATTTCTTGCCAAAAAAAAACCTCTGAGAAGCTTCAATTCTAAATGCAAATTAGATGTATTGGTAGCTGTTTAGAACTCAAGGTATCTCCAAATGAGGAAGCAATTCAGGCAAACTTTAGGGCAGGAAAGAACTTTTTTCCAAACTTCTGTACACAATTTAATTTGTTGGTAAATCAATGACATCAATATTTTAAAAATGAAATTGCCTTCTCCCATTCTGTAATACATTTTTTTTTTTAAATCGCAGGAGATTGGAAAAATGGGAGAGGAGAAAATCAGAAATGGAGTTTTCTGTCAGGAAGAAAAGGCTTGAGAGCTCAGCTTTCTATTTGAAAATCCTTCCTAAATCTGTGCTTGGAAGCATTGTCAATTAGTAAGTGTGAGAGGAAGCAGGAGATGACATTTATTCAGAGGTGAAGGAACAGCACTCTGTGCATTTCCAGGACTCAGACCAAGTGCTGAAAACAAATTCCTGGGCCAAACCCTGGTGAGGTCTTGGTACAAATTAAGTAATTAACCCCAGAGAAAAATTCCACAGAAGTAGTCATGTGATTCTGTTGTAGCAAAACCAACAGGGGGTTGTTTAACAGCTTAAAGACTAACAGGCTACTTAACTTTTGCTGCTCCTGACATTTTTCTACTCAAAATCTTTATCCAAGGGTTTGGGTTTTTTAACCACTAGAGGGGAATATATGGGAGACACAAGGGATTACTTTCCCTCCATTGGAGAAATATTAGCTTGCTAGGGGCAGAAGGGAAAGAGTTAAGTAGCCTCCTGTCAAGTGCCCTTCTTTCATTCAGATTCACAACCTGCCCATGCTACTATGGGGTCAAAAAAGAAATGCAGAAGAATGAATCACAGAACTCCACCTAACATATAGTTTGAGCCTTAGGAAAGGTTCAGAAAGGAGCATTCAGGGATACACATGCACTGACATTAATGCTAACTCAGCATTTTCAGCATCCCATAGTGCCACATCTGTTATCTCACTCACATGTTCCATTAAAAACACTTAGCACTGACAGAATTTTAAAACTTTTTAATATGCTGGCATAGATCTAGTGATGTGTGAACTCCCCTTGACTTGAACAGTAAGTGGGTCACCCATTATGAGGATCATCCACAGTTTAAAAAAAAATCTGTTTTGATGAAGAGTTCTAAATTGGCTCATTTTTTTCCTGCACATGTTCATGTCTCATGGTTGCTGGGGAAGTATAGTCCAGGGGAAGACTCTGCATATTGCCTCGCAACTGTGCAGTCCTGCCTGTCCTTCCACACCTCTCACCATGATGCCTTGCACAATGCTCCACATTTACCAATGTGGAACCTTTTGTGGAAATGGAAGAGGAGGCAGTATTTGTTATCAGATTACAAGAAGGTAAAGTAAGGCTGTTACCGCACTAGGTATTCCCAGCGAAGTATTAAGAGTTTGAAAATATTATAAAAAATACTGTTCGCACTTTCTATGTGTTCCCACCAATGTATTAAGAGTTTTAAACTGTTATAAAAAATACTGCTCACACTTTGTTTGGCCCCTTTAGCTGTGAAGACATCTTCCAACCATTTTTTAGCCATGGCATCCAAAAACCCTTTTAAAGCGATATTTTTTATAACATTTTCAAACTCTTAATACATGGCTGAGAATACCTAGTGCAGTAAATGCCTGAATCCCAGGAACCAGGCTATTTATTAATCCAGATTCATTATAGGGTTAAAGGTAAACAGTTTAGGAGCAGGCACCAACAGTCTACCGGCTGCCATGTCTGATCAATGCAAACCGCACAGGTGCAAAAACTCCACTTCAGCTAGAAATATGCTTCCTTTTTAATTGCAAAAGAAGAAACAATGTAAAGGTAAGGCAAGTCAATCTGAATTTTTTTTAAAAAAATTATAAGCACGAGGAATTTATTACAAGTTGATTATTTTCCAACTTCACAACAACACTAATTGTGTCACTTTGAGTTCACTCAGAAGAAAGGAAGATGAAAGTAAAGCCAACTGAGCTCTGATCTTGTGATATTTCAGCTTTGGTCAAGAGTTCTGTCACTCACTGTATGAATAAAAGATTGCAAAGACCTTTCAGAAGGAAAATAAAGAAAGGATCATTCTAGTTTCATAAATCACCCTCAGATGGTACTTTGCCTGGTCTACCTGAATACAGATGAGAGTTATCAAAATCAAACCACGCAAAATGCAGTTATTTCTAATGGCCCATATACTAATTTCTGGTTTGAGTACAGTGGGATTGAGTGACAGTCGTTTTTTTTTACCAGCTGTCTAATGAGTGCTAAATCAAACACACACGTTTATTCAACCAGCACAAGATAATAGAGATTGGTATTTCAAGCCAGAGAGGTTAAGGTGTCGGACTAGGACCTGGGAAATCCAGGTTCAAATCCCTACTCATGCCATGGAAGCTTGCTGGGTGACCTTGGGCCAGTCACACCCCCTCAGCCCTGACCCTGGCTAGTATTTGGATGGGAGGCCTTCAAGGAATTTCAGGGTCATGTTGCAGAAGCAGTATGAGAGCTAGCATGGTGTAGTGGTCAAGGTGTCGGACTACGACCTGGGAAACCCAGGTTCATATACCCACTCATGTCGTGGAAGCTTGCTGGGTGACCTCAGGCCAGTCACACACTCTCAGTACTGACCCTGGCTAGCATTTGGTTGGGCAATGTACAAGGAACATCAGGGACATGGAGGCAGGCAATAGCAAACCCCCTCTGAATGTCTCTTACCTTGAAAACCCTATGGGGTTGCTTAAGTCAGCTATGATTTGATGGCAAAACTTTTCTTTCTTTTTTTAAGGAATGAGCTTAATTTAAGGAGGATGGGTGGTGCAGCAGGACCCAAATCAGTAGTACCTGTAAGAGATTAACAATTTTAAGAAAACTCTCCTGTGAGTACACCCACTGAATAGACCCAAGTAGGATTCTGAGTAGACCTGCTTAGGAGTGCTCTCTTGTTCTACTTATTCCACTAATTGCAAGACATGAAAGTCTTCAAACTGAGTTGGAAGACGCTAATCTCAAACATGTTGTACAGAGCCATAGATCTTGTTTGTTTTCTCACTTGCCTGTTCACCAGATTTTCAAGAGGACCATTATAATATATCTAATTTGCACCACAGAATTTCCGGATAAATATCAATTCAAAGAGATTATCCATTTGAAATAACAGTAATTGATGTATGGCAGCCTTATGAGAGGATGCCATCAATTATATAAATAAAAACTGAAATTCATCATTCAGAACCAGTATGCCAAAGTCTTTGTCCATTGAGAATGCAGGGCCATTAAGTAATTTACCAATTTAACAGTATAATGTAGACCGGCCCCATCTTTAGTCTGTTCAAAGCATTCTGAATAGTATATTACAACTGTGGAAACACAGAATTGGTTCAAAGAAAGAAAACAGCTCATCCTGTTTGCAAAATGTGTTTTTTATGCTACTGCCCATTATTTTAATGTTGCTCGGTATGGTGGCCTTGCCAGTTAGCCAACTAATTAAGTAAAATGACTTGTCTGATAAATTTAATTCTGTTAATGACTACCAGATGCCTACAAATGGCACTGGGGACTATTGTGAGTAATGGTTATTTTAAAAATACTGTTAACCATTTCACAGCAGGATAAGCTTGTAACTGTAAGGCACACTAGGATTGCAAATATAAACTGAAGGGTGAATACAGGCATCTTCCTTTTCCTATAAATTTGTTTATACTTTTACAGTTTATTGCTATGATTTGTAGTGCCAGTACAAATTTCACAGTTCTGTGTGGCCAACAGTGTTCCAGGTCATCCTATCAGGCACAGTGCGATTTGGGGACATTATTCAGACAGAATATGTTGGTCTAAATCAGCCAACATCCATGCTTCCTTTAAATCAAAACAACCATTACCTCTCTTCTCAGATTATCCTTGCGCCCATCTTCTATTGAATTTCTTACTCCCAAAGATTTAATGTTTGAAGAGTGACAAAATCTTGTAGAAAGGTTCATTGTCTACTTTTCTTCCTCTAAACTGTTGATGACAAGCTACTTCTTCATCTATCACTATTGTAAGACCTGCTTTCCACCTCACTTTCTAATAGTACTGCCAATCAAGGTATCACCTCTGTATCACTGCTATCTGCTAGTTTCTGACCTCTCTTGCCATTATCTCTCTTCTGTTGGTAGCTCTGAGAAGCTCTGCTAAAATGAGTTCTTTCTCTCTGTTCCACCTTCCCAAACATGCCACCCATCTGTCCAGTGGATCCATTTCACTTTTTACAGCAACCTAAAGGTCACATTTTTTAAAGTTTGAAACTGGAGAGGAGTTCTGAGATCTTCCAGTTTAGCAAGACAGGCTAAAAGTTGTTGTTCCCCATTGGCACACATCATCCAATAGGTGTAGTGGTAAAAGTATTGAATTAGGACTGTTGAGATCTGAGGCTGACTTTTTCCAGCCACTGTGTTTCAGCCTAACCTACCTCACTGTAAAACAATATTCAGTATAAGTAACCAAATTTGTGGTTCTCCATATTTTCTGCCATATTAATCATATCCATCTCCTTAATTTCTTTTTTTCCATTTTTTCCCGATCCATATATAGTCAGTCCTGTAATTTTAATATATGGAAACTGGGGCCTTTTAAGAGTTAGTTTTTATACCCCACTTTTCTCTACCATAAGGAGTCTCAAGGCAGCTTACAATCGACTTCCCTTCTCCCCCCACAACAGGCACCTTGTGAGGTAGGTGGGGCTGAGAGAGTTCAGCGAGAACTGTAACTGGCCCAAGGTCACCCAGCAGGGTTCATGTGGAGGAGAGGGGAATCAAACCCGGGTCCCCAGATTAGAGTCCACTGCTCATAACCACTACACCATGCTGGCTCTGGTACCATACAAGTGATTTGCCCTGTGCTCAATATTATTGGGAAGTGGGGTTTTTTCCTGCTTCCCCACAGCATTGTGATGCTTCTGTGCACCATCTGGTTTTTCTTCTACTTTTCTGTGATCTTTCCCAAACCTGCTTTGCTCTAATGTTTTAGGGGAAATTGCAATAGTGTAAAGACATCAGAATTCATGGTTTATGTGCCGTGAGGTTTTCATTTCTGTACTTAAAAAGGTAAAGGTCCCCTGTGCAAGCACCAAGTCATTCTTGACCCATGGGGCGATGTCACATCCTGACATTTTCTAGGCAGACTTTTTTTTTCGGGGTGGTTTGCCAGTGCCTTCCCCAGTCATCTTCCCTTTACCCCCAGCAAGCTGGGTACTCATTTTACCGACCTCGGAAGGATGGAAGACTGAGTCAATCTTGAGCTGACTACCTGAAACCAACTTCCGTTGGGATTGAACTCAGGTCGTGAGCAAAGCTTTGGACTGCAGTACTGCAGCTTACCACTCCGTGCCACGGGGCTCCTCTATTTCTGTACTTACCCGCGAGTCAATCTTTCCTCATGTACGTGCCACTCCCTGAAAATCTTTAGTGTTCTCATCTCTAGTTATTGTCATCATACTAGGCTTTAGGTTTTTGTCTCACTCCCCCATAGGGTTTAGTTTAAAGCCCTCCTTACCAGGTTTACAAGGCTCTTACCAAAAACATTTTTCCTACACTTGAGAGGTGCAAACCAACTCCTGATAGAAGAGCATCATCTCAAAATCATAAGCCATGGTCCAAAATAACCAATAAATAACCTTTCCTGGGCCGTGTCCGCACTTACCATTTGCGGCGCTGGCTTCCGCGGGCTTTCCTTGCATGTCCGCACTTACTCTGTTCGAAAGATCTCTGAAGCGTCATCAGAGCGCACTTTCTCCGCAGTAAGAGGATCCGCTTATTAGGCGAAGTAAAAAAATAAAGCGACTTCCTCACGGGGAGCCTTACAGTGGGATCATGCAATCAGTGCTGAATCCACTTCCTGCTGCCAGCCCACTTCCTGCTGCCAGCCAACCACCCCACTCCTCCCGCCTCCCTAAGGGAAGCTGGACCAATCACCGTCCTCTTGCTTCCAGAGGCGACTGGGCATGTGTGGGAGCCCGTTGCTCCCAGCTTATCACATGCAGCGAAGAAAGGCAGAGCAGTGCGAGCAGAAATTTAAAAGCGAGTTGGATTCTTGTGTACTGGACACGTTGCAATTACGAAGTAAGTTGCTAGTGCGTAAACGGGCCTGATGATTCCATCTAATTAGTCATCATTTATTTGCAGTATTCTTCTTTCCCTTCCTAAGCCACAACCTTCAACAGGAAGAACTGACAAAAACCTGTGCTTTCAGGTCCTTCGCCTTTTTACCCAGAGCCACATAGTCTCTTTGAATGCTTTCTGGGCTGTGCCGGGCAATGTAATTTGTTCCCACATGGATGGGCAAGAAAGGATAATAATCTGTAGGCTTGATGAGTATTTCTACCCTTTGTGCCACATCCTGGATGTGTACACCTGGTAGAAAGCATACCTCTTGAGGAAAAGTCTGGTTGGCACACTTTAACCTCTACCCCTCTCAGTAGGGAATCCCCAATTACCAGCACATGTCTCCTCTTCACTCAGCAACAAACTAAAGAACACAGAGAACCAATAAGAAACCCCTCTCCAGCAGACTCCAAGCCCTCACTCACCCTCAGACACTATCCTCTCACACAGCAATCTCAATTAATGCACTCCAGCAGCTTATGAAAAGCAAAACTAACAGTCACCTCCCCAGCAGCTCTGTCTCCCAGCCCAGCTGACTCAGTTCTGGCTCTGGGGAGGAGGAGCCTTGCAATTCAAAGGCTCAGAGCCCCCACATGCTAACAGCAGAGGGCGGGGACAGCAATCAACCTTGAGTTAGCTATCTGAAATGGCCTTCCATCAGGATAAAACTCAGGTTGTGAGCAACATTTGGACTGCAGTACTGCAGCTTACTACTCTGCGCCAAAAAGCCCACCCCCTGAATAGTGGTAGAAATGGCCACAATGAAGACTGGTGCAGGGGAAATGCAAGGAGAGCATCTGGAAGCCTCATCGCCACTCCACTACATAAGAGACACCAGAGCTTCCATAGGAAAGTGTTGCTGTGTGGAAAATGCTTAGCTGAGGTCTCTATCAATGTGATATACATCTAGAACAACATTAATTTATACTATGTTGGACTGTGATAAATCCATACAGTGTCAGTAAGAAGACTTCCCAAGTCATTTAGGAAATAAATCCCTTTTTCTAAGAGATACAGTGACCTGTTCTCCTGTGACAAGATGAGGAAGATACACATGTCTAGCTCCTATTAGGACTAAAGGGAGCCACACAAGTAATTCTCCAATGTTTTGAGATAAGAATAGACTTTTTAGGTTTTAAAGATTTCTGGCTGTCAGGCAAGCAATCCATCTTTTATGAGAAATGTCTTTCTTTTTTCTTTCTTTTAATTGCACAGATATAAAGAAGGCAGAGGAAACAGACATTAGTATGCTTGAAAAATGAAACCATTTCTCAGAAAATATGTAAAGATGAATGTGTCACCTCTTTTCATTCTAATGAATAGGACTGATAAAATAAATATGCAGCAAATGAAATCTAGGTTTAGAATGACTCCCATTAGGTCACAGCTGTTGACTGGGGCAGGGTGTGAAGGTGTCAGTTAGTAAGTACGGAATATGGTCTTCAGCTACTCTGCCTCAAGCAAAGCTCTGATTTGGACCTTGTTTCACACAGGAAAAGAACTCTATCAGCTTCACATGCATATTATATAGATTGAAAAGAAATTAGAATGATGCTGTATGCAGCAGCAATAAGCTCAAAACCCACCTTGGATCCCAGGAAAGGTGGGTGTATATAGATATTTAAAATAAATAAATAAAATAAAGCCTAAAGTCCATTAAGGATAGAGTTCACCAGCTGATTCTTTGAAGCCTCACTCATCCCTGGAAGGATGATAAGACCCATCAGGTTGTCTCATCAGGCTGAAACAAGATCACAATTTAGTTAAAGAACTAAAGCCAACTAAACAATTTTTCACCTATTTCTAAACCCTGGAAGATGGAGCCTGCCTCCTTCATGGTGTTGGGACAAGTAGTCCTAAGTGTATGAAGACTGTAGCTGCCCAGACAATGGGGCTCTCATGCCACGTTACCACTTTGTGGTGTGAGGGTCTGTAGGTCTATCTGTATGTCTATGTGTTCTCTGATCCCAATTCCCCCCTCCCTCTGGACTCGTAAAAGCAGTTCAGACCATTTGGCCTTCTTTGAGTTCAGGTGCCATATCTGTCAAACCCGGGCTGGTATGTATCATGAGTGCCTCCCCTGCTGTGTTCCCCGGCTGTGCTTTTGGTTCACTCCCTCTTGCCAATTCCGGCCTTGGATAGTAGATAACCCTAACTAGCTCCCTGGGGACGATTGATGTCTGTACCGTACCCATCTATCTTTTAGCTTCCCATAATATAGGTGTGACCTTTTGCTCCTCTGAAGGAGATATATTCTGTAGCAGTGTAGTCGGACTTACTTGCAACTTTAACCCGTGTATGGCTAACACCTTCTGAAGCTCTCAATAAAGATCCTTGTTTCTACATGACTGTCTGAGCAAGTGGCTTTATGGGATTTGCACAGAGAGGTGGGGAATCCTCACATTAAGTAGCAAGTCCAGTACCACGTTGTCCTGTTCCTGTACCGTCTCTGGACAGTTATGGCTGGCAACGGGGACTCCAACGATAAGCCGGACGACGGCGACAAGAAGGGCGATGCAGTACCCACGAAACCGGACTCATCCTCTCCAGATGGGAAGTCGACTGGGAAGACGCCCAGTGAGCCCGACTCCAAACTAGTCTGGGGACTAGACCCAAACAAACTCGCTTGGAGAACTGGTTACAAACCCCTAAGCATTGGTCGCTCCCGATGAGCGACACACAGTCAAGACGGACTGTGATGCACGGGAGAGGGTTCGAGGACGATCCCGCCCGAAAGGAAGCCGTACTGCTTCATCAGATGGACGAGGAGCGGCGGCGCTGGCAGTCGGAATGCCAGGAATTGTTGGACCGGATGGATACTATGCAAACAGTGATGCTGGAGATGGCAGGAGCCATGGATGCGATGAAGATCCAAACTCCACCCGCCAATCCGCCGGACGGTGAGCCTCCAGCCCCCGTGCCCCAGGCGCCCCCCAGCCGGCCTGCCCCGCCGGTCCGTAGGGATTTGAAAATCACCTACGACGGGTCGAGTGACCAACTAACGTTCTTCATGGTGCAAGTAGATGTGTTCATGCGGGAGCAAAACCAGACTTTTACTTCGGAAGACTCCCGGGTCCAGTATGTTGCTTCCCTCCTACAAGGGGAAGCGGCTGCCTGGATGGTCCAGCAGTATGAACTCCGCTCCCCGGTTTTGCGAAGCCTAGATGACTTCATGATTGCCCTTCGACACCGTTTTGAGGACCCGCATTTGGGTGAGCGAGCCAAGGTGGCCCTGCAACAACTGCGCCAAGGTACTAAGACTGTCACGCAGTATGCTAGTGAGTGCCAGTCGCTCTCAAGTCGGGTTTTGGACTGGAGCGAAACGACCAAGGTGCAGTGTTTCCGGGAGGGCTTAAATCCGGACTTGCAACACTGGGCATTCATGCAGGGCAACCCTCCTGACGTTGAGGGCTGGATCCGCCACGCGGCCGACATTGAAAACCGTAAGCAACTGCTGCTCCTGTCCCGGCAACGCACCGGGCGAGAGACCAAGCCCCGTGGAGACAGACCCGGAGGCCCGAAGGAACCACGCACTCCCTCGGGGAGTGGACCCTCCATGGCCGAACGCCGCAGGCGCTTTGAGAGCGGGGTCTGTCTCGTTTGCGGGGGGAAAGGACACTTTGCTTCGCAATGCCCGTCTCAAACCGGACGCCCGGGACCGATGCGCCCGACCACAACCGAACCTGAAAAGCCCTCTCCCGAGGGACCACCTCGCCGCCGAAGCGGCGCACCACCTCCGAGCCGCCGCAGCGCGCCCTCAGCCCTGCACGCCCGCACCGAGGTCGTAGCCTCGGACACCACCGACCCATCAGGGTCACGGATTACAATGGAAGCATTTGACTCGTCGGAGTCGCGGATTACAAATGCCATAACCACTTCCTCCAGCGAAGAGGAGGACTGGAGCCTGCCGGCAAAAAACGCCGTCGGTCTGCTGTAAAGGGGGCTCCTCAGCAGACCGCCCCGACCATTGTGCAAGGAGCTCCACTGATGGTAAGCGCTCAAGAAGACAATGTATATGTCAAAGTCAAACTTTCTCTACCCAAAGGGGGTCCCACCTTAGAATTCACGGCCCTGGTGGATTCGGGATGTGCCCGTACTATGATGAGCGAAGACGCAGCCAAGTTGCTGCAAGTTAGGCGAAAACGGCTACCCGAACCCATCCGCTTTTCCCAGATGGATGGTAGTGACTTTAAAAAGGGGCCCGTAACCCACGCACTGCAGCGGTCATCATGTCCGTAGGGGAACATTGGGAGCGCCTTTATTTTACCATCGCCCCCATAGTCGCACCCGTAGTTTTAGGAATGAACTGGTTGCTGGGGCACAATCCCTCTATAGACTGGGTGAAGTGGACGCTCACCTTCCCCCGCAACCCGTGCGAGCTCCATGATAAGGATAGGGTGCTTAGCGCCCCGGCAGCTGCCCTAGTGGGGGGCCCCTTTTTCGGGACTGCTCCACCCCAGCTTCCCAACGAGTATTCCCAGTTCGCCGATGTGTTTGATGTGCGGGAATGCGACGAATTGCCCCCCCACCGAGAAACGGACTGTGCTATTGAAATTGTGGGGGACGGCAAACTGTCCAAAGGGAAGGTGTACCCTATGAGCCCAAATGAAAAGGCTGTATTGCGCGAGTATTTGGACACCAATTTGGCACGGGGTTTCATCCGCCCGTCCAAAGCTCCTTACTCGGCTCCCGCATTCTTTGTCAAGAAGAAGACGGGGGATTTAAGACTCTGTATTGATTTCCGTAGACTGAATGCGGTCACTCAGTCTAACGCATACCCCCTCCCTCTCATTCCAGACCTCCTCGCGCAATTGAAGGAGGGCCGAATCTTCACCAAATTGGATTTGGTGGAGGCATACCACCGAGTCCGCATCCGAGAAGGGGACGAGCCAAAGACTGCATTTTCTTGTTGTTTTGGAATGTTTGAGTATTTAGTGATGCCGTTCGGACTTTCGGGGGCTCCGAGTGTGTTTATGCAATTAATTAATGAAGTCCTACATGATCTATTGTTTCGAGGGGTGGTGGTATTTCTAGATGACATCCTCATTTATTCCGAAACCATCGAAGAGCATGTTCAACTAGTGCGTGAAGTGCTGCAGTGGCTGCGTGAGCACAAACTGTTTGCTAAGGTTTCCAAATGTGATTTCCACCAACCCTCCATCACCTTCCTGGGCTATGTAATTTCCCATCAAGGCTTGGAAATGGACCCCGAAAAGGTTCGTGCAGTAATGGACTGGGAACCCCCCACCACGCGTAGACATTTGCAACAATTTCTAGGTTTTGCCAACTTTTACCGGAACTTTATTCCTAATTTTGCCCAGATAGCGCTTCCCCTCACTTCGCTCCTGCGCACTAAGGGGAAGGGAGCGAATGCCGCTCTGCCTTCAGCCCGGTTACAATGGACTTCGGACTGCCAGCAGGCTTTCGATACACTCAAGCTGCTTTTCTCGTCCGAGCCCGTTCTTGCTCACCCCGATTGTAATAAGCCGTTCGTGGTCCAAGTGGACACTTCTGACGTTGCCATGGGGGGGGGGCTCTCTTACAGCGGGACGGGAACGGCCAATTGAAACCGTGTGCCTACTTCTCTAAAAAGTTTTCCCAGTCGGAGATTAACTGGGCCATTTGGGAGAAGGAGGCAGCTGCTGTCAAACATGCCCTCACCATTTGGAGACATTTTTTGGAAGGGGCGGAATCCCCGTTTGAGGTTTGTACCGATCACAAGAACCTCGAGGCTCTAAAAGGGGCTAGAAAGCTCAACGCGAAACAGATTCGTTGGGCTCAGTTCTTTGCTAAGTTCCGTTTCGTTCTAAAACACGTACCGGGGAAAGACAATGCGTTAGCGGATGCTCTCTCTAGGCTTCCCCAGTACCGCAACGACTTCGATCGCCCAGTAGACTCCTTATTCACCCCTGAGCAGAGGGGGGAAGCCTCGGGACTTGCAGTCACCACCCGCTCCCAATCCCAGGGCCAGACAGTTCCTCCTCCCAAAGGGATCCCAGAGGCCTTTCTGCAGCGGCTCTGAGAGGCTTCTCTAAAGGAAGCGGAGCGCCAAGTCCTCCCCGCGCAGCTCTCCCAACAAGACTCCTTTTGGGCGCAAGGGGGTAAAATCTATGTTCCAGAGGCACTCCGGAAAGAGGTCCTGGGAATGGTCCACGGGGCCAAACTTGCGGGGCACTTTGGGTTTGTCAAAACTTTGCATCTGTTACGGCGGCAATTTTGGTGGCCCGGCATGAGAACTGATGTGGAAATGTATGTGCGCAGCTGCCCCATCTGCGCCACTGCCAAAAGACGGATGGGGAAGACTCCCGGACTCTTGAAATCGCATGAAACTCCAACCATGCCCTGGGAAGTGATTGCTATGGATTTTATTACTGACTTGCCCCCCAGTCGGGGAAAAACTGTGTTGTGGGTAATAACTGACTTATTTTCCAAACAGGTTCATTTCGTCCCTTGTGCGGGACTACCCTCCGCTCAGAAGCTGGCTAAACTGTTTGTTAATCACGTGGTAAAACACCATTCGATTCTGAGGAAGGTCCTCTCCGACAGAGGGGCTCAATTTGTGGCCAAATTCTGGAGAGCCTTCCTAAAAGTAATGGGAGTGGAAGAACAGGGACTTTCTTCAGCTTACCACCCCCAGACAGATGGTCAAACCGAACGTGTCAATGCTGTGGTTGAATGCTATTTGAGATGTTATGTCAATTACCACCAGGATGATTGGGTGGACTTGTTGCCCTTTGCTGAATATGCGTACAATAATGCCCCCCATTCTTCCACAGGTTTCAGTCCTTTTCGCGTGGTCTATGGGAAAGACTTTGGACCCTTTGGTTCTCCTAACATCACCCCCGAGCTCGAGGGGGTGCAGGAGGTTCAAGAATGGGTACAGGTAGTACAAACCACTTGGCCTTGGTTGCAGGAAAATCTGGAAAGGGCCAAACGTAAATACAAGGATCAAGCCGATAAACATCGATCTCCGGGGTGGGAACTCAAAGTGGGGGGTCAGGTATACCTTTCCACCAAAAACCTGCGCTCCCTGCGACCTTGTAAAAAACTGAGTGACAAGTACGTAGGCCCTTTCCCCATCACCCGGGTGATCAATGATGTCACTGTGGAATTGGAACTCCCTAAGTCTCTTCGAGGAGTACACCCTGTGTTTCACATTAGTTTGCTGAAACCATACGTTCCAGCACCTCAGTTCCATCCCCTCCCTAAGCCGGAGATTCCTACTGTTGTGGGGGGGGAGACGCATTTGGAAGTCTCTCGAGTGTTGGATTCCAAACTGAAAAGGGGAAAATTGTTCTATTTAGTCCGTTGGAAACACCTGGACTCCGCTCAGGATGAGTGGGTGGCAGCTCCCCATGTGGCCGCCCCTCGTTTAGTTCGAGAATTCCACTCTGCTTATCCAGACCGACCTCGTCCGCCCGAACTCGGGGGAGGAGGGCCTTAAGGGGGGCAGAATGTGAGGGTCTGTAGGTCTATCTGTATGTCTATGTGTTCTCTGATCCCAATTCCCCCCTCCCTCTGGACTCGTAAAAGCAGTTCAGACCATTTGGCCTTCTTTGAGTTCAGGTGCCATATCTGTCAAATCCGGGCTGGTATGTATCATGAGTGCCTCCCCTGCTGTGTTCCCCGGCTGTGCTTTTGGTTCACTCCCTCTTGCCAATTCCGGCCTTGGATAGTAGATAACCCTAACTAGCTCCCTGGGGACGATTGATGTCTGTACCGTACCCATCTATCTTTTAGCTTCCCATAATATAGGTGTGACCTTTTGCTCCTCTGAAGGAGATATATTCTGTAGCAGTGTAGTCGGACTTACTTGCAACTTTAACCCGTGTATGGCTAACACCTTCTGAAGCTCTCAATAAAGATCCTTGTTTCTACATGACTGTCTGAGCAAGTGGCTTTATGGGATTTGCACAGAGAGGTGGGGAATCCTCACATGTGGCCCCTTATTGGCCTCACCACTCTTCATAGTGGAAATACAACTCCGCACCTCCCCCAACACACACACAAACATAGCTACCTTGTTAAGTGCTCTTTGCATTCCACAATTGGGAACAGTTTATTCTGTGCCATGTTGGTCCTCTGAGCAAGCACAGCCCTACCATCTACAATGACAATGACCTTTGTTCTAGTTTGACCAACAGAACACACTAGGACATCTGTGGAAGGCAATATGGACAAAATAAGCCCCTCTCCCATCCACTCTAGACCAGTCAATAGAAAACTTATAACTCGGAGACCAAAAAAAATCTCATTCCGTCCCAAAGTAACCAACCTAAGCCCACACTGCTACCAGAGGACATCTATAAGGCAACTGGTAGGCTGAAGAACATGGGAACAGCAGAACATACCCATAGCCATTCCTCCCCTGTACCTGCGAATTGAAGGAGCATGAATTGTTGCTGCACACTCTTCTTACAGGACCATGGCAAATGCTTTCTCTATGCAGCATACCACAACTAGTAAAAACATTCACTTCCTCTTCTCCCCGCCTTTAGCTGCAGCCTTTATGGAGGGCAGATACCAAAATCTTATACATTCTCTATATTGGCTACGTAGACAAAAATATTGTAAGGGTTCTTTGCTTTCAGAAAATGGTCACATCATTTGTTTAAATGGTTTATATCCTGCATTCTCTGGAGTCTGCATGAGATGGCTTCGGTTGCTCCTGTTAAACAGCAAATTCCCCCTCCACCCCAAATATTGCCAGAGCTGAGAGAAAAGTAAATACCCACATCTTTTCATTTGGACTTTAGAACATAACGTAAAAACACAATGCAGTCAAGCCAGAAAACCTTCAATAGATTAGATTCTGTTGATATCAGTAGGACATAAGCACTAACTATGCAATTTTAAGTCCCATTCGTTTTAGAAGCACTTAAGCATGCTGAGACTTCAGTAGACCAAGATTACTGCGATTCTACATATTTCTTCAATTGCTGAAGTTCAAAGTTGCTAAATCAGACTGGAGCAGAGTCAATAATGAGTAAAATATATACCATATAAATTCTCAGATGGAAAACAAGAAGTGTTTCATTTCTGCCCACGGAAAGGAAGAACTGAATGGAGGTCTTCAGTGTCTCATGGATCTGTGTGAAGCAGGGGCTGCATTACTGTTGTGAGTTACTTGTGTCTACGGACCATTAATGAATGGCGTTTTCTGGAGGCCCATTCTCAAGGCTCTTTCAGGAACACTTTCATTACTATGCCAGAGTACAAGAAAACATGTGCACCCCATCAAATGAAAAGTACACTACCTTGTGTTTTTGGTACTTGCCCTCTAAAACAGGGATGGGCAGAAGGTCACTCAGGAATGACCAGTCACTTGACAAACAATTCAAGTAACCGTCTGCCCCCCTCCACCTGAAGTAATCAGGGGTGGACCGAGAGGCAAAAATGGCCCTGAGAATGGCTCCACCCCCAGACAGCCTCTAGCCGTGCTCCCACAATGGAGAGCACACTCCCACCTCACAATCATAGGACCATATCAGCAGCTTGTGCCTGCTTGCCCTTCTGCATAAGTGTGCCATGTACCCACTGGGGGCTGATCTCCCTCCCTCACAAGTAGGGTTGCCAGAATCCAGGTGGTGGCTGGAGATCTCCCACAATTACAACTGATCTCCAGGTGACAGAGATCAGTTCACCTGGTGTGGGGTGTGGGGGGAGATAGTAGTGAATTTCCTGCATTGGGCAGGGGTTGGACTAGATGACCCTGGTGGACCCTTCCAACTCTATGATTCTATGATTCTGAAAATGGCTGCTTTGGAAGGTGGACTCTATGAGGAAAAAATTAAAGGCCATTGGTGATAGCATGCTGTCACTTCTGGGAAAACCTGGAAATGACATCACACCTCTGTCTAGATAAATCCATAGGGTTTCCAGGGATTCCTAGAGAAATATCACTTCCAAGTATTCCTGGAAGTGATGTTATGCTGTCACTGATTGCCACCACCACCACCCATATTCCCATGCCATGCAGTCTCATGCACCTTATTCATGGTGGATGTGCAAGTGCCTGCCCCCTTATCCATCCCTTGTGGCAGCAGCAGTTCTGGATAATGTTCATGCCTGCCCCTTCTCTAGGTGTGAATGTACCCACCTATCCATCCATCCCGCTGCTTGTGGTGATGGCAACTGCTGTTGCTATGGCTGCTCACACCCACACGCTCCTTCCCTCATGGCAGCTGTGTCTACCCACACATCTCTTCCCTTGTGGCGGCTGCTCATACTAGTTCTCCCATTCTCTCATGGCAGCTGCACCCATCCACCCATCCCTTTATTCACAGTGGCAGCTGCTGCTGCTCATGTCTGCCCACTAGCCCCTCAGCTTGGGAGGAGGGCTGCTGCTTACTTGAGGCTGGGGTGGCCCCAGTGGGGAGACAAGGGCCCCAGGCACTCAGCCCACTGGGATGTTTCCCCGGTGGCCTTAATGGCCAGTCCCCCCATTCTTATCCTACCCTTTGAAGCTACTGCAGCAGCTTTTCTTCTCTTCCATATCCATGTGCACCTTTGCTCTGGGTGGTAAGATGACAGCACAAAGCACCCTTTCCCATCTGATTCTAATCCTCCTCCATGCACTCACAGTAGCGTTGTGCAAAAAAAAATTTTTTGCAGTAAATTTTGGGTTTAGGTTTATTGGGCTTTTTTTTTTTTGAAAACCCGAAATAAGGTGACTACCCATACCGGTAAATTCTGGTATTTGGCTTATTTTCGGGTTCACTGAAAAATTCAGGTCCACTATAGTCTATGGGGATTTTTTCTGAAACTCCTGGAGGGGAATATTTTGAGATAGAGCCCCCAAATTTGCCATGTGGCTGCAAGGGACTCTCCTTAGACAGTCACCAAAGTTTGGTGAACTTTGGGAGAGAGGGTCCAA
Source organism: Euleptes europaea (assembly GCF_029931775.1). NCBI lineage: Eukaryota > Metazoa > Chordata > Lepidosauria > Squamata > Sphaerodactylidae > Euleptes > Euleptes europaea. Next base: position 55,237,120 of record NC_079315.1, read on the forward strand.
TCTTATGGGCCTGCAAAGGTGTCACCCCCACCCTCCAGGTATTTGCAAGCCGAGCTGTCCATCGGTTTTCAGGTTCAAAAGTTCAGCATTGCCGAGGACTGGTGGAAAGAGACGATTGCAGGCTGGCACCTGAAAGTCTGGAGGCTGCCTTCATTTCTGGGTCGCTTTGCATGATGTCCATGCAAATTAGCTTCCAAACGGAGGAAAAAGGCTTAAATGCAAGAGAAATAAGGCACAGAAAACATTTATTTTGGTGGCAAATGATATCCTGTGAACAGTCCTTTATTGTGGTAATCAAAAATATTATTTCAAAAGATGCTCACGGTGTGGAAAAATGAAGCCTCTACTCAGGGCAACCTTCTTTTGGAGAGCAGATTTTCAGGGGGGGTGAGATCAGAGGCAGCCAAAGTCTCTACCATGGGGGCTGTCTGAAGGAGATTACTCATCCACATGGATGAAGAAATCTCCTTCGGAAGCCTGGTGGTGTTAGCAGCTGTTGAAGCTGGCTCTTTTTAGTTGGAGGGTATATCCCTCTGGACGGGACTGGGTGAGCACCGTCTTTTAAATTACTCTTCTGCTATGCAGACTAGTCTTCTGTTGGGTGATATACCTGGAAAGTTGGTCAGAGTTAGTTGGTTCCAATTACATGATCCCCATCTCAGAAGGACTCCAACTATGGGGCCCTAACTAAACCAGTTAAAAAGGGGGGAGAGAGAGCACAGAGCCATGCCTCTGAGCAAAGGCGAATAGCCAAAGCTGAAAAGCTGAATATCTATTCAGCTTTTTCAGGAATCACCTATTTTGCTTCAGCTGTATCCTCAGGTTTTGGTATCCGGTAAACCCGAATCCCGAAATTTACCGAAATGGCTAATTTTCAGTTTATTTTCAGTTTGGGTTTATCAATATGTACAACCCTAACACACACATGCACCCTTGTTCCAGATAGGAAAGGAAAATGTTATTGATTCATTCCCTCTGCATCAAATGTACTATTTGACTTTTCGGGGAGGGGGATAGAGGTAAGTGTATTTTATTCTGCAGGGAAAGTTAGAATGTGGAGTGGGGTTTGCTTTGGGGAAACAGCCAAGAAAATGTTCCTCATCTGACCACTGCAGACCTGCTCTGAAAAGCTGCAATTTTTGTACAAGCCACCATTTTGTGATTAGATCTGGCAACTGAGTTGCCATTTTGTGACTGGTAGCTTCCAAAGGTCTTGAAAAAAAGTAAATTAGCTTCCAGAAACAAAGTCTGCCCCCCCTGCTCTAAAAATACAAGCAAGCAGAAGCTTTTCTCAGTCACCTATATGTGCATGGCAGCCACAGTTTTGCACCAGTCTTCCACGAGCCCGAGCTTGCTGAAAACTTTCAAAAAGTATCCATTTTTAAAGGCCTGAAAGTGTTGTCAAAAAAGGCATGGCTTTTAATTCATTTTAGTGCTTAGCTTTGATTCACTAGGTATACTGAAAAATACACACACCAAAATAATAAGTGTAATCATAATTTTAAAAAAGGGGGAAGGGAGTGGGAAGTTAAGTGATAGAAATGAATAATTGCTTGGCAGCAACTTTGCAGGGAGAGAGCTGACACTGTACAGCACATATTTCATGAATAATGAGAGGAGTCTCAGCAACGTGCAATCACTGCCTATTGGGTCAGAAATTTCACATTAGTGGATCCATCAGAGCAGATCGGTGTCATAAAGACACTCTTCCCTGAGGTAAACCTACCTTTTCCTTTACCGAACTGTCATCTCTTACTTGTGCAGGCATTAGCAGAAGAGAGAGTGAAATTTACCAAGAGCCATTAGAGGACTATCTAGAATATAAGAATGGCGAGAATAATTTTATTTATTTGTTTGTTTAGTTGTTGTGTTTGTTTATTTACCTAAGGAGGGACTTGTGTAATGATGCATTAAGTAGTCAGTTATTGCATGTAACAGCTGTAGTCAATGTGCATACTTAACCAATGACTATATATTTATCCAAACAGAATATCTGGAAATCTTCCTGATCTTTTGCTTCAATGCTTACCCTAGTATGCCTATAGTATTTAAAATGAAGGAACGTTATATGAAAGGATGACAAATTATGATTGGCATGAGAGAAGACCACATGATACATTACATTTCCCCTCCCCTTAGTTCCTGCACTCAAAACTATTTCATATGAATGCTACCAGTATGTGCAGCAACAAAACAGGGAAAGGTGGTTCAGTTGGATTTTGCCCAATACAATTTCCTGTAAATGAAAGTTTGCATTGATATACATTGGTAAAATCTGCCCAAATAGGAATTATCTTATTTGTTATTTTTCTGTTTCAGGTTTTGCTCTGTGCTATGTTCTACTCCTGTCTGGTTCTGGTTTTACTAGGAGAATTTCTAAAGTTAATTCTGGAATTAGAACATTTTGCGATGTATTTGAGTCATTTGTATCATTTCCTTGTTTATGTTACCAATGCAAACAGGCATGTAGATAATTCATTGCCAGAACAACAACAACAATCTTGGTGTTTTCCCTATGATTGGATCAAGATTCTTGTTGGGCAGTGTGATGACCAGATAAAATCCCAAAGATCTGTAAGCCTCACTAGGTTGTCAGTCAGGTCCTCTTGGAATAAAGACCTGGGCCCCTTTCAGATTACCATTCTAAACCAGATATCATCCATTGTTGGTCCAAATCCAAATAAAGTGATACAGGGACGGGCCATTCATACAGCTTGTTTCAATCTGTCTATCAGTCATCTCTAAAGCACTCTGGTGGTTTCAAACAGCGCCACTATTTTTTTTTGCGCATGTCATTCTTTTTCAGCTACAGAGACAGACGTGTCAATGGTGCTGCTATAGCACTATAGTGCAAATCTTAGAATGTTTTTTAAAAAGCTAAAAAAGAATGCCATGTGAAAAAAAGCAGGAAAAAATACTGGTCCTTTCAGAAGCGCTCCAGACAGTTCAAATAGCACACTGGAGTGATTCAGAAGCATAAGGAAGAACTGAAAATGGGATAAAGTAGTTTTCATTTTAAAAAGGCTGAGCCCCAGGATGCCAATGGGACGCAAGCAGCTTTGTCTGAAAAGGGAAACAAAAATCTGTTAGCAGCCAGGAGCCAAAATAGTTATGTCTAAAATGACACAAAAAATCCATCAGCAACCAGCTGTTCAAACGGATTATAAGAGCAGTTGAAAGGGGCCCTGGTCTTAAATAGGAAACAAATAGTATTTATTTTGAAACAACTGCAAATCAAATGTGTATGACATTCTGTCCCTCAGTTACCAAGTGAGGCTCTCATATTCACTCTCTCTATTAAAATTAAAAGGCCAAATTTCTCCAGCCAGTACTTCATAGGATTACTGATAGAGAACATCCTGATTGGCCTGGCAGCTTCCTATTAATGCTGAAGGAGGACTGACTCAGACTATTTTGTGGCCTTCTTTCTTATCCTACTGAAGCATTCTTCCCATCTTTCCAGACAGACTCAGCCAGAGATCTTCTAGCTTCTTCCTAATCTGTCTCTGCTCTTTTTCCTTCCTTCTCTTTGATGGTGAATCGTCTTTGCCTTCAGCCTCTATTCAGTCCAGCTCTTGGAAACCCTCAGCTGGAAGTTTTCTTCACTTCTTCTTCCTGAAGATCTTCTGCCTTCCAACTGCTTTCCAGCCACTTCTCTGCTGCCTCTCCCCCACCTCTCTCAATTGCCCCTTATATACTCTCTCAGGAAGGTTCCATCCATTCAGTTGCTGACACTTGGCTGGTTCTCAAATTCCAGACTTTAGGAGCCCTCTCAAAGCATCCCTCTTAATTGAAAACCTATTCTGAGCTTGAAAGCTCTTCTGTAGTGATGTTTAACCTCCACTTAGCAACAGCCACTTGTTTCACTAACTGAAAATACCTTGTAACAATTTGAAAACCTCCTGTTATCCCCTTATAGAACCTCTGTCCATAAGAAGAGTTGGTTTTTATACGCCAATTTTCTCTACCACTTAAGGAAGAATCAAACTAGCTTACAATCACCTTCCTTTCCCCTCCCCACAACAGATGCCTTGTGAGGTACGAGGAGCTGAGAGAGCTCTAAGAGAGCTGTAACTAGCCCAAGGTCACCCAGCTGGCTTCATGTATCCGAGTGGGGAATCCAACCTGGTTCTACAGATTAGAGTCCACCGCTCCAAATCACCACTCTGAACCACTACACCACGCTGGCTACACAATAACATTAACATATATTATGAAATTATAACAGTATTTGTTCCCCTTGCAAGAGAACTCATTTATCCACTGGCACTATTTTACTGAAGTATACATGGATACGAGGTCATTGGAGCTTGGAAGCTAAGTAGAACAAAATGTTCTAGGTCCTTTTCATATGGGCTCTGTAACCCACTTTACCTTCTTAAGGCAATAGGATTTTTTAAAGGTTTCACATACCTTAATGATAAAATCCATCCACAGGTAATTAAGCTTTAATCCAGGTTTTTTTCAAACAGGTTTTGATCCATGATTGTTGTCCTTGGGTGTGTGAAACCTTCAGAAACTAAAGCGACTTTAAAGGGCCCATATGAAAGGGACTCTATACAAAATGGTTTTTTAAAAGATAGAGCAATGGAGAATGCATTGTTTCTACTTTGAAAATAAGCCCTTATAATTCAGAATTCCAAAGTTCAGGAAGACATCAAATGACAACAATTTTGAAAGTATCCCTGCAGACACATGGCTTATTAATTATAGTTCTACTTGTATGAGATGGGTCTAAAGCTGCAAGCCATTATCTGACAGTAAGTTCTATTGAATTCAGTGGGACTTACTTCTAAGTAAACATGCATTAGATTGGACAGCAAGAGGTATCTGTGGGTACCGCTAGGCACCAGCAGCTAACTGCTGTCTCTGTTTGATATTACATAGGAGCAACCATCCCCGAGTTATACTAATTTACTACCCAGCATGGTTTCTTCTTACAAGTTTTCTACCACAAGCAACACAAGCGCTTTGTAAGCTCCTGTTTGCAACATACTAAAAACCAGCTCCTTTTTTTTTTCCTAAGCGTATACCACACTGTGCTAACCGAAATCCCTGTCTGTGATGGAGAGGCCTGAATTATTCATCACTGTGCTAATGGCAGGTGATGAGATCTTTTCACACTACGGCCCTGTCAGTAGGTGTTTATCACTCTGTTTCACCGGCAGCCCTGCCATTACTGCAGTGCCAGAAGACAGCCCCTCACACAGGCATGACATGTATCAGTAGACACAGCACTTTAAAGATTCCTTTTTGCCTGGGAGGTCATCTGAAGGTTATTATGAACAAATTATTTCTTCATTTCCGCTGACTGAGTAGATAGCCTTAATGATCTGTCACTTAGCAATAGGCTGCCTGTTCAAACATAAAGAATGGCACGCTGTTGGGTTTCTGACCAGAATCAGTTCATTTTAGCTATTCTCGTGTCAAGCATGTTTTCAAGATACATACAGTATTTACATATTCATGAGCCTCAACAGACATGAATGCCATGAGAAGGCCTGTCTGATAATGGGATACAAGTTTGTACTGTGTCCTGAGGCACTCCAAGTCCATTAAGCGACTAAACTTGATTTAGTATTGCTCTTCCTAGGAGGTACTCTTGGGTTATTTACGCATGGTCGCTGTAGCCTCCTTTATTCCCTGTTTCAGCCAGGATCAATTTTTTCTGAATGCACATTACCTCATTCCTTATCGACTCAACCCTGTTTCAATGCAAAATGAACCCGGCTTTTCCCATTCCTCTTCTGGCCCGATTTAAACAGTTCCTCCTGGCTCATTCCAGAATCCTGAGCTTCGCCCCACCCTTTTCCAAACCCCTCTTCAAGGCAGCATGAAGAAAGCCAAACAGGGGAAGCACAGAAGACTGGCTTCTCTCACAGCCAATCACGAAGCAGTGTGTAAAGAGGCAGGGATTCAAGTGCTTCCTGCTACCTCGGAGCTCTTTCTGAGCAAAAGAAAGGCTTTTTAAAAACGTGGCTTGCATTTCTCTCCCCTCCCCCATTCTTTCAGATTGCTCAGTTTTTCATTTTTTGTTCTGAAAATGCTTTTTTATGCAGCAGTTGGGTCTGGAGGGAAGGAAAGCTTCTCTCGCGAGGTAAGCCAATTACAAAGCAGCATTTAAAGGGGTGGGACTTGATATGAACTTGGGAGACTGCTTTTCTGTATTCATGCTTCCATTAGCACAGTTTCATCCCTGATCATTCCAGCCAATGCAAACAGTTTCCCCCATCCCAGATTACATTGATCCTGGCTGAAACAGGGAATAAAGGAGGTTAAAGCGACCATGCATAAATGACCTTGTTCTCTATGGCTGCTGCAGTCAGTATTTGTGCTTAGTTCCTGGTGCCTTCCTTCCTTGTCTTGCATGTCAAAAATCTATTTTTTCATATAAGAGGAACACTATAAAAGGCAACATAATTTGATTGTGCCTAGATGCTTTGGAAGGGTGTCTGTGATGCTTTGCTTTATAGCAAATAATATGGACTCTTCTGTCTACAGCAGCCATGTTTATATATCCAATCTCTAGCACTTGATAACTTTGGTGTTTCCAATGCATAGTATAAAAATCCAGAGAAAGATGAGGTATGCAGAACCCGATCTGTCCTGTGCAAAACCAAAGAATACAACATTCTTTCCTCCCTATTAGGCCATGGCTCTTTAGATAGCACAGTCAAAAATGCATACTTTGCATGTAGAAGGTCTGGGGTTCTCTTGCTGACATCACCACCTAAAGAATCTCTAGTAGCAACACTTTGGCCCTGAAGAGGAGCAACCAGAGACCACAATACTGGGTTACATAGACTAGTGGAGCGACAGTTTCAGTAAGGCAGTTCCCTTCACTGAATATCAATAATCTAACTCTCATTTGCAGATACTTATGTCTGGAGACAGGAGCCCAGAACAGACAAAACAGATCTTTCCACAAACCCAAGCAAAGCCCCAGGTTTGCAGAAAAATCTGAAATCTAAAAAAAAATAAAAAATTATTATAATAGAAGTAGCACCGCTTGCTTTAAAAAACTAGTGCCCTCTCAGTGTCCATTGTGGAAGATGCTAGGCAACCACAACAGTATTGCCAGCATTCAAGCCTTGGTTTCTGTCAGTAAAAGGTGTGGTAGGGCCCTTTCCAGGGCTGTTTTGGCCTTGAGAAAGAGGAGTCGGACTCATTGGGTCCAGGCCTGGCAGCAACCACTGGAGGACTTCATTCCACTCATCTGGCATGATTCAGCCAAGAATGACTACTTGCTACTGTTCAACAGCAGCCACCCAATGAAAGCCACTTTGGTGTAGTTGTTAGAGTTTCATTTCAAACATAGGTCATCCACAATGTAATAAGTGTCTTAAGCCCCAAGTGTATGTTGAGCATATATTTTCAGACACATTAATATGTGACAGATGTAATAAACCTGGAGTGGGGAACACAGGAATACATAGTTACTATTATATCAAAAGAGACATGGGTACATGGTCAATTTTTTTTCTTTCTCTTTCTCTTTAGCTAAGATAAATCATGAGTGGAAAAACATGCAGTGGAAAACAGTTTTTTTTTTTTTTAAAGGGAGTCAAAAATATGTTATCATTTTCTGAGAACATTTTATTGCCTTCAATTTTAAATTGGATTGCCTTTTATATGTAATTTACATTTGATTTTTCTGTACACAGATGCCTAATAAGAGATCAAAGCCAAAGGTGATCTCAGTTCTCAAAATAACACAGAATATTTTACTAGTTAGCTGAAGGTAAAGCACTCAGTATTCACCAATATTGATTTTCAGCCCAAAATATAGTTTTTGAAGAGCAAAACATTTACCCAAAAACTCCACATAATTGAGAATGTTAAACTCTCTCTGGCTCAATCTTTCTGCCTTTTTGGTGCCATTGTTTTTCCAATCTACTGCTGCTTCTGTGCTAGTTTTTCCCTTACTAAGGCCTTCTTTCTCCTTCATAGATAGATTCTAGCCAGTAAGGGAACACATAGTGAAGATGATGACATCACAACCCCATGTAACAAATCAGATCTGGCTGTGCACTGATATCTCTGAGGCCAAATAAAACCAATTCACTGTTAGGACAATGCTTTCTGGACTTCATTAAATACATGATCCTTGCTAATTAATGATGTGATAATATCATTAAGAACAAACGAAGTCTACATGGGGCATTGCTGCATATTCAAGTAAATATTTTTATCCTCTTTTGCAGCAATCTCTGAAAAATAGTAGAAAATTGAATTTTTTCTCTGCACTTAAATATTATTATGAAAATCGTGCACTAAGGCTTCCAGTTGCCCACCTATGGCTGGCAACCTCCCACTTTTGCCCAGTCTTACCTGGTCTTGGGAAATTGAACAACTGGAGAAAATGAGGGGGGTTATATCACACCAGCAATGATCCCTGTGCTGTCAACCTTATCACACATACAAACCTGCCTCTTTAATTCAGGTTTAGGTCTGTTCTAAAATACTGCTGTGAAGCCGTGCAGAATTGGCATATTACAACTGAATTTAACATTTCAGTATGCTGTAAAGGATACAATTTTTAATAATCCCACCTAAAATTAATCTCCAAATGTAGAAACCTAGCTCCTCTTAGACAGAGGTTCTAGCCCAGCATGCTTCGTGCTAGTTTCTACTTGCAAGAATTTTTACATAGGTCCACAAAATCCCTCCAGCTACAGTCCAAGGAGGTTCAATCTACTCTACTACCTCTATAGTCTTCTATTGCAATCCAACCTCATTATACTGCATACAAAGACTAGGCCTAAACTAAAAATATATCAGCTACTATTAGCCTCAGAAACGGCATCTGAACAAGTAAAAGTGTGCATGATTAAATGGATGCAAAACTTCGGTGAAATGATTCCAATGGAGACTTGGGAATGCATGTGGACGACAGGAATTAAGTTCTCTCTTCTTTGCAAGTGATCAGAGAAAACTGGTATAAAATGTTCTACAGATGGTATCTATCTCCAAAGGATCTTGAAAAAATGTTCAAAGCTAATCATGCGAATTGCTGGGAATGCTCAGATACTGAAGGAACCTTCTTTCATCGATGGTGGACATGTAAAAAGAGCCAGCAATTTTGGAAGACAATACACAAAGCGATTCAATACATATTGCAAGTGCAATTTGAACTAGACTCCAAAACTATGCTATTGGGAATTGGTCCCCTGCAAATAAACACAATCCAACGAGAATTTTTTCAATATGCCACCACAGCCACAAGAATTTTGTACGCCTTCTACTGGAAGAAGATTCCAACAAAGACTGAATGGATCCGCAAAATTTGCTACAATGTCTAAACTGAGCTGTTTGATAAATAAGCAACCATTAGGTGGTTTTTGGCGTAAATGATAAATATTGGGCTTTTATGATAAATATTTATGAAGATTAAAATAAATTAATTGTATTTAGTAAGGCAAGAAGGCTTAATAAGACACTAAAATTCATATATATCATTAGTGTAGATATATCTGTAGAAATATGTAATGATTACTAGATGAATTATTATTTGACTGGGTGCATAATAGATCAATTTTCTTTTTGTATACTGTAAAACTTTCAAGAACTGAACTTAGATATTGAAACTTAATTATTTTTTTCGTTTCCCTTTCCCCAACTTCCCGTTTTATTTCTGTACCCTAAAACCCATCAATAAATTTTTTTTTAAGGATCTTAAAAATTGATAAATAATACAGTAGACAATTACAAAGTTTTCCACACTTTAACTTTTGAACCATAGCTTTGTTCAGGCATTTGGGATTCTTTGTTACAAGCTGACTTTCTCCCAGTCAGCGCCAGGCTGCTGTTCTGCTACACACGTTGACTCACGCTTACTGCTTCTTCTTTCAGCCAGTTCTTCAGCTATCTGAACTATTTTTTTAAAACAGTCAGCCTCTCACCAACATTCCATAAGCTACCATTGGTCACTCTTTGGAAGAGGAAGATCCTAACCTGTCCATCAAAATTAGTTAAATAAAATGCATTTATTGTGTCATAAGCTTTTGTCGGCCTTTGCTGCAACAAACAAACATGTCTTCCCATCAATCTAAACTGGTCCATTTTTGTGTAATTTGATCTAACATCTGTTATTTAATTTTTACTCTTTTCCAAAAAGGGCTACAAAAAGAGTGAAAATGAGAGAAAAATTACACCGAGCCAATTAATGACTACAGACAGGTTTCCCATGGTGGTGAATACAAATAGGCCATGTCTTTATTCTGGGAAGTTTATATAAAACAGTGGCACCTGAGCAGGGATCACATATTTTATAACAATTTTTGATGTTTAAATTAATTCTGATTGATCTGCTTTTTAGAAGTGTAGAGAAAGTAGGATGAAAGGATTTTCACTATTCCATTCATTTATTGTTCTAGAAGTTTCATGTGCCTTACATTCAACTCATCCTTAAACAAGAATCTGGTCTCACCAGATGAATTTCTAAAATGTAGTCCAAAACTGGGCATATGCAGTCTGCTGCTAGTTTCTATTCCTTCACCTTCCTTTGCATCTTTTTTCTGTGGCAGCCATGATGTTTATATCAGATTGCATCAAAATACTTTGTGTGATACTTGACCAATGCACAAAACTCTGTGTTCCTTGAAAAAATGCCAGAGAACAAAAACTTGATATAAGTAAAACATACTGTTAACAAGAAGATTGTTTTCTGTAGTGTTTCTAGCAGTACAGACATGTCAATAATGAAGAGGAGTAAAAAAAAAAAAGCATAAAAACAGCTATGCACAGAGCTGTATATAAAATTTGGAAACTTACAAAATAAGAGTGAGGGATGGGCTAATGTGTTCGTTTCACTTAGGAAGTAACACAAGTTAAGGCAGAACTCGAAAATATGGGGAGAAAATTCACATTAGGAGAGTTTTGGCAAAATCCATAGCAGAAAGCCCTCATAATGAAATTAACCTTGAAGGTTTGATCCAGCACAGACATAACTGATCTGATGTGAAACACTTAACTAAAATCCATTCATATGAATATTTCTTATCTTCTGGGTATATTTCTTATCTTCTTCTCCTGCCCTGTAGTACCTGTGAGACTCAAGAAGGCAACTGGGGAACCCTTAAGGCCTGAATTAGCTTGAGCTACCAGGTATCACACCAATGAGCATCTACCAAGTTGACCCATTATTGGACTACATTGTAACCAAGTTTGGAGCTGTGTTTGCTGAAGGTCTCAGAGAATACAAGGGTCCTCCTTTCCATACTGTGGCTTCTATTTGGCTGAAACTCAGTTGTCTCTTATCTGGTCTTCAAGCAAAGCATAATCCTAAATTTGATCATGTTATAAAGCAAGAACTGTTAGAGCCTCTGACTCATCCTGTATGAAACACATCAATTGTCACTCCATTAAAGGCCTATGACAATATCTTTAGGAACAAGTGCACCATAAATAAGGCACCCATATCCAGTTCTAGTGATGAGTCACCTCCTGGCTTAAAGAGGGGAAATCTTTACCAAAAGATTACCAAATCTTTACCTATTTTTTTTTATTGAATTTCTACCCTGCTCTATCCCAGTCAAGGCCGGACTCAACGCAGCTTACATCAAACATCATCCACAAAATCTGTATTACATTACATTGTTCAGATAGTCTATACCACATGAAAATTAAAAACATATATAATTCTAAAATTAAAACCATGATTCATAAAATCTAAAATCCAAAAACTGGTGCTCAATTTCTCAACATGCAGGTCTGCAGCCAGCCCAGAGAAGAACAGTTAGGATCTCCAAGTCAAGATGAACCCAGAAATAGGGAAGGGGAAGGGAGGCCGGCTATGATGGAAACCATTTCTGCCTCAACCATAGGCCTGGTGGAACATCTCCATCTTACAGGCCCTGCAGAACTGCACCAGATCCCATGGGGCCCAGGACTTACTTGACAGAGAGTTCCATCAGGATGGGGCCAGAGCCAAAAACTCCATGGTCCTGGTTGAAGACAGCCAGACAGTTCTCGAGCCAGGGACTACCAGCAAGTTGTTGTTTGCTGAGCGTAATGCTCTTTGAGGGGCATAACAGGAGAGGTGTTCCTACAGATATGATGGTTCTAGACTGTTTAGGGCTTTAAAGGTTAACACCAATGCCTTGAACCTGATACAGTACTCCACCTAGAGCTAGTGCAGTTGCTGGGGCACAGGTTGGATATATGCTCTCAGCAGGACCCTCACTGCTGAATTCTGGACCAGCTGGAGCTTCCAGATCAGTCTCAAGGGCAGCCCTGCATAGAGCAAGTTATAGTAGTCTAGCCTAGAGGTGACAGTCGCATGGGTCACTGTGTCTTGGTCGGGGGGGGGGGAGAAATATGGCACCAGCTGCCTAGCCTGACGGAGATGGTAAAAAGTCATCTTGGCTGTGGCTGTGACCTGAGCCTCCATTGACAAGGAGGCACCTACGATCACGTCCAGACTCTCGACAGTGGATGCAGGTGTGAATTGGACACCATCAAGAGCCAGGAGTCTGTGGATGTTGTCACTTGATGCCCATACCATCACCACTCACCATGGAGCTAAAAAAGGATATTACAGAGCTTGAGAAGGTGCAGAAAAGAGCAACCAAAATGATTATGGGACTAGAGCAACTGTCCTATGGGGAGCGGTTAAGACGCTTAGGGCTGTTTAGCTTGGAAAGAAGGTGGCTGAGGGGGGACATGATAGAGGTCTATAAAATTATGAATGGTTTGGAGAGAGTGGACAGGGAGAAATTTTTCTCCCTCTCCCATAATACTAGAACATGGGGTCATCTGCTAAAGCTGGAGGGTGAGAGATTCAAAACAGATAAAGGGAAGTATTTTTTCACACAACACATAATTAAATTGTGGAACTCCCTGCCCCAGGATGTGGTGATGGCTGCCAGCTTGGAGGGCTTTAAGAGGGGAGCGGACATATTCATGGAGGAGAGGGGTATTCATGGCTGTTAGTTAGAATGGATACTAGTCATGCTGCATACCTATTCTCTCTAGTATCAGAGGAGCATGCCTATTATTTTGGGTCCGGTGGAACACAAGCAGGATGGTGCTGCTGCACTCGTCTTGTTAGTGGCTTCCTAGAGGCACCTGGTTGGCCACTGTGTGAACAAACTGCTGGACTTGATGGGCCTTGGTCTGATCCAGCAGGGCCTTTCATATGTTCTTATGAGCTTTCAGAGCAAAGCTCCTTCAGTTTAGCATTTGTGTTGCCTCTGCCATTTTCCAGAAATTCATAAAAGATACCATTATTGGAATTCATGACATTGTACCATATTTTAACAATGTCTTAATTGCCAGCAGACCTATCAAAATAATTACAACATGGGTGCGAGAAGACCAGCAGTGATTTGTTGATGCCATTTTCTTGTTAAGGAAAAAATATTCTGTTCGGTGTTTCCCATATTGAATTCCTGAGCTATCTCATTGATGTACATGCCATTTGTTCTGCTCCACATGAAGGAAAAGCAATCCATAATGTCCCTTTGCCATAGACCAAGAAGGAACTTCCGTTCAGAAACTTCTTCAGTTTCCTGAGGCTCTTGAACTTTTATCTCTTTTGCCTTTTATTTATAAGGCCATGGTATAGGAACCTCTATACCATCTTGTAAATAAGTTGCCTAAGTGACACAATAAGTGGGCTATTTGATGCTATGAAGCACCTGGTTTCATCTGAGAGCTGTAAGCTGGCTTGAGCTCTGTAAGGAAGGCGGCTAAAAATGTTTCAAACAAATAAATAGATAGATAAATAATACAATAAATATACGCAAGGAGTCCCAACAGTGGCTTGTGGTAAGGACTGCTTTCTCCCATGTGCACCTACCTATCTGATTCAGTCATCTTCAGAGACCCTGGATATGGATCCAGGTAACTACCGACCCATCAGCTTGACTTCTATACCAGGAAAAGTGTTCAAACAAATCATGAAACAGTCCGTCCTTGAGCATTTAGAAAGGATGGAACTGATCACTAAGAGCCAGCATGGGTTTCTCAAGAATAAGTCATGTCAGACTAATCTTATCTCATTTTTTTGAGAAAGTTACTACCTTGCTGGATCAGGGGAATGCTGTAGACATAGTTTATCTAGATTTCAGTAAGGCTTTTGATAAGGTTCCACATAGTATTCTAGTTGACAAATTGGGGAAATGTGGGTTAGATCCTATTATTGTTAGATGGATCTGCAACTGGTTGACAGATCGTACCCAAAGAGTGCTAGTTAATGGTTCCTCGTCCACTTGGAGAGAAGTGACTAGTGGAGTTCCTCAGGGATCTGTGCTGGGCCCTGTGTTGTTCAACATCTTTATAAATGATTTGGATGAAGGAATAGAGGGGATGCTTATTAAATTTGCAGATGATACTAAATTGGGAGGGGTAGCAAATACGGTAGAAGACAGAGCCAAGATGCAGGATGATCTTGACAGGCTGGAGAAATGGGCTAGAACTAATAAAATGCACTTCAACAAAGACAAATGTAAAGTTCTGCATTTAGGTAGGAAAAATCAAATGCATAATTATAGGATGGGGAAGACTTGTTTGAGCAGTAGTGTGTGTGAAAAGGATCTTGGGGTCTTAGTAGACCAAACACTGAACATGAGTCAGCAGTGTGATGCTGTAACTAAAAAGGCAAATGCAGTCTTGGGCTGCATCAACAGAAGTATAGTGTCCAGATCATGCGAAGTGATGGTATCGCTTTACTCTGCTCTGGTTAGACCTCAACTAGAGTACTGTGTTCATTTTTGGGCACCACAATTTAAGAAAGATGTAGACAAGCTGGAACGTGTCCAGAGGAGGGCAGCAAAGATGGTGAGGGGTCTGGAGACCAAGTCCTATGAGGAAAGGTTGAAGGAGCTGGGTATGTTTAGCCTGAAGAGGAGAAGACTGAGAGGGGATATAATAACCATGTTCAAAACAGTTGTTTTCTGTTGCTCAAGAAGGTTAAAATTAAATCAAAAGAGTTTCCGTCTAGACATTAGGAAGAATTTTCTAACAGAGTGATTTCTCAGTGGAACAGACTTCATTGGGAAGTGGTAAGCTCTCTTCTGGAGGTGCTGCTATTGGAGTTGTTACTAAACCACCTCTTCATGCAGCTGAAATTGCTAACGTATTATCCAAGGATCCCATTCTTGCCCATGTTCTCAACTGGGTGTAGATGAGTATTACTGAGGTTTGAGGAGAAATTTAAGTCATTTGTATCAATACAATGTTGACTATTGTTGCAGAAGCATTGATTCCCTTTCAGGCAACAGAGTCATTATACCCATAGCTTTGAGGCATTGAGAATTGTAGGCTCTACATATTGGGTACCCTGGCATAGTACAGATTGAAAAAGGAAAGAGGTGCAATTAGAGTCTTCCAGGCCTTGTGCAGCAGTAGGAGTCAGCACAAACTCAATGGGCACAGCTTCACATTGACTTTGCTGACCATTCCAGGGACAGGGACTTATTGATAGTGATTAACTCAGGTCATTTATTCATGGCTGTTTGCTGCGGTTTCGATGCTTTGTTGCTCCGGACCTTATTTTCGATTTTTCACAGCTGCCCCGAGGTAGCCCATAAAATTCGCAGCAAACCAGCAGCAACTCAAACCTGTGTTACTACGATCTTTCCCTTTGCCTCGCCCTTTCTGCCAGAGGGTCCCATGAAAAACTCCTGGAGTAGGATTTCTTCTCCCCGCCCATCCTGGCAAATGTCTCCTCCCTCTCCTATGTCTCCCCACCCACAGGGGCGGCTATTGGCCAAGGGTTCTTTTTTTGTTCCGACCGAAGCTCACCCCTTTTCGTGCGCTTTGCGAGGCCACTATATCTGCGCTTGAGTGCCGTACCAAATCCAAATCTCTACAGCAAGATTACAAGAGATGTGTGGCCTCCCATGCATAAATGGCCCTGGGCACTTTGGCTGCTGCACTAATGAAGAAAGAAAAAATAAGGGGGAAACAAAGAGCTGGAGGTGAAGAAAAAAAAGGAGTGCGCGCGTAAATTACGAGGGGAGAAGTGAAAAGAACTTATTCCAAAGGGGGACGAAGCAACAAGTCAGGACACACTATCAAAAAGGGGGGGAACTAAAAGAGAAACAAGGAAAGCGGACAGAAGCAGAAAACAGAAGTCAACGGGAAAACGAATCCAAAGCTGAAAGGGAAGGGGGGGACCGTGCCGAGTCAAAGCATAAAGGGAGACAAGGGCCGTTTATGAAGGGGAGGTTTTGCCTTGGATTTTCCGCTCTCTCTAGATGCACATTTTCCCCATCCAAATTCTCAAAACTCTGCATTGGGGGCTTATTGTTGAGTTTTGAGAATTCGGATGGGAAAAATGTGCATCCAGAGAGCAGCAAATCCAAGGCAGAACTCCCCATGCATTCGGTTGCATGAAAGTGGAGTCGAGCGGTTTGGAGCCCAATAAGACTTCTCCTTCCTCATCTCCTTCGAATGCCTCCCTTCTACAGAGCTGCGATGGGCGGAGTTGTGACGGAGGTGGGGGCGGATCTCAACAGTGAACTTGTCGGCTGGAGGAGGGCTGAACGGTCATGGGCAGACACAACTGCTGTCAAATGCTACGGCCTTTTTCTCATGAGTAATCCAAGCTACATCGGGCTTTATGAATTAGATTCGATTCCATGAATAATCTTTTAAGTTCGGTTTTTTTTACTCTGCCTCAAGAGAGCAGCAATTTTTTGAGTGAACAATTGACCTCAGATTCCGAATGATTGGAGGTGATTCTTCTTTCATCTGTTACATCCCAAGTTGTTATCAAAGCTTTTTATCAACTCTTCACAAGACATGGACTACCAGATGCTATCATTTCAGATAGCAGAGCCCAGTTCACAGAGGAATGGCACACATTTCTTATGAATAGCCGGAGCTGTCACATCACATCAACCTCCTTCAATCCAGCAACTGATTTTCAGGCTTAGCAGGTGGTAAAAACAATAAAGTATGCATTAAAATGAATTGCTGAAGGTGATCAGGATCATCATCTTGCAAGTTTCGTTCTAACGCAACATATTATACCATATACTACTATAGACAGGAGTCCTGACAATTCTGCTAGATAATGTGTACCTTGTGCTGACAAAAGAACACTGAGTGTCTCTAACAGGTGGATTTCAAAGACCATGCACATGTTTGTCCCAGATCATCCCACTTGTATCAGAAATAATTAAGCATGAATCTCAGCTACTGTGATTTAAACAGAGCCTACCAAACAGCTATGTTCTGTAATGTGGACCAGATGAGGAGGTATGTACCTGGATTACCACTTTCCTTTGCAAGTGCCAATTATGCTCCTGCAGCATGGAGTGTAGATCCAGTGTCTGTATAGGAACTAAGCCAATGTCATATTAATATAGAGCCTGTAAGAGCATGCTGAAGCATCAAATGTCACTCTGACAAATGATGTGCAGTATCTGGGTCAGCCAACTTGCTCTAGAGATAGTCCCTGGGTATCTCCATTACCACTTGAGCTAAGGGGAACAGTTTGGTATATTGGCCTGCCCTCCCTGTCACACTAGGAAGTGCTAGAATTCAACCTCTTAGGAAGTACAGGTTCATTTTCCAGTTCCAAAAAAGTTTGTCTCTTGCTAGCAGCCCATTTATTTCAAGGTTTTCTCCTGATGTACCTTTTAGGTTACCATAAAGTTACCTATTGGTTATGTACTTTCTGTGATGCATCCTCTTGATGGTATTCATGAGAGTCAGATTGGCATAGTGGTTAAGAGCGGCAGACTCTAATCTGGAAAACCAGGTTTGATTCCCCATTCCTGCACATGAGCGGCAGTTTCTAATCTGGTGAACCGGGTTTAATTTCCCACTCCTCTACATGAAGACTGCCGGGAGACCCTAGGCTAGTCACAATTCTCGCTGAACTCTCTCAGCTCCTCCTACCTCACAAGGGAAAGAGAAAGTGTAAGCCACTTTGTGAATAGGGAAAGAGAAAGTGTAGGCCACTTTGAGACTCTTTAAAGGTAGAGAAAAAGTGGGGTATAAAAACCAACTCTTCTTCTATTTGACATTCACATTAGAATGAGTATCTGTGGCACAGATAATTCAGCAGTTGTCTGAAAAATGAGGTCCTTTGTCTCTGTTGATCTCAGAATTTTCCGACCTCAGCTAAGCACTGTGAAAGTATGCCATCTCTTAACCTTATAGGATAAATTCCAGTACAGTGAGAATAAAGCAATATTGGAAAAATAACTTGCTATTACCTCCCAGAACAGGGTTTGGGAATTCTCTTAGCAATACATCAAAGCTACAGGAACAATTCAAATTATAACAAATAATAAAAAGATTCAGAATGAGAAAATATATTACACCATTGAAAAATGTGGAACATCTACCACAAAAGAAATGCATGATATAAACACATAATAATTGGACTCATTCGTGGAGATTATAAGGGATTAATTTTAAATTGGGGATGGCTTATAATGTTGAAGTTTGGTTTTATTTTGACAGCTTTTGCCATGCCAATTGCTTTATACTTTAAACAACAGTCTTTACATTATCAAAATCAAGTTTCACTCCATCAGAAGGTATTCTGATTAGTTGCAGCAATGTATTCTCTAGTTGGTGAAGGTGGCTTAGATCATCAGTTCTTGCAAAATTTCTGTGAATATATTGTTTTACATAAGTTTTTCTTATGCATTGTTGAAAATGGTTGTTCCTTGAGCCAATGTAAGTATTATGACATCACCTAACTCCCCTTCCAAGAATAAATTATAATGAAGCATAAAGCTCTCCAGAGTGATGAAAGCACATTTGGCTTCTCAAAAACTAGATTTAGTTGCCTGAATAAATCTGATGATACATGGAACATTTTATGCTGCACACTTGGCTTACAATGGTGATAAAAAGAAACCTTTGCTTTTAGAGGAAAGGGAAGCAAGAATAAGATCAAATTATTGAAACAAAGTAAGTAAAATAGTTGGCAAGATACTATAAATATTGGCTCTGAATATTCAGAAAATGGCAATGACAACATACAGTTGATTTTTAAATTGTATTTTCTTTCAAGATATGAATTCAAGGATGCTTTTCATTTAGCATAGTGCTATCTATCGTAACTTGAAAATCTATATCTTCAGAAGCTTCTGTTAATAAACATCTACTGAATTGCATATTGGAGTTCGAGTGAACATAATTTCATGCTACCTCTTGATGTTAAAGTTATTTTTCAGATCATAGACAGGATGCAGGAAGAACCATGAGCAAGCTAAGGAAATGTCATTGTAAACTGAGATTTCTCACTCTCTTGTGATTAAGGTTTCTTCTAAATGCATACCTTTGCAATGAAATAAATAAGAGAATGTTCATTTCTAACTATTTTTAGAAAATGAGAAAATTTCCATTTTTACAACTGAAGGATAGGAAAGTACCCACAAAAAAGCAGGTCCATATTAAGGGGGAAAAAACCAAACAATTACAAGATAAATGGTCTAAATACATATATGAAATTTGTTGTGGCTGTACAATCTCCAAGATGTATATATATATGGGCCAGAATCCGAAGGTATATATATATATGGGCCAGTATGTGAATAGAAGGCATGCACAAGGAAACTGCCATTTTCAGGGATTTCTTACTTCAACTTCAGTCCCCCACATAGTATCCTCTCCTGTTTCAGAGAGTTCCCAAACTTCTAGGAGTAGATTTGGGAGTTGTTTAGAAGACTGTAGAAGACATGGAAGACATTCTGCCAGCAGGGTAGAACCTAGCTTGTGCCTCTTTGGATGCAATCCTATGTTTCATATATATACCAGGTCTCTCCTACCTCACCTTTCACTGCATCACCTTCTGCTCCTGAGGAGTAGAGGGCACCCCCCACCCAGTCTAATGAAATGTAGTGTAAGGTATGTGCAGAATAGCTTTACATTCACACACAGAGCTCTTTGAATCATGGGCCATGATTCCTAAACTATAAAAAATATGTAAAATTAATAGAATTCTGAAAAGTTGCTTATGTCCATAAGATCAAGTTATCCACTTCAGGGAGTGGGTGCTATATCAGCAACTCCCAAAATGAGTGCCATAAGATAACAACCCATGCAAGAAATAAGTTAATTAAATAATTAATTAACTTATTTAATACCAAAGTGTGCTTATGTGGTTCTCTGCCTTGTCTCCAACTATACAATCTCTGTTAGCAATGTTGCTGTGTGAATTCAGCCATGCTGAGAGGCAGTAGCCATCAATTTCTGGGTCCACTTCAAGGTAGTGGCTATCACATACAAGGCCTTTCATGGCCTTGGACCCTTGTATCTGCAGGCCTTGTATCTGCAGGACCACCTCTCCTCCTATACTCCACCACAACAGATTTTGTTCATCTTATCAGGGCCTTCTGCAGGTGTTAATCAGAAAATGGGCAAGATCCACAACTGCCCGTACATGTGCATGTGTGGCCGTCAATTTATGGAATGGACAGACTGATGTGGTCAGGAAGGCTTTCACTCTCCTGGCATTCTGCAAGGGATTGCAGACTATACTACTGTGTGTAGTACATTCTATCTGTTGCTATATGTATTATTCCACTATGTGATTTCTGCATGTTTGTAACACGTTATGCTAACACTTATGCTTTGTTTCAGACTTCTGCAATCCTAACCCTATTATATTGGTTTTTGGATGACCCATCCTGTAGATTGTATTGATTTACACTGTGTAATCCACCTTGAGTCTCAGGGAGACAGGCAGACTATAACTAACACAAACAAACAAATAAAGGATGTTGTTAATAGTATCTTTGTATGTCATGCTGTATGGTTGCTTAGATAGACTTGTTTCTCCCTGTCCCAGAATAATAGAACTTGGGGTGTCCTGATGAATATTATTGGGAGTAGATTCAAGACAGAGTACTTCTCTACCACTACAGTGTGGTGTAGTGGTTAAGAGCAGTGGTTTGGAGCGGTGGAGTCTGATCTGGAGAACCGGGTTTGATTCCCCACTCCTCCACATGAGCAGCGGACGCTAATCTGGTGAACTGGATTTGTTTTCCCACTCCTACACATGAAGCCAGCTGGGTGACCTTGGGCTAGTCACCGCTCTTTGAGGTCTCTCAGCCCCACCTACCTCACAGGGTGTCTGTTATGGGGAGGTGATTGTAAGCCGGTTTGATTCTGCCTTAAGTGGTAGAGAAAGTCGGTATATAAAATCCAACTATTGTTATTGTTATTATTATTCTAATCAACAATTATTTGATGAAATTCACTGCACACAACTATCCATCATCTTAGAAGGCTTTAAAAGAGAGTAAGTCATGAAGTATCATCAGCTATTAGTCATGATAGCTACTTGGAATGAGAGGTTGAGAAGTGCTATGCAAAAACCAGTGTGGACTATGACTAAGGAGGCAACAGTTCAAGTCTTCACTCAGCCATGAACTCACCAGGTGATTCTGGACTGGTCATTCCTTTTCATACAATTCCTAATAATATTGTAAGGATAAAACAGAGGAGGAGAGAACTGTGCACCCTGCCCTGAACTACTTGGATGAATGATGGAAGGAAAGTGTAGTGGTTAGGAGTGGTGGACTCTAATCTGGAGAACTGGGTTTGATTCTCTACTCCTCCACATGAGTGACGAACTCTAATCTGGTGAACCGGGTTGGTTTCCCCACTCCTACACATGCAGCCAGCTGGGGGATCTTGGGCTAGTCATAGTTCTCTCTGAACTCTCTCAGCCCCACCTACCTCACAAGGTGTCTGTTGTGGGGAGAGGAAGGGAAGGAGATTGTATGCTGGTTTGATCCTCCTTAAAAGATAAAGCCAGCATATAAAAGCCAACTACTACTACTACTACTACTACTGCCGTTGAACATTGGTTACTGGGGGCAACAGCTGGGAAGGCTTTTACGTTTATGCCCTAAAAGTATCTGTCCAGAAATGTAGAAAAACAGGACCTTTAGTCTGATTCAACAGAACTGTTGTTATGCCCCATTTCGACACATTCTGTGATCAGTGAATCATGCAGAAATGTAAAATCACCTCTTTATCTCTTGTGCTGATGCAAGTCACGGAAGAGGAGGAAAAGAGGTGATTTTATTTGATTACCCATTGTCACTGCAGTCCCCAATTTTGCTTGCAAGCCTCTACCAGTCCTCAGGAGTTTCAGGACAAATGGCAGACTTGAGGAATGGGAAGGCAAGATTCACTCTGCCACCACTCTTCTGATGTATCCATTCAGGGATAGGCTGTTCTTATGATCATCCTTATAAAAACAAGCCTTGGGGTAAATAAGAGTGATATATTCTTCCAATTCAGAAAATATTTACTTGTTTTGTGACAAACTTGGTAAAAGCTACTCTGTAGGTATACTCTACTTGCACTTTAATAGATACTGGGCCTTTTTCTTGGAGCTTCATAATATTCCAATTATCCCAAAAGTTTTGCAAGCAAATTATGGTATTGTAGTTAAAGACTGATATCAGCACAATATTAAAAAAAAATCAAAGTTACAGAAAGTAGCTCCACGTAAATATCACCATAGGGGGTATCATGAAAGTGCATATAAAACACCTTGAAGTCTTTGTTAAATATTGATTACTGGGTACATTTGTATATGCTGGGATAATTTGGACAAATTTTTATCTGAAATCTAGTTTATAGCAACTTGGTAGAATTATTTAATTTTTGGGTACTTATGTTAAGATCACTATTTACAGGAAAAGAAAGGCAACTTTCAGCCCAAAGAAACCTCCACATTCGGAGGCAGTAAGTCTCTGAATCCCAGTGCCAGGAGGCAACATCAGGGGAAGGCCTCAGCCTCTATCCTGCTGTTGGCCTTCCAGAGTAATCGGTTGGCCACTGTGTGAGACAGGATGCTGGACTAGATGGACCACTGGTCTGATCCAGCAGGACTCTTGTGTTTCCATATTCTTAAGCAGATTTTTTGGTACATTGTTTCATCAATGCACAAGAATGCATGTGTGTATAACTACATAAAAATATCCTGATGCAGTTGTGCTTACAATCACATCAGCATAAAGTTTTTGGAGTGTTTTATCTATGTGCATGAGCAAAACAGAAGGGGAAGATGTAAATGAAAAAAAGTAACTGAAAGTTGTGGCTGAATCTTTGTATTTTCCAATTATGGGATACAATTTAAAATACTTTCCACATTAAACCGCAGTTAAGGAAAAGCGGGATTCAGTTCAATACATAAAAAGAATATCTGCTTATCCTACATCAGTCCAAATACCTTGGAGAGTTACTCTCAGTGGCTAAGATTACCTACAAGTTGTGTGCTCCCCAAGCCTGCCCAAGGAATAATCTGAAAAGTATCCCCTGAAGCCTGCCTTGAGGAAGAGGATTCAGTAATTACCTTTGTTTCAGAAGACAGTGATTTGGATCTCTCCAACAACACACCAGCAAACTAAGTCCCCCACTCATTTGTAAGCTCATGCTTAAAAAGTAGAAGGCTCTCAAGGCCCCTAGACCACAAGACTTTTTAAGTGTTTCCCAGGTCACAGATGAGATAGGATCTTGGGCAGCCATCAGGCCTGCTACCACACTTCAGGGCTCACCTGAACAGCTGCTGCTCCCTGCAGAGCTGTTCTAGGTCCTAAAACTCATGTTATCAATTACCTAAATACCACCGGCAACATGTGTCATGTTGCTTGTCGCTCATGGTTGTTGTGGTGGTTACTTTACCCCAGTTCTTAGTCAGCAGCAGTAGGCTCAGCCAGGCTATGTGGAAGCCAAGTGCTACACTTGGCAGTGCTTAGCATGTGATAAGCCATTTGAGTGTAGTTCATAATTGGGTTGAAATATTTCACCATACCAATTCAGACCTGTTTTTTATATATTTGTAATTGCATGGGGGTATACACTAGGCCCTCAAATAGTATCTTTCAAGCTGGAGTGTTTCAAATCAGTTTTGCTACTTTTTTTTCTGTTTTCCCCGATGCCCTTTAGAGGAAGACAGTATTCTGCACACGCTCAGAGCACTCTCTGTACATAGGCATATTTTTAAAGGTTGGCTCGCCTTGGAGAGAAAACCAATTTGCACATGACTATTGGCACTTCAGCCTTAGTCTATTTTCCATAGGAGGAAGTGTAAATAAAGCCATTCTCAGAACATTCCAGGAAACTCTGAGCTATTCCATGAATAGACAACCAGTTAGAACAGGATTAATCTAAAAAGCTCAGGGGAGCAGTACTTGCACAAACTATGAGGTGCCACAGATCACCTCTTCCATTTATACTCTTCTAGTAAAACTTTAATCAATACATGCTAATAGACTCTGTGGCTACACAGGCTGTATGTCTCTGGAACTGAACCTCTGTTCTCCCTTGAACCAAAATGCAATGGCTTGGCATGTTTACTTTGCAACTCAAATCCCTTAACTTCAGCATATATTTTCAAGATTTCACCCATTACTTTTTATAGGTGAAATTCAAATGAAGTCACCCATACAGCCAAAATTTAAGTTTCCAGTTAAGAGAATGATAGGAAATTTACTTTGCTATCCTGAGCAGGCATTTAATGTTACAATGTATTTATAGTTTCTAGCTTTATGAATGCATTTTATCTTGTTATTTTAGGAATTTTTCTACATTTGCATCTTGGGCACAAAATAAATATGCCTTGGCCCTTGCTAGCTATCTAACACTTCTGTTTTTATCCTAGTAAGTAGGTGTCCAAATAAAACATTCCTGCACATATATGAGCAGCATCCTTTTCTTTTCATTAGCCTATCTTAAATACAGCACTGCAACAGGTTATGATTCAGCACTCTTAAGTTTTAAAAGCAGACAGAAAAGTTGCTCTGACTTCTCAATGGCATGAATAATATTTGTATCAATTCCTTCTGATTCAGGTGAGATCAGTCAGCCAAGGTAGGATCTGCTCTGTTCTATCAAGCTGGGTGGTATTAAATGGTTCAAAATTAGTTCCATTACTGTAACTGAACTTATTATCTTTTCTCTGGGGACTGGAGTGTCAAACATGTGATAATCTTGACAGAGTATCCAATCAAGGCACATTCAAAGAACATAACTTCAAATCTAGGTTGCTTTGGATGTTCCATCAGAATGGTAAAAATGCATTAATGTCTCATGTGTCTTCCAACCAGGTTTTGGGGTCTTGTGAGAAAAGGAGAAATCATTATACCAAGGCAGCAAGAGGAATCAAACATACAAAGTCCACATTTTGTCCATTCATTGACACCTTGTACATAAGATCTGGATTTTCCATACGACTAAAAATATTGGGAGTGGAAGCATGGCTGACACACATTTCTTCTTTTACCACTTCTGTTTTCCATAGCCATTACAAGGGCCATTCAGTCCAACATTCTAAGCCAACAACAGTGGACTGGAAGTGTGTTATGGCAAAATGAAAGTAAAGGCTAGTTTCTCCAACACTGACGTCTACTACCTCAGAATGTGTTTCTAACATTTTATCTAACAGAATGTGTTTCTAACATTTTATCAATTAATGGTGGTGGAAAGTGCCATCATGTCACAGCCAATTTATGGCTTTTCAAGGCAAGAGACATTCAGAGGTGGTTTGCCATTGCCTGCCTCTAAGTAGCAACCCTGGAATTCCTTGGTGTTCTCCCATCCATATACTAACCAGGACCTGCTTAACTTTCGAGATCTGACAAGGTAATTATTTCAATCAATCATATAATACCTGTTACTATGGAAGGGAAATATCTGGTAATGAATTAAACATTAAGAGAAATATGTATAATCTGAACAAAGTCAACATTCATTTTTATTGCCCTCACAAGGGCTGCAAAAAGATTGGATATAAAAATGTACCAGGTGACAACAAATGGAAACTTTATGTAGGTGCATATTAAAGAGTGGGAAGTCATAGTAAGGTAGTATATTGTTGGTAGTAACAGAAGAAGGAATTAGCAACATATTAATAACATTGAGCTTAGTAATAGTTTAGATACAAGATTTCAATAATTAAAAAGACTATATACTGTGCGGCATGAGCTGCCTGTAATCAGACTATAATCAATCACTAGACACTGTACTTGACAGTTAGAATTAGGAAATAAAAACTGAGAAATTTCAAAGTGAAGGAAATAATATTTTGCAGCAGGAAGCTCAATTTGTGAGGAACACAAGCCACAAGACTTCTGATAAATGAAGCCTGCTGCTGAGGCACATCAAAAGATCATCTTTATTGCAGAACAATTGCTTGACCCACTTTTCCTGGCCAGTAACAAGCTTTTGAAGAAACTTCAGGAGCTCATAAAAGCTCAGCAAAGTTAGCCTGTGTACTTTTATCTGTGACTATAGTATAAAGGATTATTTGGAAAAGTACGATTCATAGTATGATTTGCTTAAATGTGCCTCTTCTGGACTCATTCTGTTGTGAGACTACAAACCTAGGGAACTACCAAACAAGTCATTTAGGCGCTATTTGGATTTATAAGAACAAGCAGTGTGCATAGTTGGGACTGTCACTTCAGCTCTAGCCCAAACGGTACTTCAGCTCCAAAGACAAAAAAGGGTTGAGGTACTGCCATTCAAGCTACAAAGTGATGATGTAAAAAAGAAAAGAAAAAGACCATCACTGTCAAAAAGCTACCCAAACAGCACACAGCAAGGAAAATAATACCTCATACAATACTGACACTATATCTAATCTACATTTTAAATAGCAGCAATATTACCTGGGGTCAAAAAAAATCTGACCTGTGTACTGGGGCTATTGGTGTTTCAGTCAAGACTACATGAACATAAATGTATAGTGCACATGATGAAGCACTCTCATGCCTATTTCATCACTCTTCACCAGCCTTCTCACCACATGTATCTTAACTTCTATCCAGCTTGATTAAATGGTAATAGTACAATTAACCACACCTACCACAGTCACAGATCTCTCGATTATCCTCATATTTTATGCTTCTTGTCCCAAAAGTATGCCATTTTATGTTTCCACATCTCCTGAATATTTAAGTTTTTTATTGTTCCCCAAGCCCATTCAGATTGTACCACCAAGTATCAAAGCAAAGTTTATTTTGGAAAAAAATAAAGGAGGGAAAGGTAGTCCATACCAGTGTAATTGTGGCTCAGTTCTATCAAATTAAATGATCAACAGCACATGTATTTGATTAAAATGGACAAGTAAGGATGAACAGGAAATGACTATGCTGCTAAGCCTTGTGCAATGACAAAATTACATTTCATTCTGTCTGCACTTGTTGCACACTAACCCAAAGGCATCAGCATGACGCATCTGTGCTCACTTACAAAGGTAATATAGCTTCTTAAACAACTGGACATCTGAACAATGTGAAATTAGAGTAGTGAACTGAATCAATAGTAGGTCCAGGAGGTAACAACACGTTCCATCCTTTGAGCTGTTAGTAGATGTGCTGAGTGCATACAGATAAACTGATAAGTGGCCGATTCAATAGACTGGTAGCAAACACATGCTTTGCTAGAGATGATTTTTAAAGTCTCCATACATCAAACAGTCAGTGTCAGCCTTTGAGGATAAACCTGTGATGCGTTCTTTGAACTGCCTCTGAGGCCCAGAGTGCCTGGATGTTCCTCTGAATCCTTTGGGAGGATTGAAAGCTTCAAAGAAGAACACTCTCACATCCAAGGAGAAGCACATTGATTGAAGGAACCACTGTGAAATAGTCTTTAATAATTACCAGAAAGCTGGAATTGACTGGTGTTTTGCTGAGCTATATTTTATCTTCATTGGATTAACTGTGACACAGTAGGTTATGTCAAAGAGAATCTGCATGAATATTAAAAGTAAATGTGGTGTGAATAATAGATAACTTATATTAGATGCACCAGCATGCAGTAATTTTTAATCACCTATGTAATTAGATTAAAACAAATCTGCTGAATAAAACACATTGTCGTATAATCTGAACACAAAACACCCCCAAAAGTTATAGCACTATTTGCCTCAGCTTAACAAATGTATTGATATCTGGATACCTATAGATACGTGTGTTTCTTAGATGTATTTTACAAAAGATTCTTTAAGGCAGGGAGAGCCAATAATAAAGATCTCTTATCTAATTTAGTCTAAAGTCAATAAGAAATTGTCCTGAGAACCACAAAGAAGAACCTTGAATTATGTAATCGTAGTGTTTCTAAAACTAATGTAAATACTGAGAGATGGTGAGATAAAAGGAAATTGCAAGAGAGAAATGAATGTATTGCTAAATTACCTCCTACAAGACTCAGGGCATGCTACAGTGGATATCTTGCAAAGCAATGAGGGAATTGAGATTTCTTGCTGTTGGGTTTTATATAAGCTTGAAAAGAAAAAATGTGGTTTGATCTTACAAGCAAGAGACTGAAGAAGCATAGTAATAGAATATGCTAGGTACATACTGGTTGGTAAACAGAGATGTTCTCCAAACCATAATGACCTACACAAGGAGTACAAGAAGTAGAGCATCAACAAACACAAGCTAAGATCACTGACTGGTTGCATGTCTCTAGTGATCTGCAGACTCCCAGTACATCCAGCCTGTAGATGTTCTCATTGTGTGTTTCTGGTAAGTCCATGAAGTGACAAAGTCTGAACAACCCTTTTCATAGTGTGATTCTATGCAGAGTTAGGCTGGTCTAGACTAAATGAAATCCATGGCCTTTGTTAGCCGAATTGCTCCTTTAAATGGGGAAATTAGCTTAAGCAATTGGTAACTATGTATTTATAAAGCGGGATGCACTCAGCTATACCAGAATCCGTTTAATGAGACCTTGAATAAAGACAGACAATGGATTCCAAATTAAATAGTGTTTATGTCTTCTTCATTCAAATCAATGATGCATACACACATACAGAGAAAACTAGGAAGTTCAAAGAGAGGAGTACAAGCACAGATGC
This sequence comes from Euleptes europaea, assembly GCF_029931775.1. Lineage (NCBI taxonomy): Eukaryota > Metazoa > Chordata > Lepidosauria > Squamata > Sphaerodactylidae > Euleptes > Euleptes europaea. The sequence goes on from NC_079315.1 coordinate 55,265,912, forward strand.
CAACGTGGCAGGTATCGATGAGGGGTGATATTTACCTTTCCAGATGCGGTGTTGTCCAAGTTCAAGTAGACTAAGACAGAGTGAAAGTTAAAGCCGAGATGGGGGCAGGGGTTCCCGTAGACTTGACCAGCAAGGCGGGAGGGAGCATGGAAAGGCTGCGCAAAACCAAACCAACAGAGTGACGGCGAAGGAGCCAGAAAAGACCTAAGGTGACATAATGGGCTGGGGGCATCCCAGATATAGTGTTTTTCTGGGGGCGGAACCCCTCCTAGGTTCCCAGGTGACAAAAGGTGACAAAAGGATTAATCTGTGGCTACCGGGGTGGGGTAGTGAGCATTTGGAAATCTATTCTAATTCCAATGGCTTTTGCAACCCAGGAGGAACCGGGAGATCTCTGCTGACAAGATTAACATTCTGGAACAATGGGTGCAATCTATGCAAACGTCCTGGGATCGCTGCTGCATAGCTGGAGGGACGACTCATCGCTCTTATCAGGATCGATGCTGACTGCCCCATTAAGCTGTGGATGTTGCAATGGGGAGGGAAGTGTTGGCACTGACTATGTGACTGTCTGCTTTCCATAACATGGCTGCGGCTGGAACAGTGATTGCACAGGAACATGGAGTCCTTCAGGTTCGCTGGAGGTTGCCCCTTGCATCGGTTTCCTAGCTGCTGGCTGCACGGCGCTCGCAGGAGCGACCGTGTCCGTTTCAACGGAGCGTGCAGCGACTGTCCCATATCATTTGGGGTGGGCGCGTGGCCAGAACAGTAGTCGAGTGCCGGCATAGCGGGTTGCCAGGTCCAGTCCAGGAGTTTAGGCGGCCTGTATGCTATCACCTTAGTCTGGAGCAATTCTGCATAGGATGCCAATGTAACTCTTCCACCAAAGCAGAAGAACAAGGCAGCCATGGCTCCTCCTATCCTCTCCTTCCAAAGGGCCATCATCTATGTCTTCCTGTGCCTGAAGTGTTGCGTGCCTAGAGACCATTCATAAAATAAGTATAGCAGGATCATGGAGGGAATGAGAAGGAGGAACCACAACTGCTTTGTTTCTTATTTCAGGAGGATAGTTTATAGATACAAATCTTGCATCATAGCATGCATTCAAATTTGATATATTATCCTTGCAATAAAAAAACATCTCTGTAAAGCCCATGAATCTTTAGATGTCATAAAGTTTATATTGTTTTGTCATTCAGCATTCAGTTTAGTCACTCAGTGGCTCCTACACAATTGTCTTTAGAAAGATCTGAGCCGCCAACAGGGATCAAAGAAAAAGCCAATTACAAACAGCTGCCTCAATGTGGGTGTCATATCCATGAACAGCAATTCAGGCATGGACTCTCATGCACATTCCCAGACACAGAGTAGCTCCATCTAAGGACCAAACTAAATGAGATGGGATGTTCCAATATTCAGTCTCTCTCAGTTGTATTAACAGAAGCTGTGTGGGAGGGAGAAATTGGACCTGGCACTGGGAGGAAAGCACTTAACATTGAAGAAATGGCATGGGGGTCGTTCTGAATAAGTAATATTAATAAGAATGTAAAGAGATGTGCAAACCAGTCCCAAATCTTCAATGGCTTGTTTACTTTTGAGGAGGAGATAACAGGCTTACAGGCATGGCCATTTCAAGGAATTTTGTCACCCTAAATGAGGTCAAGTTTTACTCTCCCTTCCATGAGTTGCTAAACAGCAGAACATGCATTTTTACACCCTCTCCAAAATATGCACTTGACTTGTTTCCTCCCTATATCCCTTCTGCTAATGCCAAAGATTTATTCTAATAATAAAAATTACCAGTGGAAGAAGGCACATACATGTGCATACATTGAGGAAGAAATTTCAGGGGGAAATATCAACTAATGTGTGCAAAATTACATTTTATGCCAATGCCTATGTTTCAGTGAAAATTTACATCGTTATAGGATCAAAATGTCTCTAGACACCACCAACCATAACTTTACTATGTCAAAAGTAGAGAGACAGGTTAGCAAAACTGTTGTCTAGGATGCCATTCAGCTACTATTAGTAAGCACAGTTGCTTTGTGAGTAGTTCTTCTATGGTAGTTCAAGAGTCGTTCATGTAGTTAGGTAGCAGAAATGTCCAGTTGTCAGATGGGATGAAGAACTCTGTTGAACCTCTCTCCTAATTTATCTGGGGAACTCATGTGTAGAAGCTACCAAAATACAATACTTGTATTCTATAACATATATGCAATCTAATAAAAATATTTCTCATCCATTATTTTCCAATGAATAGTATCAAACTGTTTGTTTAACTTACCAAGATATCACAGGTCTTTTATGCATGGCTGTTTCACTCGCAGTCACCCCTTCGACAACTTTATGTCTTTGTTTGGATTATGCGTGCCATTTCCCTCTGTCAGAGGTTGCTTCACTCTCCCCATGCCTTCCCCCATGTTTTGCCCGCGTTTTCAAATTTCACATAAAACAGGTCCCTGAAAACACGGACCAAATGCAGAGAAACACGGGGGAGAGCGAGGTGACATCTGATGGATGGAAACAGCATGCATAATCCAAACAAAGACCCAAAGTCATCAGAGGGGTGATGGCGAGTGAAACAGCCATGCATAAAAGACTACAGAGATCTCATCTGTCACCAGCTTGTCTAAATAAACAAAATAAAAAACAACCTCCTTATTTTTATTTAGATGGAGGCTATTCAGCAGTGGGAGTTCATTAACCCCCACCTTTTCTTAAAGATAAAAAGAGCACCTTTTAATCTTAGCATTTACAACCCATTCCTCAAAATACGGCGTGCGGAGTCGGCGGGGAAGAGGCGCAGTGGCGCCTCTTCCTAAGCCGAATCGCGCATACCGTTGAACCAAAAAAAAAAGCCATTTTGCAGCTTGCTTTTTTTTTTTGTTTAACTGGGTCTTTTCGCCCCATTGAAAACAGCAAGGCTATGCCTGCAAAATAGCAGGCGCAGCAACGCCGTTCCAGCTGCTGGTGCAAGTGGCCAAAAGGGGATAGGGAGCTGCCTAACCGACACCTCCTCTCCCTGGCCCGCCTCCAAAACACCCCCCTGCACTGGCACAGCCTCACTGCGCCATTGCCGGCGCCACGGAGAGGCCGGCAGCCCTGGCCTTCCCGCTGGTGTAAGTGCGTGCAATCGTGTGATTGCAAGCACTTACGCCGGCGGCGGGGTCAGGCCGCCTCCTACAAGGTTTCAGGGGGCCCCCTCAGGAATGGGCTGCAAGTTTTGTTTTGTTTCACTATCAAGGTGGTCTCTGGTTACTGACTGTAGGAAAATGGCAGAGGATGGCTGTTACTTCCATGTCCTGCTTGTGAGCTTCCAAAAGGCCATTGTGGAATGGTGGATGCTGGACTAGATGAACAAGCACTCTACTTACATTCTTAACTACAATTCACAGTGCTCACTGTGAGACACAATAGCAAATCTTAGGCTAGTCTTATTGTAACCCTGCCTTCATCAACAATTATGGTCATTGAAGAGCATGTTATTTTCATCTTTTCTACTGTTTCCTAAATTAATAACAATATACAATGCAAACCTGTGATAGTTCATAAGAATCCAGTATCGCCTCTAAGAATTTGATAATGTAATGACTAAATTGATAGAGGGTGTGCTATGCTTATCAGAACAGTGTTAAGTAATTAAATTAGATTAATGGCTCACAATATGTCCCTGTGCATGTGTTCATCAATAAATGAAATAATAAAGCAGAGCATGTATTAGAATTTGGAATGAATTATGACCAGTTCTGATGCACTCCTGAAAGTGAGATTATGGTAAATTAGTGTATTAAAAATGAAACAGAAACATTTGAGAGGGCATTAGGTCTTTTAAAGACAAGGTGCTTCAGACATCTAAATGGGTTGCCAATCTCCCGGACTGGTCATGGCAACCCCAGTAGATACGTACACACTCTGTTCCAGCTGCGGGCCAAGCCCCAAACGCAATGGGGACGGCTCCTGCGACAGCGAGTGAAACTGACAAGGAAGAGCCACGGGCAGAGAAGCCTCTCGGAGTGAACCAGAGGGAATCCATTTTCCTGTGTGCCTCGTTCCAAGCAGAAGCCATCTCGCAGAGAGCTGCCAAGCACAAAGTCCTCGCCAACACACACTCTCTCCAGCCTTATCAGCATGATTAACTGCCCATCAAGGAACATCGAGATATCAACGATGAGTCGTTCCCCACCTATGCAAAGTGACGCGCCCCGGAGACAGCTATGCACGCCTTTGTGATAAAACGTTAATCCAATCTTCAAGCAACTCCCGATCCTCCCGGAATTGCACTAATCTTTGGAAACAGGATAGTTTGCTCAATTGCCCAATTGCCTCACCCCGGCAGCTGACCATTAGGGTCTTTGTCACCTTTTGTCACACGGGAACCACGAAGGGGTAATCCAATCACCCCCCCAGAGAACAGTATATCTGGGGTCCCCACAGTCCATTCTTTACCTTAGGTCTTCCCTTGGCTTACTTGCCGCCACTGCTGGTTGAGGTTTTGCACAGCCTGACCACACTCCCCTCTTGCCTCGCTGGGAACCCCTCCTCCTTGCCCCTCTTTCTCAGTGTCTTAGCCTACGGAATTCAGGACAACTCCACTCCAAGATAGGTACAGTATAACCCATCATCGTGGGCCTGCCACATTGGCAAACGTCTCTCTACTCCTCCCTTTTATTCATAGACTCTGTATGTTGGTGTGTGTATGATATTTGAGTGCTTGTGCATACATTTTTAATAATAACAAGTAAACCTTTTGAAACTAAATCCATTGCCTCAGCTTTATTCTTGAATCACGGTTTGGACTCCCGTAGACATAGGTTTAGATGCTGTGGGTTATGCCCTTGGCCGGTTATTGATTATCTAATTCCCCAAACTAATTTGGCTAACACATCCAACTCAAATTTCACTGACATAATAAATAGGCATAGCTATTATAAATTGTTTATTGCCCCCAAATGAAGCTATATCTATTGTGAAGAGGAAAATGTGGTGTTATATTATAGTATTATTAGGGCAGAACCTACAAAATCTCCATTCAATGATTAAGGATATTATGTATGGCAGTTTCTCAATTACCATTCTCTCATTTTTACAATGTTTGCCATGTTTTAATCAAACCAACATTAGCTCCTTCTCCTCCTTATCTTGAAAACCCCACCCATTGTTCCAAACTCTTCATTCACAATGAAAGAAAATACAAGGCAGCCAGAGTAAAGTCTGAGCTACTGAACTGTGGATAAATTCAAACATAATTATTCTGTTTGTAAATTTTATGTAAGCACTTCCTTGCTAGTAAAAGAGATAATTACAGAAGTAAATAATGAACTAATTAAGAATCTTTGTTAAACCTGAACAGTTAAATAGGTGCATCTGCTGTTTATTATATCTGAATGTAAGACCTGAACTACACAGATTTAATAAAATTATCTTTATTAAGATTCAAAGCTTGAGAACTTGTAGGAGATCTGAACTCTTGGGAGGGGGGTTGCTTTTATCTACCAGACTTCCACAGGATTGTGTCTTTGTAGTGAAAGTATGCTAATGGAAAATTCCCACAATAGCAAACAAAGGGGATTTTTTGCGAAGCTCCTGTGGGGGTATGTTTGGGGGTAGAGGTCCCAACTTTTCAGGGTAGCTTTCAGGGACTCTCCTTGCATGAACCCCAAAGTTTGGTGAAGGTTGGGTCAGGGGGTCTGGTGTTATGGGCTCTGGAGAGGTCACCCCTCCCTCCTCCATAGACAAGCATTAGCCCATTAGAGAATAGAGAATCTGACTCTTACCTTCCTGCTTCTGTATGGAGGCAGGAGGGGATGACCTCTTCCAAACCCCATAACGTCAGACCCCCCCCCAACCCAATTGTCACCAAACTTGGGGGTTCTTGCAAGGAGAGTCCCTGCAAGCTACTCTGCACGTTTGGGGGCTCTACCTCAAAAAATGCCCTCCAGGAGCTTCACAAAGTCTGGGGAGAACCCGAAAAATCTGGATAATTACCCAGTTTTTTTCAGGAATGGCCAATTCAGCTTTGGCTTTTCCCCCAGGTTTTGGAATTTGGTAAACCCAAACTCAAAATTTACCAAAATGGCTTTTTTCGTATTATTTTCGGTTCTAGTTTATCAATATGCACAGCCCTAATTCAGAATGGTAGTGAAATTATGTAAGCTGTTATGCAAATTTTAAAAATAATGTATATTAAAGGTAAAGGTCCTCTGTGCAAGCACCGGGTCATTCCTGACCCATGGGGTGGCGTCACATCCCGACGTTTACTAGGCAGACTTTGTTTTACAGGGTGGTTTGCCAGTGCCTTCCCCAGTCATCTTCCCTTTACCCCCAGAAAGATGGGTACTCATTTTACCAACCTTGGAAGGATGGAAGGTTAAGTCAACCTTGAGCCGGCTACCTGAAACCAACTTCTGTTGGGATCGAACTCAGGTCATGAGCAGAGCTTGGACTGCAGTACTGCAGCTTACCACTCTGCACCACGGGGCTCCTAAATGTATATTAGCCAAATTAAAAAAAACAAGGAACAGATTACTATCCAAAAGAGCCTAAAGTTTAAATTACACCAGTAAAAGGGAAAGATACGAGAGGAAGAGCCTATGGGAGAGGAACATGGTTAAAGATTATGAAGAAGAGTTGATTTTTATATCCCAGTTTTCTCTACCTTTAAGGAGCCTTCACACTTTTCTCTACTTCTCCCCACTTTTATCTCCCCACTTTCCTCTACCCCAAAGGAGTCTTTAAGCTGCTTACAATCACCTTCTCTTCCCCACAACAGACACCTTGGGAGGTAGGTGGGGGTGAGAGAGTTCTGAGAGAATGGTGACGAGCCCAAGGTCACCCAATAGGTGACAGACAATGTGAAGAAGTTAGACAGAGGAAGGCCATTCCCTCAAGCTGTTGTGATTAGTTTCTCAATAGTATTTTATAACTATTATTAGAGTTGCCATCCTCCAGGTGGGGCCTGGAGATCTCCCTGAATGTCAACTGATCTCCACACTAAAAGGATCAGTTCCCTTGGAGAAAATGGCTTATTTAGAGGGTGGACTCTATGGAATTATATCCTACTGAGGCCTCCCTCCCAAACCCCACCCTTCCCTGGATCCACCCCCAAATCTTCAGGAATTTCCTAACCCAACTAAGGGTGTGCATATCGATATCCCAAAGTTAAAAAAAATACCAAAAAATACGTTTTCGGTTTTGGAGGGGGGGTTTACTGGTATGAAAAAGGCAGCAATAAAGGGAGCCAAAAAGGCAGATCCTGAATAATGCCGATTGCCATCTTCAAGTACTTGAAGGGCTGTCATATAGAGGATGGTGCAGAGTTGTTTTCTGTTGCCCCAGAAGGTCAAACCAGAACCAATGCGTTGAAATTAGATCAGAAGACTTTCCATCTAAACATTAGGAAGAACTTTCTAACAGAGTGGTTCCTCAGTGGAACAGGCTTCCTCGAGAGGTAGTGAGCTCTCCTTACCTGGAAGTTTTTAAGCAGAGGCTAGATGGCCATCTGTCATCAATGCTGATTGTATGACCTTAGGCAGATCATGAGAGGGAGGGCATCTTGGCCATCTTCTGGGCATGGAGTAGGGTCACTGGGTGTGTGGGGGGTAGTTATGAATTTCCTGCATTGTGCAGGGGGTTGGACTAGATGACCCTATGATTCTATTATTCTACCTGCCTCTGAAAAAAATCCATGCCACCCTGCTTCGCCACTAATGGGATTACTCCATAGATGTTTGATGCTTGCTGCCACTATTACATATCTGTACTCATGTGCTTTTCAAAGCATTAAAATTTTAACTGTGGCTGGAGGAAAAATCCAGAGGAAATGACATCTCATGTTAATAAAGTTTCAAGTCAGAACAAAATTTTATATCCAAGTTATAAACCCTTGAAAAATACCAGGTTTCAAATTGAAATGCTGACACAACTTTAACTATAGCATTGCGAATGGTGATGCTATAATTAAGCTTCGATCGCTTTGGGGGGGAGGAGAGAGAAGTAGGAGGTTATTGTTCAATGAACTGCTCTGTCATTTGCTGCAGCGATTCTTAATTGTGTCTCATTACAGCAAGATGATCATTACTCTACTTGTCTGTCTGATTTAGAGACTACTAAAAGTGTCTTGTAACAAGCAGCCATCTCCTATGCAACAGTCCTTTGGCTCTCACCCTCATTACTCAGAATCTGTCCAATTATTTGTCATTAAAGTAATAAAAAGGACTTCAGCAGAAAATGTGGGAGGTAATTGTTGGAGGTCTGCTGAGGAAAAAATGAAAACTGTTTTCAAGACACTGGGAAGGTGACATCGTTAATTAAGTGTTAGAGAATATGCAAATCATTCACTATCTCGAGAGACTGTAATAAAACAGAGAAAACATTATTATCGCTCGAGGTAAAAGCAGGCAGAGTTACCCAGGTGCTGTATGGTTTTCATTTTTTGTAGCTAATGATAACTGATCTGGCACAGAGAACAGCGTAGAGAAAAGAGGAGATGGAACAGTACTACCCAACCTCCAGGGTTATGTGGCTGAGAACCCGGGGGTTGTGGTTATAAGCCTCAAAATTAGTATATTTCAAAGTGAGATGCTTGTCTAGTGACTTGTCTAGATTTGCATAAGTAATTTCCTTCAAAAATAGATATTGGTAAGAGGGGGGCACAGCTACAGCATAAGCTTTGCATGTTGTCACTGGAGGTGCCATATCATCCCAAACTTACTTTGTGCGTGCGTGCATGTGTGTGTGTGCATGCCGTCAAGTCACAGGTGACTTATGGCGACCCATAGGTTTTCAAGCCAAGAGACATGGTTTGCCATTGCCTGCCTCCACTTGGGCTGAGAGAGTTCTGAGAAAACTGTGACTGGCCCAAGGTCGCCCGCAGGCTTCATGGGGAGGAGTGGGGAATCAAGCCCAATTCTGCAGATTAGAATCCATCGCTCTTAACCACTACACCACACTGGCTCTCAAGCTTACTACAACATCCAATAAAGTTTAATATCTGTAATCAGTCATAGAGCATATCTATGGAGTAAGATGTCCTTAGGCATTCTGAGAACGTCATGGCATACACCAGGCAAGCATACTGCTGTCACTTACTCATTGCACTTTCAATCAGTTTGTCTCATCTTCACTGTTCACTACCCTACTCAAGCACAGAGCTGGGCAGCTTTATGGCTGCATAGCAGCCATGGTAGATGGCTATTTTGTGTCTTTATGTGTTACTGCTGCTTTTTCATTGGTACAGTAGGTGAAATAAGTCCACAAAATGTCATGGGTCAGGATATTAAAGGGCATTAAACTCTCTGCTCAGGGCAGTTGAGGGTGCTTTTATTATAGTTTAATTGTCAGTATGGGATTAGCACTCAAGGCATCACTTTATTATTTCTACAGGTAATGAAAGGTAATACATTCCTTTGAAATGTGGTGTTGGAGGAGAGTGTTATGGATACTGTTCACCACTTAAAAGACAAATGAGTGGATTCTAGATCAAATCAAGCCTGAACTGTCCCTAGAAGCTAAAATGACTAAAGTGAGGCTGTCGTACTTTGGTCACATTATGAGAAGACAAGAGTCACTGGAAAAGACAATAATGCTAGGAAAAGTTGAAGGCAGTGGGAAAAGAGGAAGACCCAACAAGAGATGGATTGACTCTATAAAGGAAGCCATGGCCCTCAGTTTGCAATACCTGAGCAAAGCTGTTAATGATAGGACGTTTTGGAGGACATTGATTCATAGGATCACCATGAGTTGGAAGCGACTTGATGGCACTTAATGTTCACACAATGAAAGGCAAAAAGGATTTATTTCAACGATGCAGGGGATATTAACAGTGGCACCCATGAATCCATGCAAAAATGTGTATGCACAATCAGCTGCAGATCTAGACAGTTCATTAGGTATCAATGTTCAATCTTTCAGACAGCACTGACCATAAAACATTTTCCCATGAAATTCATTATTTCTCTGTTATCATAATAATACTTTCTTTAAAACATTAGTGGTGGCATGGGGGAAAGGTTTTTTTTTTTTTTGCTCATGCACAGAAACATTTCTTTGGTGGTTATTTTCAAGCTGTTCAATCACATGCTGATTAGCCCTTCAAGTGTGCAGCTGCAATGTGCTTCCCACTTGAGCAGAACAAGTAGATGCTCAAGCATATGTTGATGACACCTGTCATGAAAGGATAAATGTACCCATAGAATCTAATCTGCTTATCTTTGGAAATGGGGACAATTATATCCTAAAGTTACATCCCAGGAAGAGAAGTATATGCTGATCGATAAGCTCACCAAAGAAAACTGAATGAAAACTGAATTCTGGGCTTGTCTCACCATTTGGTCTAGCTGTCAAAGGGGCCATGATGAATTGTTTCCCATTTTCCTCCATGGCACCTTAATCTGTTATCCCAACTTTTCAAGTGATTGGTCAAGAGCTGACTTGGAGAGAAACTTTTAGCCTGCCCTCCTAAAAATCTGATTGGGTTAGTGAGGAAACTCCCAGGCTGTAGGGGAATCTATAAAACTGTTGGCCTGGACTGGAGTTCTATATCAAGACACTGGTATCAAAGGCAGGCCCTGATAATCTGTGTCATAATGCTCCATCTTGAACATATTCCTAAGAAAAGGAATTTCAAGGCTCTTATAAGTACAGGATTGGATAGCCAGATAACTTCTCAAAATTTATTTCTAATAGCCCAACTTGTCTGTCTGCTGATTGTTCCCAATTATCTGCAGGTAGCTCTGTCTTAAACCATTGTCTGAAAACAATGGTTTAATGAACGATAGTATACAAGTTGAAACTGAATCCAGACATGATACAGGTTATGTTGGCACTGAGGAAAGTTGGCATAGTGGCCAAAAGTACCTTTTTCATCTTCATTTAATGAAGTCAGACCTGACTACTTCAAAGCAGTTCACAAGATGCTGCCCTGGAAGATAACTTGGAAGTTTCAGCTGGTACAGAACTCCATCACTTACCTATTGCCTGGGGTTAGGCATCATTACCATATAAACCAGTTTTGAAGCAGCTGAACAAGCTACCAGTTTTTTCTTGGCTTAATTTAAGGTGTGCATACTCTTCCACAACTTGGGACACATATACCAAAAATGACCTACTCTCCCTATCTGAACTTACATTCTGTTAATACCAAGCCAACAAACTTCTCAACCTGAAGTTATCAAGGAACAAAACATTCTTGATCCTGCAAGTACCCTATACTGAAAAGGGACAGAAAACAATTTCTCTGCAGGGTTTCCACAGAGGCAGTAAAACCTTCTTCTTTAAATTGTTTTTAATCTGTAATCTGCAGAGGGAAGTGTTTTATGGTGGGCTTTTTGAGATGAGCAGTTATTGCTTTTATTGGAGAGTTTTCAGCATTGCTGTAAATATTGATTTTAATGTTTTCTTAATAATTGATATTGCCTGTTTTAATTGGCTTTTGTGTGTATTGCTGATTACCTCTTGGCTAACTTGAACACAGTAAAGGCTGGGTACAAGTCTCTCATATAAATAAGTGACTGAATGAATAAACAAAAAAATAAATAAGTTTCCATATTCAATACCTGGCATCTCCAATTAAAAGGCAGCAGAGCTAAGAAAAGTGTTTCCTGAGCCACACTAACAGTATCTTGGAGATACGCCAGCTAAGTCAGAGCTGTACTGACTCTGTGCCTGAGCGCCACCCATTGCAGCCCCATAACAGCTGCCTGACAGTGGGACAGTGGTGTAGGTCCCAGCACAGGTGTGGAAGTGGGCTGGCCGGCGGGGAGGCGTTTTAGGAGGTAATCAGCTCCCTAAGCCATTTCAGCCTGGGAATGTCCCCCGTCAGTGGCAGAAAGTTACGCCAGCAAAAAAAAACATGACACAGCCCATAAGCGTTCATACAAGCCAAAAATGTGAGTGCCCCCTCACTTGTGTAGCCACACCCAAAAGGCCTGGAGGCGCATAGGATGCCAACTACAAGCATAACCAATCACCTCCCTTCCCTGCAGTGTCTAACCCCCCCTCCCCAGCACCCAAACTTTCCCCTGAGCCCTACAAAAACCCTGGCCAAGATGCCCCAGAACTCATTAAGTACAGCATGCAGCATGGGACTCGGTCTCAGAGCTCCCAGCATGGCACTTTGGTGGTGTGAAAAGCACACAAAAAGGGCACTTAGCACTACTAGGTGAGTACTTAGTGCTAACATTCAAGGGGGAGTAAAAAGTCCATATTGTATGGCTAACATGTCTCATTACAGAAACCTAACATCTCTGGAGGTTCAACCCAAAGGGGTAAACATGGGGTGACAGGTAAAAAAGGGTGGTGAACCCAAACCTGATTACCCATTTTCCTTGCATTAGGCCAGGTGCCACCCTGGCATTGCCACCTCCCACATTCAAGCCCAACTTTGTGTTCATGCAGGCACAGCATGACCCACATAATCCCAGCATCATGGCCCCATCATGCAGGTGAAATGCCGGGCAGGGGGAGAGTTTTGAACGCCACACCAGGCTGTTAGCTCATTCCTTTTCCTGGAATCCTCCCCCCCCCTCAGCAGAAGAGAAGGTTCATTGGAGGTTTAGGGGGTCTGGCAGTTGCCCCACCTTACTTGGTGGAGCAGCCGGGTGACTCTTGCAGTCATTTCCTTGCAAGATTAGAGCCTTGTACAGGTGCTGTAGGGTGCTGCAGTGGATGAATCATGGGCAGTCGCTGAGGACAGGTAAGTGTAGTGTAGTTTGGGTGGCACCATCATCTGCCTCAAGGAACGTTCAAGTACAGTCCAAGCCCACAGGACTGGGATTGTGCACCCTGCCAGGGTGCCACATCCATGGCAGTCCATCACAGCGCTTGTGGCCACTTGCCATCACAGCACATATCTCTGTTTTGCTTTCCTGAAGGTGATGATTCAACAGGGAGATCTCTGGGCATGGCCAGTACTGTTCCCTCCCAGTTCTGTATATGAGTCCTGTGCCTTAGAGTTCTGATCAGAAGAATAGGATGGCACTCGAATTAAAATGGCTCTGATCCATCATGGAGCCCTTCAGAGCTTTCCCAGCATATGATCTAGTTTGGGCCTTGAAGTAGATATACTAATGATATGGGCTTTGCCTGATTCCCAATAGCAGTTTGTGAGGGAAACAAGCTTAGTCAATAATTTTTTTCTATCTATTCTCACTGTGGAAGTAGTGCAGTAGTTAGCCATGCCGGAACTGCTATTTTCAGGGAGGATGTCTGATGAAGTGAGTCAAATAGAGGCAACAAGAGATGATATTCTAGGATTAACTGACAAATTGAAAACTAACAAGTTAACAAGGACCAGATGGCATACACCTGAGGGTTCCTGAAGATTGCAAATGTGACATTGTTGATTAACTAACAATAATAAGTAACTTGTCACTAAAATTCACTTCCCTACTAAAGGACTGGAAAGAAGCTCCCTAAATAATGCTTTTTTAAAAAATGGGATCTAGTGAGAATCCAGGAAATCACATGCCATCTATTCTGTGCAAAGTGGTTATAACTATTAATAAAGTTAGAATTATTAAACTAGAAGGACATGGCTTACCAAAGAAGAACCAGATTAGATTTGCAAAGAAAAGGCCTACTGCTGGAATTCTTTGAGCATGTTAACAAGCCAGTGGATTACAGTCAACCAGCAGGCACTGTGTAGCTGAACTTTCAGAGGTTTTTGAAAGGCTCCAGAGTAAATTTAGCAATCATGGGATAAGAGAAAAAGTTCTTGAATAAATTAGTACCTGGCTGAACAACAGGAAGCAGAGGACAGGAGTAAACAGAGAGTTCTCACAATGGAAGAACTAAGCAGCAGAATCCACCAAAGATCTGTATTAGGATTGGTGCTTTTTATTTGTTCTTGGATGATCTGAAATTGAGGATAAGAAGCAAGTGGCAAAGTCTGCAGATTGTTCCAGTTATTCAGGGTGTTGGAAACCAGTGTGAATTGTGAAGAGGTACACATGTACAATAATGTGGCAAATGATGTTGCGGGTAGGGTTGCCAACCTCCAGGTGGTGCCTGGAGATCTCCTGCTATGACAGCTGATCTCCAGGTAACAGAGATCAGTTCACCTGGAGAAAATGGCTGTTTTGGAAGGTGGACTCTATGGCTTTATACCCCACTGAAGTCTTACAGTAGAATCATAGAGTTGGAAGGGACAACCCGGGGCATCTAGTCCAACCCCCTGCACAATGAAGGAAATTCACAACTACCTCCTCCCCACACCTCCAGTGATCCCTACTACATGCCCAGAAGATGGCCAAAAAAAACCTCCACAATCCCTGGCCAATCTGGTTTGGAGGAAAATTGCTTCCTGACCCCAAAATGTCAATCAGCACTATCCTGGGCAAGCAAGAAAGGGCTAGGAGAGCCAAACACTGATGCAAACCTTCCTGCCCTCCCTCTCATGCCTAAGGTCATAAAATCAGTACTGCTGGCAGATGGCCATCTATCCTCTCCTTAAATCCTCCAGGGAAGGAGAGCCCACCACCTCCCGAGGAAGCCTGTTCCACTGAGGAACGTCTCTAATTGTTAGAAAGTTCTTCCTAATGTCTAGACGGAAACTCTTTTGATTTAATTTCAACCTACTGGTTCTGGTCCGACCTTCTGGGGCAACGGAAAACAACTCAGCACCATCCTCTATATGACAACCCTTCAAGTACCTGAGGATGGTTAACATATCATCTCTCAGTCATCTCCTCTCCAGGCTAAATATACCCAGCTCCTTCAACCTTTCCTCGTATGACTTGGTCTCCGTACCCCTCACCATCTTCGTTGCCCTCCTCTGGACATGTTCCAGCTTGTCTACATCCTTCATAAATTGTGGTGACCAAAACTGAACATAGTACTCTAGGTGAGGTCTAACCAGAGCAGAGTAAAGTGATACCATTACTTCACATGATCTGCACACTATACTTCTGTTGATGCAGCCCAAGATCGTATTTGCCTTTTTAGCTACCGCATCACACTGCTGACTCATGTTCAGTGTTTGGTCTACTAAGACCCCAAGATCCTTTTCACACACAATACTGCTAAGACAAGTCTCCCCCATCCTATAATTATGCATTTGATTTTTCCTACCTAAATGCAGAACCTTACATTTATCTATGTTGAAATGCATTTTATTAGTTTTAGCCCAATTCTCCCGCCTGTCAAGATCATCCTGTATCCTGGCTCTGTCTTCTACCATATTTGCTACCCTTCCCAATTTAGTATCATCTGCAAATTTAATAAGCATCAACTCTATTCCTTCATCCAAATCATTTATAAAGATGTTGAACAACATCGGGCCCAGGACAAATTGCTGAGGCACTCCACTAGTCACTCCTCTCCAAGTGGTTGAGGAACCATTAACAAGCACTCTTTGGGTGCGATCTGTCAACCAGTTAGAGATCCCTCCCCTCCCCGCCCTCTTCAGGCTCCACCCTTAAAATCTACAGGTATTTCCCCACCTGGAGCTGGAAACCCTACTTGGAGCCCTCCTTGACGCCTCAGGAGGAAGTGTCCTTGTGGCCCTGTCTGCAGCTGCCACATTCTTACCTGGGTTGGCACCATTCTCTTCCAGCCTGCACCACCACTCTGCTGCCTCCTCAGTGTTCCTCCTCCTTGCCTCTGGCCCGCTCTTACAGCAGCATCCCAATGCTTCCTTCCCCCATCAGCTGGGCCATATTTACTTCCATCCAAGCCGGCTGACACACCCCAACACTGCCTGGGTCTTGCAGGGCTGCTCAGGTAGCCTCATCTGTGCTAGGGAATATTAAGGAAAGGACTGAAAACAGAAGTCAGGAGCACTATACTGTACCAGTCACCTCCATCTCTAAAAGGGCATTGTAGAAGAGGTGAGGGAAAGGGCAAGAAACATTATCAAGAGATTAGAGTAACTTCCTTACGAAGGGCATGCACTTTTTTTTGGTCTAGAAAAAAAGACGATTGAGGCAGGGGAAATGACAGGGCTGAATGGTCTTAAGGAATAAAATGGAAAATATTTTCTATGTTATTTCATTACATTTCTCAACTGCACTTCCTTAATGATCTGCTTATTTTGCTTATGACTTGAGTTGACAGACCATTAATTCTGCTCTACGTAAGGTATCATTTGCTGTGTATGCAGCTCTCTAAATAGCATCTTCTTGTAGGTAAAGTTCCTTTATGGAACATTGGAACTACATCGTAAGCCAGTGGTTAAAATAAATATCATACCTCAATTTCTTTTATTTACTGTATCAGAACCCAACATTACTGTGATTTAAATGAGTGATTGTCTACAGCTATTTGCTACTAATGGCAGGTTAGTGGCCTTCCAGGACAGTTTTTAACATTTCACATGTGGTTAGTATTTATAGATCCATCTTTGGATTTCACAGCTGGCAGTGGCAAATTTATTTTATGAAGCCTTTTTTTCCTAAGTGGAAAATGGATAGATCCACCTGAAGTGCAAACCAGAAGATGCTTGTAAGTACAGATGCACCTCATGTACTCAAATTTCTCATGATTTTTGTAACACTTTGTAATAAATGTGGGAGCCTTTAGCTTGGGAATAACTCTGATGCCCTCATGTGGCAAGATACATTTTAACACAAGCTTCGCCAGGTGGAAAGTTTGGATGGGAGATGAAATGCTAAAACAAAGCAAAGGTTGTGTTTCTTCTCATATAGAAATAAAGCAGCTTGGATTATCAAATCAGCCTCTAGATATGATATAAATAAAAGCCAAATAAAATGAGTCCTCTGGTATAAATTATCTGAAAGTTTAACTGAGTGTGTCCTGTGCTTGATATTTTCAAATTTTCCCATAGTCAGCATATGGCAAAAGTTGAAAGAAAGTTGAGACATGACCTGCAGTGCATTCCTGAAGTGGGGGGCTGAAGGTGCTCTGGAGGCGGTGTGACCCTGCCACCAGCATAAGTGACTTCTTATCATGGAATAAGAGGCACTTAGGCTGGCGGCGGGGGCAGTTCCGTCAGTGCCTGGGAGCCGCAGAGCTGCATGTCGCCCCTCCTACGCCGCAGTCTCACCAGGACCTAAATCCCAGAAGATATATGCGGCGGCATGGGGGGGGGCATTCCCGGGGGTGGAGCTGATGGTAATCAGCTTCCAATGCCCCTCCAGCCCAGGAACACCCCCTCCAGCAACAACGTTGCTGAGCCAGGTTTTTCCTGATGCAGCATTGCTTTTTTCTGGGGGGGAAGCCCCGTTGTTTTTTTTACCCTTTAAAAAAGGTTTTTTTAAGCCTTGTGGCAACTGGGAAACCTCTTTAGAGGCGTGTGGTGGTGCCATGGCTACGCTGTCCCCAGCCGCCACAAGGCTCAGTAATGTTACCTAGTTTGTAAGGAATTTTCTGCTGGGGGTCCATATAAACTCTGCCCCAAAAACCTGCCATGGGTGGCAAAGAGGGACCTGGGAACCCTACTGGTTGGGGAAACTATTGGAGATTAGCAGGTGGAGCATGGATCGGGTGAAGTATGGGAAGGGATGGGAGCTGAGCAGATATGTGATGCCATAGCATTCACCCTCCAAAGCTATAATTTATTCCAGGGGAACAGATCTGTGTAGTCTGATGCTCAGTTGTAACCCTAGATGGGCAATATGCCCCTGATAGATGCCTGATCACTGGAAAGGAGGAAAATGTACAATAACTAGTAAGCAGAAATCTATTTCAGGCCCAAACTACCCATTTAGTGCTGGATCCCAATCAACAGTGGCCAAATTTATCCAGCAATCCAGTGAAGGGAAGAATATTAATCTGTTCTCAGTAAAGATAGTCTTTACAGTTTTAACTAAACAATAGTTGTATAAAAGTAAATATTATCAAATATCCTAATGTAAGAGTGTTTTGGATACAGGAAGCCACAGTGATGTTACATAAAAAGGTTTTATGGTAGAAGAATGAGAAAAGAGCAAACAGTTAAACATACAGCTCTCACTACTATGCTGGCCTTTCCATCTTCTAAGAAAAAATATATACCTCAACATGGAGTGTAGAAAATTAAACATGCGTACAATTGTTATTAATGGGAGACATTAGTGGCACATGACAGAGACCTATACTACAAATTTACTTTAGGTTGAAACAAGAATGTCGTATTTTATAGACTAGACAAAAAAGTCCTTGCCCAAAGAAATGCATCTCTTGTGGCATTGCATGAAGAAAACATAAAAAGCTCTATTAAAGGGACAGGACATTTTTTCCTCCATACACTTGGCAACCTTAGGTGGCACCCATGTGGACTGGAAAATCTGGATCTTCCCAGTCCTAACTGCATTGGTGCCATTTTCTCTGCCCTAGGCCCCTGCAATGCCTATTACCCACCACCACCACCACCACTAAGGTAAAGGTAAAGGTCCCCTGTGCAAGCACCGGGTCATTCCTGACCCATGGGGTGACGTCACATCCCGACGTTTCCAAGGCAGACTTTGTTTGCGGGGTGGTTTGCCAGTGCCTTCCCCAGTCATCTTCCCTTTACCCCCAGCAAGCTGGGTACTCATTTCACCGATCTCGGAAGGACGGAAGGCTGAGTCGACCTTGAGCCGGCTACCTGAAACCGACTTCCGTCGGGATCGAACTCAGGTCGTGAGCAGAGCTTTTGACTGCAGTACTGCAGCTTAACACTCTGCACCACGGGGCTCCACCACCACCACTAGAGGACTTTAAAAAAAATAATTGTCAATTTATTATCATTATAGTGTATGTATAATTTCTCTGGAAATGCATCTGCTTTGCTGAGACCAGGCTTTGCTTTCACATAGTGCAAAGCAAGCCAGTGGAAGCAGCAGAGGATTAGTCTCAAGCTTGCTACCCCTGCTCCTACCTGCAACAGAGGAAACAGGCTAACACTTCACTTTTGCATGCTGGCAGACAGGCAACCAAGGCTATAGAGATGAGGAAGAATAGACTCAGCAGTCCAGGCTTTGCCTATTGGGACAAAAACTGTCATTAAGACTAACAGAGGACAGAAGCAGATGCTTCAGATTGCAAGAGAAAATGATGATGACTAAGGATCAGATAATTTTTCTAAGCTAAAGAAACCCACTGACTCAGGATCAGAGTTCCCTCAGATGTCTATATTGTTTATAAAAGTATGGTCTCAATAGGAGACTCAATATGCATGGGTCTACTTGTACTCATGTAAAGCAAAGTTACCTATTTTAAAATTAAAATGGGATGTGTGTGGATAACAGTAACTAGATCCTTCCATCTTCTGCATCTCATTTCAATTTATTCCAAAGTTTGAAGTATATTTTATCCAGGCCAGGATCCAATATGCAAAGTCAGCTGAGAAAATGCAAAACGAACTCACCAAGGGAAGGCAAGGGAAGGTCAGTTTTAGTTCCTCTCATCCACATGCTCCCTATTCCCTACCTACTGAAGGATCCCAGGAAATAAAGAAAATTTAATTCATGCCTTCTTTGCTCTCTGGAAGCAAATATTTTAATTGACCATAGAACAGAGACACTTTATCCTATCTGCCTGAAATTTGGCAACTTCATCCCAATACAATAGGGAGAAGTTAACCTTGGAAGGTGTTACCAGTTGAAACTAATCATTATAACTATCAGATCATTATAACTATCAGATCAATTTATTAATACAATTAAAATTCCTGTACAGATTTTTAAAACAAGACATGAGCCAGATCTAACTTTTTGGGGTTTTGTACATTCTTGATTACAAGTTTTTGTGCTGAACCTTTCCAAAGTTTTATAGTTTTTGTTTGTTTGTTTGTTTGTTTGTTGCAGTTTTGTAGCTCCTAGTTAATTGTTGGTGCATCTCAGTAAGGACTGCTGTCCTAACAGCATGATGCAAACATTTTGGTTTGGGGAGAATATTCATAGTACGGTTTAGACAAAGGCAATTCAGATTCAACAAATTATACAGATCAGTTCTAACTGTACAACTGTACTATTGGTACAATTAATTGCATAATGTAAATAAGGGCAATTCAAAACTAAAACCAGATGCTTCAGTGAGTCATCATCTGACTGAAGTATAGCCAATAAAATATTCATGTTCATATAAGCAATTTCTGATGTAATAACCACAAAGTATGGCCACTATATTTCAGGTGAAAATGAGAGCTTCCATTGGTTTCTTACTATGATAACAATAAAAAGAGTCTTGGACTCTACCCAAGGTCACATTGGTAATCCTGTTCATCTAGAATATGAATTATTTCCTCCAGTAAAAAAAAAAAAAACTAATTGATTCTATTGGGTTCTCTTTCTTGGTGATGTTACTTATTTTCCTTCCAAGAATTTCTATTCATAACCTGTAATCTTTTTACTAATAGCTCATATGGTTTTTGTTTGAATTAAACATAATCAACTGCTGTTCAGTTAATTGCTCTGAGATTAGCAAAACTGCTGGGTTTAAGTGATATTCCCAGTAAGCAAAGATTCAGCTCCTAATCTTGAAACACTTTCATACAACAATGTCAAGTCTTTGGAACCTACATGCACAAACATATGTATCCAGATTTCATTGTGTGAAATTATGTTTTCCCAGCAGTTTGGCACATTCAAAAGCTTTCATATTCCTTGGGTAGATGTACCTACAGCTCATAAATACTTCCCTTCCCCCAAAAAAAGATTTGCATTCATTTGTTGAAGCAGTTCTTAGGGTTACTTCAGAAGACATATTTTCCCTACGTAGAGATTGTATATGAAAAAATGCATGTATATCTATGCACTATGCTGCCATCTGTGGAAAATGTACAAAACTTGAAAGGCATTAATGGTAGCATTTGGAAATATTGATTTCGATATTTGGATTTTGAAATAGTACTTTCCTCCAGCAAATCTTAAACTGGAAACATAAGAACTATGAGGAACTGAGTAAGACTATGCCCCCACTTCATTTTCATTTTAGTTATTTGGTCATGCCTTGGCTTTGCTATTCTGCCCATTTCAATCGCTCTTCAGCACAACATTCCTGACTGCTTCAACATGTCCTTGGAAAGAGAATTAAGCCACTTAGTCTCTTCACTGTTGCCCAGGAGAGGCAACTCTAATTATTTCTAAGGTGACTTTGATGCCCTTGTATCATAAACTTTGACCTGGAAACCACTCCAAACATCTATCATGCCCAGTGAAAAAGCTCCTTTCTGGAGCATAGCTGATTTGTATGTTCCACTGTAACTTCAGTTGTTCTGTTCATATTCACAAGCATGGTTTTGCTTGAAAGAAGGTATATACATTTTATATAAAGCTTAAATCTTCTCTGGTATTCATTATGATCCTTGTAGATCTTAGCTCCAGATCAGCATTCAGACTTACTTCTTTGCTCTGTAAAGATACTATCACATGGCACACAGTCAGTGCTTAATGAAAGTACGTTGTAATATTTCTATTAAAATAAATGTTCCTCTACAATTTGCAATTATCATAGCTGGGAACAGTTTTGAATGTTATATATCAATAAACCTGGCTATGCTACCCAGAACTACAGGCTCTCTAAGAGGTACACTTATAGCCAGCAGTGGGTCATTTGGTGGTTTGCTGGAGAGTAATAGGCTTCTGCAGCCAAGCGGAAATCAATGGATAATGGGGATATTGACTCCACTGTGGTTGCCAGATCCAGCCCCTAGGAATTAATGTTCTTTATTTATTTATCTATTTAAGAGATTTCTGACCTGTCTTTTTGGAACAGCTGGATTGGGGTTTTAAAAAGATTCCCCAAGATCAATAAATTTAAACAAAAATTAAACAATAAATAAAAACAATAAATTAAAACAAAATGAGACTCAGCCCCCAACCCCCACCAAAAAAAACCCAGACAATCAACGGGATTCAGAAGCAAATACTCCTTCAGGAAGTTTTTACAGTGAAAAGCTGGGGCCATTTGGGCCACCCTTGGGAAGAAATTACAGAACCTAGGTAGTGAAACACAAAAAAAGCCATCTCCTGAAATCCCACCCACTGCACATTACAAGGCAGCAAATCACAGAGGTTGGCCCCAGATCTCGATCTAACATTTGGGCAGTTAAAAAAGCCTTTACAAGTAACACAGAGGGTAAATTCATCAGGTGGGATGTACTGCTGTACAGTGATGGAAAAAGTAACAGGTGAAAACATTCTTTTTATTCAACACTTTTCAGGTAATAGTCTGAGCCAGGGTCTGGCAATATTTAGAACCATGGTACAAGGCTTACAGGATTGATATCCACAAACTAATCAGTCCAGAAGTGCTGAGAAGGAGGAAAAGGTCTTTTAGTCTACAGCTACCTCTACAAGGTCATCTTTGCTTGATCGCATAGTTAAGGGATGCTAATTGAAATGGGTTCCTCTCATTTTCACAAGTGAGAGCCCCTCTTAAAACTATTAGTAATCAATTCTAAAACATGAGTTCATCAGAATGAACTTTTTTAAACATTTTGCCTTGCTGAACCTTTTGGCTGCATGCACTTACATACTTAAATTCTAACAAAGATACGTAGAAGATATAACCATTTTAGATTTAATGGTTTCAACATGTGCCTTCCAAAACTAGCACTTGGAAAAAGCTGGTAGATATTGGTATGTTATAGGTTAGAATTTTTAAAAATCACAGGACTGGATTTAAAACTGTCCTTCCATATCCTGTGCAAGTTTTCAGAGAATAAATTCTTTTATTGAGTTGGAAAGTATGGATATATTTTCCCTGATATGAAAGGCCCAGTAGTCTTGAGATCCAGTGGCTTGGGGGTTTTCCCTCCTCCAGTGTTAATATTTATTGTTTTAACAAGAGAGTTTTTCTGTCACTCCTCCAATACATAATAAACAATATTTTAGATGATGACCTGTTCTAGAAATTCAGGACTCTTTAAACCTGAAATTAGACATACTTCTTGGGAGGTTTACAAATACACAAAACATGAATGTGAAAAATCATGCTGAGGTGTGACATAGTCCATTGGGTAGTATGTTTGACTTCGACCTACCAGACAGAGCAAATCCCAACTCAACTTTCTGGATAAGTCGCTATAGCTTGAACTCGATTTCCAGTCTGTAAAATATGGTAATATTAATGACCTATCTCACCAGTAGGGTTGCCAAGTCCCTCTTCACTACCAGCAGGAGGTTTTTTGGGCAGAGCCTGAGGAGGTGGGGTATGGGGAGGGGAGGGACTTCAATGCCATAGAGTCCAATTGCCAAAGCGGCCATTTTCTCCAGGTGAACTGATCTCTATCAGCTGGAGATGAATTGTAATAGCAGAAAATCTCCAGCTAGTACCTGGAAGTTGGCAACCCAACCAGGCTGCTTCAAAAATGACCCGACTGAGATTTCTTTTGCCATTATGGTGGAGAACAGAAGCAAACGAATCCAGTATTTCCATAACTGTTGACAAACATAGAAGATCATACACTTCATACTAATTTGTTCAGATAAAACAACCACAATTCTTAATCTCTGATACGGATTAATTCAGGTTTTTAACCTGAAAATTACCCCAATTATCCTCTTTGGTGTTGCCATCTGGATTACAGTCATCAATGAATCTATAGATCGTCCACTGCTTCAGTTCTTACGAAAACTCCTAAATGCCCCTCGATGTGTTGCTGGTGTTACTCTTCGTTCCGAGTTTGGCCAAATGTCACTTGAAGCTAGGGCGTGGTTGGCTGCCTTTAAACTCCACCTTAAACTGTGCTTTAGCACTGAGGGGTTCCTAGTTTCTCTGAAGCATGACCCTTTCAAATCCTCATGGCAAAAAATCTTAGATGAGAAACTGGCGTTGCTGGGCTTCTCGCAGGATATAACATCAGATCTTGGGAAAACTGAAGCTTTTGCCAAAATTAAAAAGCGCATTAAAGAGCTCAATTATAACAGCACTACTTTTCGTGCTCGTCGCGTCTGTTCATCCCAGTTCTTCGGAATACCCCCTCCACGTGGTCTGCCTGCCTATACATATTATCTGACAACTCCTCGTCTCTGTAGAGCTTTTTGCTTGGCTAGATTGAATGCTAATCCTTCTATGGTAATGCAGGGCAGAATTCTGAATATACCATACTCAGACAGGATCTGCCCTTGCTCTTCTGGCTCTATTGACACATTAGCCCATGCCCTTTTGGAATGCCGCTTTTACGAGGAACTTCGATCGCACTATATTTCCCCCCTTTTAATATACAAATCCAATGCCTCTGTGACTGACATAATGCCTTTTTTACTAAGCGACAGGGACCCCAAGGCTACATTGTCAGTGGCAAGATTTGTTTCAGTCCTTATATTCCTCCAACACTAGATATATGCTGCTCAAGATCAATTGATCAAGGAGCTTCTAAGGGATAAAAGGAAAGGAAAGGATACCGATTAAAGTTCCCAACTGTAAGCATGTCTTGGAGTAAAGGGGAAGGCTGTAGATGTTGGCCACAGGCAGCTTTAAAAGAGGATTAGACATATTCATGGAGGATAGGTCTATCAGTGGCTACTGGCCATAATGACTAAATGGGACCTCCATGTTCAGAGGCAGTAAACCTCTGAACACAGGTGAGGACCTCTAGATACTGAAACCAAGGAAATGGGTGGTTTCTAATTGCTTGCAACTTCAAGAAGTATATTGCCTGTCTCTGATTACCATCTGTAGGGAAATGTAAGAATTACGGATAGAGGATTTGCATTTTAGTCACATCTATTTTCACTATTGTGTTTACCCTTTTTATTTTTACCCTTGCTCAGTCTATTGTGTGAGTTACTCCAGTCTAAGCCCATTGAGATGAATAGGTTTAGACTGGTGTAACTCTCTTTAGGATTACACTATTAGTTATGTATTTGAAAGGCATGCTTTCAATTTTGATACTTTGTATTATGATTACACGGAGTTACGTAAATGAGAAAAGATCAGTCTTGGATTGATTAACAGCAGCATTGAAATGAATCATTTCTTAATTCCTATTATTATTTCTAACATTTCCTTCAGATATTTGCAAGCATAAGCTATATAAACTAAAATTTTGGGTATTACCCTTACTTTTTGAGAGCACAGCTTATAACAATGCATGCAGTCCAGGATGAGAGAGGCATAAATACAAACCAAAAATGGAAATTAGAACCTTCATAATTCATTTTTTCAACCATGTTTTCCTATAGTTTAAAAATAGCCCCAATTTTAAATACATTTCTATGAAATAAAATCCCACAGATGACAATGAAACTTACATCCTGGTAGCAGGCATAGGATCATAGCCTTAGAAATGCTTTCCTTCATTATGCTAGCCTTTTTCCTGCCCCCAGTTTTGCAGTGAGTACTCTGCATGCATGCACGCACACACACCGTCCTGGTCTCTCTGCTTTTAGCAATAATTTGCACATAATGGAACAGCCAGAGGGGGGTTTGATCAATGACCTCTGTCTCAGAGATGCTGTTCCAAGGGAAACACATCTGCCAACATAAAGTATTGGAGCAATCATAGCTCAGTGAGCGTCGTAATAAGCAACTGTTACACTGGAGCCATCAGTCATGTTCAGTTACAGACCTGAAAGGATACAGCACCTCGGGGAGCAATGTCCTTCCATAAATTTGGGCAGCAATGAAGAATGATTTGCAATCAAGTCATAAAAGGCCTAAAAAAGGTCCACCATGCATACTAACATCCAGTACAGCTGACAAAGGAAATAAAAAACCTTGGCATTGTTTGCTCGTTATGTAAACTACACAGCTGTCCAAGCAATTAAGATATGATTTTGGGAATTCTCTCGTAAAAAATTGCTAACAGTGCTTCCACTTGTGAAAGTGACATTCTTCTTTATCAGTAAAGTGCATTTCATTACGGTAATACAATTTCATCTAGCTTAATAGTAGGAATTGCTTTAACCTTAGGGCAAGAGTACATAAACATCATAAAATTAATGTCACCCCCCCCCCCATGCATTCTGGGAATAAATTTGCCTTATGTGACAGCATCAATCAAGTGATCAAGTGACTGCACCTTCTGTTTTGATGTTTCACAGGTCTGGCCACCATCAGCAAACTTAGCATGTTGGTTTCCTGGTTGAGTTAAAACCCTCAATAGCCCTGGCCATTGTTCAACATTAGAGGCAACGAAAATAAGCCTGTCTGAACAACACCTGAAGTTCAGCATCAGACTAGGGAAGTCCCCGAGGAAAGTGGCAGATTCTTTCTGGCAGACATTACCTTCACCTCTTGGTACATGCAGAATTACACGAATATTCATAAGTTTTAATTTTAAATGTTGTCAGTTCAAATCAAGATGGTTCAGATTGCCCTCTCTCTGGTATGTTGTTTTATGGGTTTCTACTAGGATTTGGCTGGAAAAGTTATTTGGGTTAGTCAGAAAGATTATTGGGGATTATGGTTTGGAAGCATCATGGACATCTGAAAACTTGTGAGAATTTGCAGACTTTCACATTTGGAAAATGTCATTAAATTGCCCCCTTTTAATATGGGCACAGTGCCAGATTTTTATGGCTGTTCTTCAGCCTGTGTAGAAACATGCTGATGGATACAGCTATGAAGATCATCCGATCTAATCACTTGCACAGAGGCATGATTTTCTATCTTCCTTTGTGAAGTCAACTGATCAAAAATATTCCGATTAATCACAATGTGGATGTCTTCAGATGCTTTATGGCATTGCCTCTCACATCATATAATATATATTCCTTTATTACTAACTCCAGTTTTGCAGTCAACTGCTAATCCACTTTGAGTAATTCTTTCCAGCCCTATAGTTCAAGTTACCCTGTGACAAATAGGTATAAATGTATGGTTCATTAAAATTATTTATGGGATGCAGATCTATGCAGGCAATATGTGATCTAAGAACAATGGATTCATGGAGGGAAGAACAACATCACACTTGGTGTCTCTGTTCCTAACCTCTGGTATGCAATGTTAAAATACAAACTGGATTAAAATGTAGCATACAAATGCATCCTTCCATCAAAAAATATGAGTTATTTTTAGCCAAACAACAATAAAACTCTAATATAATATGAAATCATACCATCATGGTATGTGATATAACCACTGGGAGTTTTGCGCCAATAGCCTTGGTCATAATCGATTAACAACTTCTCTGGCAAAATCAATTACCTCCATTAAAATGTGTTACCCGAAATGCTCTTTGAATGGGGAATTAGCTAAGCAGATCAGTAACTTTAATATTTAAAAACCGAGATCAACCAACTATACCAGAGCCCATTAACTGTGACTTTAAGAATAAAGACAGACAAGGGATTTCTGAATTAAGAGCATTTATGTTGTTTCAAGCATTCAGTGGTGCAACACAAACATACACAGAGCTAAGAATTCAAAAGGTAGTAGAATACAGACAGATGCCCATTTTGCAGGGATCGTTGGTGGGGTAATATTTACCGTTCTTGAAGAGGAGTTGTCCAAGTTCCAGTAGACTAAGATAGTAGAAAATAAGAGCAAAGGTGGGGGCAAGGGGTTCCTGTAGACTCAGCCAGCGAGGCGGGAGGGAGCGTGGTCAAGCTGAGCAAAACCAGACCAACAGAGTAACGGCAAGTATGCCAGGAAAGATCTAAGGTAACATTATGGGCGGTGGGCACCCCAGATATACTGTTTTTCTGGGGGCGGGGTGATGGGATTACCCCTCCTAGGTTCCCAGGTGACTTCAGCTGCCGGGGTGGGGTAGTGAGAATTTGGAAATCTATTCTGATTACAATGGCTTTTGCAACCCGGGAGGAACCGGAAGATCTTTGCTGAAGTGATTAACATTCTCAAACAAAAGGCGCGATCTCTGCTAACGTCTGGGGATCGCTGCTGCATAGCTGGAGGAACGACTCATCACTGATATCAGAATCGCTGCTGATTGCTCATTAAGTTGCTGATGTTGCAATGGGAGAGGAGGGTGTTGGCACTGACTACGCGACTGTCTGCTTTCCATGACATGGCTGCGGCTGGATCAGAGTCTGCACAGGAACATGGAGTCTCTCAGGTTCACTGGCGGTTGCCCTTGCCTCTGCTTCCTAGCTGCCGGCTGCACAGAGCGCACAGGAGCAGCCGTGTCAGTTTCAACGGAGCGCGCTGCGGCCATCCCAGTAGCGTTTGGGGCAGGCGCGCGGCTGGAACAGTAGTCGTGTGCCTGCATATCGGGTTGCCATGTCCAGTCCGGGAGTTTTAGGCAGCCCAAATGCTTACAAATGTGTCAATCAATCAATCTTTATTTTATGGTCATTTGACCAAAAGAAGAACATCTAATCAAGAGCTACATAAATTGTAATAAAACAATATCAGACGATTAAAATGTGTTAATTTTTGTATCTCTGAGATGTGACCAAGTCTACCCTATAGGACTCCTACCAATTCTTCTCTGACTTCTTTATAAAAGCCACATTAAAAGAGTTAACTGGCTAAATCTTCTCACTACTTCTTCTCTGTATATACAATCTTAATAAAGTTGCCCACATAAAATAGTTGTTAGAATGCTACAAACCCTTGCTGTTCATTGATAATTTTGTTCCTTTTTTAATTTGAGTACAAAGATTCAGAAATGTAAGATTTTTTCCTGACATCAAATATGCATTGTAAAAAATAGGAAAGTTGCAATGTGATTGTTAGCCAACCTTTCTGCAGGGCCCTCAACTGATTCAGTAACTGTATGGTGGTTCATTTAAAACTGACTCTGTTTTCCGCCATCTGGAACATGATAATTTTACATTTAGAAGTGCCCTTTTTCACACATGCACACAGGCAGTGTGAGAAGGGCTGAAAAATTCTTTACACAATGCATGTAGATTTGGCCTTATTCTGAAAGGGAAAGCAGCCTGTGAGGGATACAGGGTTAAATGTAAACTCTGAATTCTGTCAGTCGGGTGTCAGCAGGCAATGGGCAGAGTCTGGTGAGCTGAGAGGAGTCTTTTTGGAGGGAGGGAGAAGTTCTTGATCTTTTAGCTCTGAGCTCCTGAACTGCGTGGTTGTGTATAGAGACTCTAAGAACCTGTGTGTTCATATATTACCTAGCGTAATATATAAACCAAACCTGAGTGGTGACAAGGGGAAGATTGTGGTAGAGAGATAACCCTTTCTTCAGTCACTAAGTGGGAGGTGGCTCCTGAAATAGGGAGACTCCTGATTCAGTGGTTTGGAGGGAAAGGTTTGTTTTCCACAGGAGGTGGGCAAATCCGAGGAGTGGGAAAGGTTGTGGATAAACCTCCACTCCCTGGTATTCTTTGTGCTAGGGTAAACTGAGTCCGCACTGAGTATATTGAGTGTAATGACTATATTGAACAAAGTCTGAATATATTTACTGAAGAGACTGGGGGTTACCGCACTTTGTATTCCCAGCGATGTATTAAGAGTTTGAAAATGTTATAAAAAACATCGCGATGTATTAAGAGTTTGAAAATGTTATAAAAAACATCGCAATGTATTAAGAGTTTGAAAATGTTATAAAAAACATCGCTTTAAAAGGGTTTTTGGATACCATGGCTAATAAATGGTTGGAAGACGGCTTCACAGCTAAAGGGGCCAAACAAAGTGCGAACAGTATTTTTTATAACGTTTTCAAACTCTTAATACATTGGTGGGAATACAAAGTGTGGTAACCCCCACTGTACTGAGAACTAAGTACAGTGCCTGTAACCATTTAAGATTTGAACTGTTCCTAACCAACCTTTAAGCTTTGTGCCTCTGTTGAAGAAAAGCAATCTATCTACCTCTCTGTAAATAATAAACTTCAATTTATATTCATAATTATAAAATCAGCTACAGCCTCTAAGCCTCTCACTTTTATCTGGGGGGAGGAAAGGGAAGCTTTCTCCTCACACAAACAAAGGTGACAAGGTGTGGGTTTAAGAAATATTAAAAACCCCTCACAGTTATTGGTAACAGAAGAAAAAATTGTGAGGGTTCAAAAGGGAAGAAGGACCCTCGCATAGCCCAATTCACATTAACATTTATACCCAGGCTGAAGTCAACAAAAGTTGATTTCGATAGTAAATGTTGTACATTTTTAGCCAGTCTATGAATGGTTTAATGTGTGATGCTGAGAAGTCCAAAGGGGTTTGAACCAGGCTGTGGTAGTGTATCATGATGAGTCCATGTAAATCCACTAGGACTGTGAACTGCTTTTAACTTCATCCCAGATAAAATCAAATGTTATTAAGTAAAGTAGGGCTCTGGCTAACAGAGGGGTTGAAGTTTGTAGCTTCTTCACTGTGTGGTCAGACACTGTAGACTGCATTCCTATTCAGCTATAACCATTATGTGGAGAAAGATGATTGCCTCAAAACACAGTGGCATAGGAAACTACAGCTCCTTACATAAATGTAGTGGCTTTGCAGTGAGATTCTAAGCAGCCATCCTGTAATTCTGTGATATTTGGATCCACCCATATAATCTGACTCTCACAGCTGAGAAGAATAGACTGTACAGTCCATATTTCAAAGAAAAATCTTCTGCATTCTCCAACTTATGGCCTCCAGTGACCACAAGAGTAGTTTTTTCTCAACTCCAAAAGAAAGCAGTATCTTTTACTTTCAGTCATACACTGTAAAAGCTATATTTCAACATCAGCCAGTTATACATGGTATCACTCTGCCTCTTCCTCCAATAAATCCACTGAAAACATTTTTCTGTCATTAGAGGAAGAAATGAAGGACCACTTAATGTTTCAGACCTCCAATATAGTGCCAAGGATTTCCCCAGAGGGGCTGACAAAGCTCTGTAAGTGTCACCCCCAAATTCCCTGAGGAAATATTGTGCAATTTTGAATCCTCCTTAGCAACATTTGCTTTATACATTTATCACATACACTTTCCCCGTGAATATAAAGGATAACATTGTCCAAAATGACAAGGTTTAAACAGAGTTAGACAAGACAAGCTCCAATCCTGTGTTACTACTCCAGCACTGTTCTCAAATAGTAATGCATGGGCCACACCCTCTTCACTGCTTTATAAGAAGGGAGAGGGAAAGTACTGTACATTGAAAAAACTAAATAGAGTGCCAGCTATGGCAGGAGGCTGCCTGCTGGAAGCCCACATTGGCCGCAGCCACTCAGAGCACGGTGGGAGAAGAAATTTAAAACATTGGCACTATGTGCACAGCTATATCACTTCCAGGGGAAACCTGGAAATTACATATTGTAGCTCTAGGAATCACCAGAAACTCTATGGTTATACCATATGACACTGCAATCCCATGTTCCCACCGATGAAGCTCCTGCTATTTGCAAGGCACAGCCTGGCAATCCCAGACATTACTGCTGATCAAAAATGATATTGTGTGGGGTATTGTTGTTTAAAAAGTATATATAGGTGTTTCACACACACACACACACACTTTGAGTGGTATAACAGAAGAGCATTTATTCATAAGTGGCACAACATTCCAAATTACAACAGGTGCAAGTTAGGAGAAAATCTGTATTTCTTCCATGACAACATGTTGCTATCAGAATGTTGCTATTTGAGTATTGTGAAAATCCAGGTTCCCATAGACCTGTGCTACTCTTGGGGGAAGATGTATGGGTCCTTCACAATAAATGACTCACAGTAGCTGCACACTTATTGCGCAATAAAACAACCATCAAGAAAAGGCCCAACGTGACAGAAGCAGGAACTGATAATGTTACTACTCATTAATGCTATTGTATATCTCAAAAGCTGTGAAAAGTCTACATCCACCATGATAATGAACCATAATCAAGACTTCTTGGTTTTGGGGTCTGAATGAACAGTGAGGGTTGGATACAAATGGGAAATACAAATGGAGCAGCCCAGAGTCCTCTGCCAGGATGCAAAGAGTCCAAGCCATGTGTCAATTTTTTTTTGGGGGGGGGGACTTTTACCATCCAACTGTCCATGTATAATGAAAGGATGTTGTTAACCCCTTCTGTAATATCACTTCCCAGGAACAGGGGATTCTCCCTTCTATAACCAGCCTCACCCATATATAGGGTGCCAACCTCTAGGTACTAGCTGGAGATCTCCTGCTATTACAACTGATCTCCAGCCAATTGAGATTAGTTCACCTGGAGAAAATGGCCAGTTTGGCAATTGGATTCTATGGCATTGAAGCCCCTCCCCTCAGACCCCGCCCCAAAACCTCCCACCGGTGGCGAAGAGGGGCATGGCAACCCTACCCATATACAGTCACACATTTATATTCAGAGTTAATCAACACCATCACACTGGGCCCATAGATATGTACCCCTAGATATGCACAGGCAAAAAACAACAATCTTTCTTTCTTCTAACTGTAAATATGGCAAGAGTAGGGTTGCCAACCTCCAGGTACTCAAAAGAAGACACCACTGTGTAAGTACAGAATGTAACATTGACGGTGTTAATAATCTTGTGTTACTTACCTGGCTATTTATAGCTATTAGGATAGATATATAGTTGTACTGTCATTGATTTTGTTTTCCATGTTGTGTAGCTTGTATAATGTTATTTTTTGCACTTTGTGATACATTTTGGCTCCTGTGTTTGCTTCCTTACAACCTCCAGGTACTAGCTGGAGATCTCCTGCTATTACAACTGATCTCCAGCCGACAAAGATCAGTTCACCTGGAAAAAATGGCCACTTTGGCAATTGGACTCTATGGCACTGAAGTCCCTCCCCTCCCCAAACCCCGCCCTCCCCAGGCCCTCCCCCAAAAACCTCCCACCAGTGGCAAAGAGGGACCTGGCAACCCTAGACAAGAGCAGGGTTGCCAGTCCGGATTGGGAAATACCTGGAGATTTTGGGAGTGGAGCCTGAGGAGGGCAGGGTTTGGGGAGGGGAGGGACTTCAGTGGGGTATAATGCCATGGAGTCCACCTTCCAAAGCAGCCATTTTCTCCAGGGGAACTGATCTCTGTCACCTGGAGATCAGTTGTAATAGTTGGAGATCTCCAGCCACCACCTGGAGTTTGGCAACCCTAAGCAAGAGGAACAATAGCCAGCAAATTGAAACTAAAGGCAAAGCAAAGATGATGTTTTTGTTTGAACTTTTTCCCCACTATCGCCAGACCTCTGTAGCAGGCCCAATATCTGCTGACTTTGCTGCCTTCTAGTAGGGAGTCCCGTGGCGCAGAGTGTTAAGCTGCAGTGCTGCAGTCCAAAGCTCTGCTCACGACCTGAGTTCGATCCTGACGGAAGTCAGTTTCAGGTAGCCGGCTCAAGGTTGACTCAGCCTTCTATCCTTCCGAGGTTGGTGAAATGAGGACCCAGCTTGCTGGGGGCAAAGGGAAGATGACTGGGGAAGGCACTGGCAAACCACCCTGCAAACAAAGTCTGCCTTGGAAACATCGGGATGTGATGTCACCCCATGGGTCAGGAATGACCCTGTGCTTGCACAGGGGACCTTTACCTTTTTTTATAACTGGAGCACCATGTGATTACATATTTTGAAAGGTCAAAGTGTGTCCAAAAAAACCCAACAGAAAACATGATCACCTTTATATGAATTCAGGTTTGGGAGGGGCAAAATATCCTGGAGGTTTTTTTCCCAACTGTCTAAAGGAGCCTCAGAGGGGAGGAGGCACCAGAAAAACAATTAATACATCAGAAATCTCTGCCAGGCTTTTATAGCATTACAGGCTTTTTCCGCTATAAAGAAACATATTGAATCTTTAGAGCACAGCCCATTCTTCACTGTTTCAGTTGTCTCCTTTTGTTTACACGTCCCTGCCATCCTTCTTTGTGAATTGAATGCTAAACTATCTCTGGGGAGATGTTAGATTGCTTACAGAATGCCTCAGCAGATGGTGGTTCCTGTTGCAACAGAAGGCTGTGATTACACCTGAACTCTGCAAGAACTCTAAACTTAAACAGAAAACAAGATAAATGAGGACTCCTTAAAGTTCCCCTTCCTATCCACAATGTCTGTGGCAGGGGGAAGAAAAACAGCCAGCAGGTTGGGGAAACCAGCACAAGATCCCATCTGCAGACTTCGTTCATTGCATTACAGGATTATCATTTTAGACTTCCATTCACTGTATGTTCCACCGTTAGACCATTATGAACCACGCTGAATGGCCTTTCATCCACAAATGCCCATAAAAACACAGCTCTATAAATACCAAACGATTGATTGTGACACAGATCCATTTTAAGAACACTGCAGGGAATTCAAATTCATATTCTCACATTCTGAATGTGTTAATTCTTAGGGCACTTCGTATGAGTCTACAGTTGATAATATACATGGCATATTTTGTATATGGAATACATATTGCTATCCTTATTTAAAACATTTGAAAGTAATTACCTGATCTGTCTTATAAAATTATAAGAATGAGAAAAATGTCAATACATTACTTGTTTAAGATGAAGATCTGACAAATATCCACTAGCCTAAAAAGTACCAATATCCTATACAAAGAACAAGCACACTTTGGAAACAGTTTTACTAACAAATTACCTCAAAGAATATTAGTGCTGTTAGGAAACAGAGATTTCCCTGTTAGCCATTCTTAGCCCTTTCATCGAAATGCAGCACAAAAGTTCCCTCACTGGCATCAAAGATCCTTTTAAAAGGTGTGAAACTGGTTTAAACATGTGTAGACACTAGAAGACACTAGAAGACACTAGAAGTACTCCTTTGATGAGAAAGTATGTAGTATAGAAACATCATGTGCCGATATCTCTCCCATTCCTGTACAGATTGTACCCTATATGACAGCCTTGAAGTGTGGCTTACAGTACAGAAGACTAACAGAGGATAAAGGCAGGTACAATGGAAACCACAGGGCACAGGAGTGATCAAATACACATCCAACTTAAAAAAAAACCACCTGCAAGACCTGAAGTCATTGAATGTGACAGAGACCACAACTGTTTTCCACACCCTATTTACAGAACCTCCATGACTAAGGTCTCACTGGTAAAATCTGCTACAAGATTTTGGTCTAAACCTTAAAAGTATGGTTGCCAACAGTCTGGAGGGGGGGGGGGATCTCCTGTCCTTTTAATAGAGTATTAATGTGGAAAACGGGCAGCTGAAGCTTTTCTGGGAGATAAATAACATCATCTGGTAACTGTTAAGGGGGCAGGGCATTTTTTCTCCAAATTGTCATCAATCCTACTTAGAAGCACTAAAAAGAAAGAATGAATTCTTAGAGCCTTGTGAAAAACAATGAGCCCCGTGGCGCAGAGTGTTAAGCTGCAGTACTGCAGTCCAAAGCTCTGCTCACGACCTGAGTTCGATCCCGACAGAAGTTGGTTTCAGGTAGCCGGCTCAAGGTTGACTCAGCCTTCCATCCTTCCGGGGTCGGTGAAATGAGGACCCAGCTTGCTGGGGGTAAAGGGAAGATGACTGGGGAAGGCACTGGAAATCACCCCGCAAACAAAGTCTGCCTTGGAAACATCGGGATGGGACGTCCCCCCATGGGTCAGGAATGACCCGGTGCTTGCACAGGGGACCTTTACCTTTTTTTTAAATGAAAAACTGGCCTTACTGTCCATAAAGACACAAGCTTAAATCTAGTTAAAATTAGTTGGGATTTAGGATAGAGCTGACTTGCCATGCAACCCTAAAAATACTCCAAGGGAATAAACCCCATTAAATTCATTTGTTTAGGATTGTTCTCTTAATTTGTTTTGCTCATTTCCATAGGTCCTAGTCATAACTAACCTTTCACAGATGGATTTGGAAAACTGTAAATATTTTTTCCATAATTCATCAATAATACAATGCACTCAGTTGCAATAATATGGGGTTCTTAATTTGTATCAAGCACACATGTTCTGTCACTCCTAAAGTGAAATACACTTACTAGATTCATAACTGTTATCTTAAGAAGTAGTATGTATTGGTCCAGGGATGCTGAGGATACAAATATGATTAGTAGCTGAACTTACCTTGATCAAGGTAATCATTTACATATGGGTGCCATATTGCCTCACGTATGTTGTTTGATGTGTTACTCAAATGCCATGCCAAACAGCTTTGCCTCTTTTGTTCCAGGATGATGACCCAGTCATGCTTTGGTAAATAAGGTATTCGTAACTTGTGAGTTGCAGCTTGTAGCCATTTTTGGACTTGCACAATCTGCAAACTAAATCTTCTTGATGGAGCAGGCAGCTACCAACTGACACCTAGTAAAGATGTCATAAGGCACACAGAGACACCTAAATAGATAGTCTTATCTCAAAATCACAATTTTTGTAAACAACTGGGTGCAGCAGATTCAGGGTGCGTTGGCTGTGGCAATGCAGTATGCAGTCATGATGGCACATTTGTCTGTTTCTGTAACCCAACATGCCTGAACTATTCAGACACCATCAAACAATAAGTAAAACATTCAACTCTGATAATTGTTATCTGTGAGCAGGACATGAGCCAAATCAACAGGTGATCTAGCATCCAATTTGTCTGCCATGATGTCATCATTTGTTTTTTGGAAACATCCTTAATATTTGGTGTTAATGTATATTTTAAATATGTTAAAAGAATAATATAGGAAGAAACAGCATTTAGATTTCTAATTACTCCAGATGCCTGAGCTGGTTAACTGATTGAGTACCCAACCAGCAGCTGTCAGTTTATGTCAGAGGTCATATAATCAGTAATATGATAACTTAAGAAAGATAAGGACTTAGTTACTCTTTAAAAAAAATCACCAGTGTTTCCCTCTAGCATCTCTTGAGGTTTTATCCAATAAAAAAGTGTTACTGGAAATTTCTGCCTTTAAGGGAACCATAAAACAAAGACACAAAGGCACACTTTCTATTCATGCTTCAACTGACAGGGGCTGTTTTATAGTGCAGCCCAAGAGAACAGAAAAATAGGTAGATCCAATATGGATTTAACATTTCTTGCACTGTTCAGGAACTAGGTCTATAAATTAAAAGGGGGGAATGTGCAAGGCAGAGCATTAAAGCTTTGCAAGCTGTATTACTCAACTTTGGAAGAAGCACTGAGCTCAGGTTCTTCTCAGCCTATCAACAATGTGTGTATATTTGAGGGACAAAGGGTATTGTTGCCAGGATGACATCATATTCCTGGCCCAGAAACAAGAGGAAATAGGCCTTCCCTTTAGCTGTTAACACAGTTTCATAGCACAGAATTATAGGTATATTGTTACATCCATTGGCCCTTTTCTTCATTCTCGTGAAAAAAATTAACAGAAGAGAGTGAATAATAATTGTTACAGGCATAGATATTATGGAAGCCATCTGGCTATCAAAATAAATCTAAATTTCTAAATCTCTAAATCTATAGTTATAGTTGCTGTATTAATACTCATTTCATTGAAATATGTAGATAGATCCCACTTCTCTGCAAGGAACCATGGGTTGCTGTCAACAGAATTTAAAAATGGGAACTCTGTGGACTGGCCAATCCCCTTGCTAGGCTTCTGTGGGTCAATCAAAGGACTTCTTGTCTTCTCATGCATTTGAAATAGCTATTTTCTGTCTAAAACTAGTTCACCCTCCCTTTATAAAACAGTGTGGGCTTAGTGGTTCACTTTGGGAATGAGCAGAAATTTGAGGGTAGGGGATTCTCAGTTTGGTTCTTCCACCGGATTTTTTTTCTTTTTTTCTTTTTTTGCTTGGACCATACTGCTTGCAAAAAAGGAGTTCTTAGGACAAATCGGCCTAGTCTCCCTCCCTACTGGCTAAGAACAAAGAACTTAAGAAGAGCCATGCTAGATCACACCAAAGGTCTATCTAGTTCAACATTCTGTTCACACAATGGCTGACCAACTGCCTCTAGGGAGCCCATGAGCAGGATGACCGCAACAGCATTCTCTGGCTAGTATTCTCCAGCAGTTGATACAAAGAGGCAAAGTCCCTCTGGTACTGGAGGGAGTAGATATCCATCATGACTAGGAACCATTGATAGTCCCATCCTCCATGAAATTGTCCACTCCCCTTTTAAAGTCTTCCAAGTTGGCAGCCTCCACTACATCCTGTGGCAGTGAGTTCCACAGTTTAATTATTTGCTATATGAAGTATTTACTTTTGTTTGGCCTGAATCTCTCACCCTTGAGCTTCAGTGGATGACCATGGGTTCTAGTATGATGGGAAAGGGATCTCTCTCCACACCATGCATAATTTTATCAACCTCTATCATGTCTACCCTTAAAAGGTAAAGGTTCCCTGTGCAAGCACCGGGTCATTCCTGACCCATAGGGTGACATCACATCCCGACGTTTACTAGGCAGACTTTGTTTATGGGGTGGTTTGCCAGTGCCTTCCCCAGTCATCTTCCCTTTACCCCCAGCAAGCTGGGTACTCATTTTACCGACCTCGGAAGGATGGAAGGCTGAGTCAACCTTGAGCCGGCTACCTGAAACCAACTTCTGTTGGGATCGAACTCAGGTCGTGAGCAGAGCTTGGACTGCAGTACTGCAGCCTACCACTCTGCACCACGGGGCTCCTTTGTCTACCCTTACTTGCCTTTTTTCTAAGCTAAACTTCCATAAGCATTTTAACTGATCCTCACAGGGATGAAACTTGGAGAACACATTACAGAGCACAGTTAAAGGTCTATGATGTAGCAGTGAAGGCGGCAAAGAGGAATTACTTTTCTACTAGTTTGCATCCAGCCCATTTAGATTGATTCGACTTCTCCTTTCCCATAGTCTAAGGTGTTAGATTATTTGGCCATTAGGTGTGACTTATTTGCAACTTATTTTGCAGATAAAGTCTCTGTTCTCCGTCCTGACCAGGCTGCCAAGTTTGCTGTCCATAGCATGCCGGTGGCTCCATCTGTACTGTTGGGTCCATTTTTCACTCCTCCAGTCCACTTCCTCCTGCAGACATTGTCAGCACCCTGATGGGTGTAAGGTCTACCAGCTGCTCATTAGACCCCTGCCCCTCTTTGCTAGTTAAATCATGCCATGATGTGGTGAGAAGCCCTCTGCTCTTTCACAGAAGGTCAGTTCCCTAGCTCCCTCAAGGAGGCTTTGTTGAAAAAGCTATCCTTAGATAAAGGGAAGCTAGCAAATTACCAGCCAGTGTCGAATCTGCCTTTCCTAGGTAAGGTAATATAAAGAGTGGTGGCTGAACAGCTCTAGGGATTCCTGAAAGATACATCAGTGCTTGATCCATTGCAGTCTGGTGTCAGGCTGGGCTTTGGGATTAAGACTGCTTTAATAGCCCTGGCTGATGACATCCGGCTTCAGTTGGATAATGGCAGGTGTGTGCTGCAGACTGTATTATATCTATCAGCAATGTTTGACACAGTTGACCATTTGGTCCTGGTCAACCACCTAGCCTCACTGGGGGTAAGAAGGATGCTCAATGAGGGGTAGTCATTGGGGGAAAGGAGTGATCATGACAGGAACTAAATTGCAGGGTCTTGCAGAGATTTTGTCAGAAGGTTTGGGGTTGGATACAACCAGTATGCTAATGACACCCAGCTCTACCTCCTGCTTGATAAGCAATCAGAAACAGATATTTCTTCCCTGGCCTGGATGCTGTGGTAGAATGACTAAGGAGTAGCTGGCTGAAGCTAAATCCTATGAAAACTGAGGTCATGTAGCTGGGAATCACTCTGGGGGAATTTGCCACTCCCATCACTCGACAGCGCCCAGCTTTCCGCTGCAGACTCCATGCAGAGTTTAGGGGGTTGGCTTGATCTTATGCCTTCCATAGACAAAAAGGTGTCCATGGTGGCTAAAATGGCATTTTTGCATCTTCTCCAGGCCCTACAACTTCCCCCATATCTCTCTCAGTACAACCTTTCCACATTGATCCATATGATGGTCATTTTTTGTTTAGACTCCTGCAACCTGCTCTACATGGGGCTACCCTTGAAGTCATTTAAGAAACTCCAGGTGGTACAGAATGTGGCTGCTAGGTTGCTGACCAAGTCATCATGATCAGTTCTTATAACACCAATCTTGAAGCAGCTGCACTGGCTACCAATTAGTTTATGGACTCAATTCAAGGTGTTGGTTCTTACCTTTAAAGACTTTAATGGTCTGGGACCCTCATACCTATGGAACCGCCTATCCCATTTCGATCCCAACCCGCTCCCTTTTTTCATCTCTATGGGGCTTGCTAGTGGTCCTGGGTCCAGAGTAGCATGACTTTCTTCCACAAGGCACCATCACAACTGTGGCACCCTCCCTTTGTAATGCACTGTCAGAAGACACCAATGAGCAAAAGGACCTGATTACATTTTGGAGAGTCTGTAAAACAGAATTATTCTGACATGCTTTTGGCTCATAATATAGTGGTATAGTGGTTAATAACAGTGGTTTGGAGTGGTGGACTCTGATCTGGAGAACCACTCCTCCACATGAGTGGCGGACGTTAATCTGGTGAACCTAGTTGGTTTCCCCACCCCTACACATGAAGCCAGCTGGGTGAACTTGGGCTATTCACAGCTCTCTTAGAGCTCTCCCAGCCTCGCCTACCTCACAGGGTGTCTGTTGTGGGGAAGGGAAGGTGATTGTAAGCCGGTTTTATTCTTCCTTTAGTGGTAGAGAAAGTTGGCATATAAAAACTAACTCTTCTTCATCATCATCATCTCACAATTGTAAGGCATAGTTGGCTTGTAAGTATTGTAATTTTTAGGGTTCCTACAGTTTTAGGGTTGAGATTAGATTGGTTTTATGTATTTTGTATTGTTTTATGTAACTATCTAGAATTTTATTGGATATTTACTGTTCTTTTTGTACCTATTTTAATTGATGTAATCGTATATTAACGGGTGCAATCAACATTCTTAAGAGCTGCATTGCAAGTCCCCAAATTCGTCTCTAATGTTAACATTAGGCTAGAAACGGGCATGGTGAGGGTGGAGGCCAGAGTGAGCTTGGCCTTCCTTATTATGTGGCTTAAGATGACCACTGATCCACAGGGCCTGGCCCCCCTGATATTGCAGGACAATTTTAGATCTTCCTGGCTTCAGGCGGTTTATAGGAAAATGGATAGCCTAGGCATTGACTCACAGGCTGTGCAGAAAATGGTCCATGGCCAAGCCAAAAGGTTCATAAAACAAAGAATTTGGGATATTGAACAACAGGATGATCTGGGAAAATGTCCGGATTATAGGATTTCATCAAACAATAAGTATAAAGTGGCCCCAGCACCTTATTTGTACCAGTTAGACCATCCAAGTCTTAGGAGAGCCTTCACGCTGACCCGCTTTCAAGCTCTCCCCTCAGCAATGGTAGAGGGGTACTTTAAAAGGACCCTGATAAGTGACAGACATTGCCTGTGTGAAATTGGAGAAATGGAAGCAGTGGCTCATGTGCTATTAAAATATCCTTGGTATGAAGAGGTGTGCACCAAGTACATTCTCCCTTCGCTGAAGGGCCCTAGAGAGCCCATAGAATCAGTAATATTGCTTCTTTTATATTTTCTGGAGTGGGGAAAAGAATAGGTTATCTTAGCCACAGCTAGGTTCTGTACAATAGCTTTTAAAGTTCGCCTTTCAAAGGTTTCCTCAAGGATGGGTCTAATTTTAAATTAGGGGGATAAGTAAAATCTAACTTGATGGATTTGTATTTTTGTATTTTAAATTAATGCCCAATTGTGGACTGTGGACAATTTTATCACGTATTATTAGAATGGCAATGCCGTAATAAAAATCTGTTCTTCTCTCTCTCTCTCTCTCTGGATGTAATCGTATATTGTTGTAAGCCGCTTCGAGTTCTGAACCAAAGAGAATTGGTAAAAAAAATTGACATAAATAAATAAAACAGGGCAGTTGCTCTAGGCCAATGATCATTATGGTTGCTCTTCTTCACCTTTTGAAGCTCCACAATATCTTTTTTCAGGTATGGTGACCAGAACTGTACACAATATTCCAAGTGTGGTCTCACCATAGATTT
Organism: Euleptes europaea; assembly: GCF_029931775.1. Classification (NCBI taxonomy): domain Eukaryota; kingdom Metazoa; phylum Chordata; class Lepidosauria; order Squamata; family Sphaerodactylidae; genus Euleptes; species Euleptes europaea. Next base: position 55,307,577 of record NC_079315.1, read on the forward strand.
GTATAAGAGCAGTATAAGAGCATCAGTTTTATTCTCTATTCCTTGTCTAATTATGGCGACCATGTAATTGGCTTTTTTCACAGCAGCCACACGGCGGCCAACATTTTCATCAAGCTATCCACTACCACCCCAAGATCCTTTTCTTGTTTTGTTGCTGCCAACCCAGATCCCTTCAGTGTATATGTGAATCTGGGCTTTTTTTGCCTCAATATACATCACTTTACATTTACTCACATTGAATTTAATTTTCCATTTTAATGTTTGCTCCCCCAGTCTGGAGAGATCTTTTTGGAGCTCTTTACAATCCATTTTTGTTTTAGCCACCCCAAATAATTTGGTGTCAGCTGCAAATCTGGCCACCTTACTACTCACCCCTAACTCCAGGTTATTTATGAACAAGTGGGAAAGCAGCATCAGTCCCAATCTAGATCCTTGAAGGGCTCCACTGCTCACGTCCCACCACTGCAAGAACTGACCATTTATTCCTACTCTCTTCTTCTTGGATTTTTAGCCAATTTCCAATTCATAAGACAAATGAATAAACAAAATTACCAGATGTATATACAAACTGGGCTGTAAGAGCTCGCCGATCCCCAGATTTGTAAGAGGGGTTTAAACTGACAACCATGCAGCTTCAGTCCTCCTCAACCTTGTGCTGAAGGCATCTATTGTGACAGCCATGCCATTGTGTGGTTTTAAATTTAGAAGGCCCATCTACTGTAAAGGGCTAGTTGTTGTTGTTTTCTGAAAATACCTGAAAATGCTTGTTCGGTGACATTCATTGGCTAGAAGGGATTTCTTGAATGAGTATTGACAGCTTGTGTCTAAGGTCCAAACTACACATTATGTAAAAACGTAGTCACCCCAGGGACTTGTTGCCATACAGCAGATGCAAGTTTCCCATGGCAGCTAGATTTAGAAGTGCCACAGGGGCCTAATTTAGATTAGTACCATGGTGCAGTGGAGAGGAGAGACCCCCGCCTTCTGCCTGTGTGCTTTCCTAAGCTGAAGTGGCCCCAGAGGGCATTATTTGCCTCATTGAACGACTTCATAGGCAGCCCATAGACAGGGCAAATAATGTCCCTGGGGCCATTTGGGCTTGAGAAAACGACACAGGAGGAAGGCAGGAGCCTTCTTCCCCTGTGTGCTGTGGTCATGGCCAGAAACAGCCCCCTGAAGTGCTTCTAAGTTGTTTTGCCATGGGGGATGTGAAGCTGCTGTCCTCCTGCAAGTCCCTGTTGGAACCATATATTAAACATAACCTGCACTTTGGCCCTAAGATACAAAATAAGGAAGAAACAATTTTGCAGGGTCATAGAGAAACAGTTTTGGGGAATCTCAGCGCATCCAATAAAGAAGAGAGATTATTGGATCTTATAGTTTCTCTTTGCTAAGTGATGGATTCAACAGAAGAAGCCGTACCTTCTACAGAAGATTCCTTACTGAGTGCAAGGCAACCATTAGATCTAACCAAAAAAATTAGTTTTGCAAGTGTCTTGCAACAATGTGACTGTAGCCTGGGCAGAAATTGTCCAAGTACATGCTGTTTTGTTTTTGATAACTAGTAACTGTTTAAAAAAAAAAAACTTTATCTGCCCCTGTTCCCTGCTACTTAATTTATATTTGTCCAGATAATAAAGGAAACAAACCATTTAGTGGCTGACCCTCGAACTTTCTCCCACCCAGGAAAGTCTGAACTGTGCAGGGGACAAAAGGTACTGGCTAAGAGAACAAGGACAAAGAAGATCTGGCAAATGTCATCCCTCAGCTTTTCAGCGCATACTAAGCAGGAGGATTTGCAAACACTCCGCAACAGTTCTGGCCCCAGGGGACTCCCTTCTTCAGGCTTCTTGTGCTTCCTTAGCCGTCAGTAGTGGTCAGAGGATTTGCGAGCGCTCTCCTGACTTGGGCCAGGACACTTGGCACTAACTAACCAAATGATTAGTCAGATAATAGGTGAAATTGGATACGGAAAAGAACAACTTGATGATTTGTTGGTTTGAAGAGTAGAAGAATAAGAATGTAGGTATGAAAGAGAAAAGTTTGATTTTTTTTAGTTGTAAGAATAGTTTAAAAAATAATTTTGTATATGTAGCTATACAACAGGTTGTATTTTCTTAATTAGATTTATATTCGGTACAAACGAAAATGGAAGTATCTTTTTGTCTCTGTGTTTGTTTCATTTCCCCCTTTTTCTTTATTTTATTGTAATTTTGTTAACAATAAATTTAATAAAATGATTTAAAACACACACATAACCTCAATTTGCCTCCATTCTTTAGACACCCCTTCCTGAAAACAACAGCTCTTGTATGGTATTTGTCCCACATTACCCACAGTGAAAACAGATGCAAAAAATGCTTTGAGTGTTTCTGACTTTTGCCAGTCTTCCTTAAGCAATACTTTCACTCCAGCTGCCCACCTGATCAGTTTCCTGCCCCTGATATATAACTGAAGAAATGCTTATTTGTCTTAATGTGTTCAGCAATCCCTTCCTCCAGTTGTGTTTGTTTCCCTTATTATCAATTTACCATAAAACTAAAAGTTGGTGGCAACCAATGAAGTTGATGGGCAGTAGATTACCAGTGCATTCCTGAGCCGCAACTTTGGAGGCCAGCGAAGTCCTACACCGGTGCAAGGGCCCACAGTGCCGGCGTCCAGGTTGCGTATGCCAGCATTTGTGGCCCCAGCGCCAGCATGTAGGCCCAGTTGCTGGCCGCTGCTGCAGCAGCGCCTGGCCCGGACAGTGATGGAGCTTTACACCGGCTTCCGGACGCCAGCAAAGGCTGCGGTAGCATCTCGAGAGCCATTCCCAGGGCATCCCAGCATCCCGGGAGGTGTTCCCAGGGCGTCAGGGCGTTGCCCGGAGGGCAGGGACACCATTAGGTGGCCTCCTAAACTGTTACAGCTTGGGAACGCCCCCCCTTTTTTTTGGCCGTGCAGGTTGCACTGATTTTTGGCACCACAAGGAGGTTTCAGCTGGGCCGAAACCTCCTTTGGAGGCAGAGCCTCCAAACAGCAGCACAGGCATTCTGCTCAGGAGTGCACTGTAAGAATGGCAAAAGGAATAACTAAATGGGCTTGTCATGCCACTGCATGTCATGATGGAATCTACAATGGATACTTTAAAAGACAGAGTTATGAAGAAGCAGTCTATCATGGCCAGTAGCCATTATGACTAAAAAAAGACTCCACATCCAGAGAGCTCTGTGTATTTGTCTCTTGGCCCTCCAGAGCAACTGTTTAGCCTCTGTGTGAAATCAGATGCTGGACAAGGGGAACCACTGGTCTGATCCAACTGGGCACCTCTTATGTTCTTAACCATTGACTCCAACCTCAACCAAAATCAGACTGTGACATTTGGCTCATCATAAATGAAGAAATGAGAGGAGCCAACAAATATCCTATTATATTGGCTCCAAGATCACGGTCACACAGCCCGGATAACCTACAAGAACCAATCCTATTATATGTTCTAGGATTGTGAAGAAATAGCTCCCATGCACAAAAATTCCAGAGAACCTCAGAAGATAAAGAAATATGTCTAGATTTGACCTTGACATAGTGCAATTGTCAAAGAAGTTCCAAAGGTGAGCTCTGCATGGTCAGGAGAAACACACAGAGTTTTAGCAGACATGCATCCCAGCTAGGCTATTGCTTACTCAAAGAAACTGCTTTCCCATGTAAAGTTTGAAATGAAGAATGGACTAGGATTCCTATAACTGCAGCACAGCCAAAATATTTGGGCAGGACTGCATGTAAATACATCCCAAGGCAATTTATTTTTGTTTATCCAAAAGAGGATTGCATTCAAACAGCAGTGTGGTTTATATCCGGTAAATTAATAATGGGGAAACTGTTAATTAGAGAAACCTAAGAGATTTGAAAGTGCTTTTCTTGTTACACAGTGGAGCATTCTAATAGCTCCTTTAGTGACACCTAGTGCACTTGGTGAGGATGCAGTAGTATTAAATGCTGTCACTGAGATACACTTCCTTGTTAATGTTACTTTGATTTCCAATAAAACGAGCTAACTCAATAGTGCTGAAAGGCAACCATTTCTTTTAGGCTCCAATTTGCATGCATATTCTAATTCATATTTGAATATTTTTTCTTTTCTTTTTTTAAAGTAGGAAGGCTTATGGACCATGCTTTTCTGCTCAGTTCATCACTTAACTGTTAGAACCACCGGGTCATTAATATCAATAATGAGAGAGAACTGCAATTAGGATCCAAATGAAATATGCCATGCCTCACTTGATTTATTAGACTGTTTGTCATCACAAATATACCGTAGCACAGTAGACAAGTCTGCTGCGCTTAGATTGCCGCCGTCTTTCTAAATGGGAAACAAGAAAAATAGTCACAGAGGCTATCATTTTATTACTGAATAGAATTAAGGATACAAAGCAGGCTTTTAAAAAAATAGCAATGCTGCCTTGCTAACTTAATATTAATGTTGGGAGACAGATGACAAATTATTAAGTATTGTAAATTAGCAAGTAATTATTTTCTTGCTGCTGATGTGACCCTTTTGCTCTTCTCATTGAAAGACTCCCATTGGTTCCTCTTTGCACGACTAATCAAATCTATGCACAATCCTCAACTTCCATTTCAGGCAATTTCTCTAATCACATTTCCTCTAATCACAGACTCTCCACCAAGGAGGATAGACTCACCCATCCATTTGCTTGGAGCTTACATCATGGGAGCAAGAGCAGGGTGTCAAAATGAACAATTACAAAATTTGACATACCAAAGGATAAGTCATATAAAAATTGAGGGGGCGTGGTCTGTTCTTTATTGCATGCAGCCTTCAGATCAAGACGCCCTCCTGGCAAATCGGAGACAACCAAATGATAGCCTGCAAGCCACCCCCAACCTGCAGACCCTTTTCATCCAGCACTCCAGGACCTGCCAAGTGCCCAGAGCAGCTCTGTGCCTCCAAAAGCATGCCCAAAAGTAAATATATGGATGTCTTAAGTGGCATGGAACCAACACCATGCATGCCCTGGATGCATATCTGTAAAGTGGAGAGTACTTAGTAGTCTCCCCTTTGTTGGTCCTAGAGCAGCTAGGACATGAGTGGGACAGTGATGGAGCAGACCTCACCCTCACCCTGGCCTGACCTATTAACTGGGTATCTCAATGAGGTGGATGCGGATTAAATTTCCCATCAGTGGAACAGAATGTTCCTGCCTTCTCCCCTCACTGCAGCCCCGTGATTTCCACAAAATGCTGCTCCTGGGGGAGAAAGGACCTTGAGGAACAACATGAAGGCTGCTTTTCTGTGTTCAGACGCCTCAGCTGATCCACAATGTGACTGCCAGGCTATGGTTGAGAGGTGGGATACAGGGATCATATTGCCTCTGATCTGAAAGATCTACACTGGCTGCATGTCTGTTTTCAGGCACAAAGTGCTGGGTCTTCTTTTTTAAGGCCTGAAATGGTTTGGGGCCAGGGTACTGTCTACCCTGGCAGTTAAGATCCTCCTCATGAGCCCTACATTCTGCAGAGGTCATGCATGTGGCAAGCAGAAAGAGGGTTTTTGCAGTTATGGCATGTCACATGTGAAATGCCCTTCCTTTTGAGGCTGTCCTCTTTTAGGTTCCAGGCCAAAATACTTCTGTCTACCCAAACTTTTAATTAAGTGGTTGATCTTTTATATTTATTCTTGCAGACTGCTTTTAACCTGAGCACTGTTTTATGAGAGTCATATTTAAGTTGCACAATGCTTTTTACTGTTTTTATGCTCTGACTAGGTTTTTAATAGTTTCTTAAGTTTTAATGATTTTATGTTTGTTTGTTTTTACAAAATTTATACTCCATTTTTCTGACCTCATAAGGACCACCACAATGGCTAAAATGTACATAATTGTTTACAGTTGTATACTTGTCACATTTTTCATATTGTGAGGTCAGCTGGTGTTTTCATTTTGTAGTTTATAGTACTGCTTTTAATATATCTTCTTCTGCTTGTGTACTTTGCTTCTGTATTACTTTGTAGGCTGCCGCAAATTGTTAATGTTGCTTGCACCAGTTTTCATACCACCTTCATCTAAATCTAATCCAGTTTTCCTTGTGATATTTTCTGCATATAGACTGGATAGACACAGAGATAAAATACATCCTTGTTTGACCCCCTTTGCCAATTGGAAACCATTCTGTTTCTCTTTATTCATTCCTAACAAGCCTTTTGCCCAGAGAACAGGTTGCGCATCAAAACAATCAGATGTTGTGGCACATCCATTTATTTTAAAACCAACCAAAGCTTTTCATGATCCACACAGACAAAAGCTTTGTTATAATCTATGAAACACAAGCTGATTTCTTCTGAAATTCTCTAGTATGCTCCAGTAAGCAACGTTAATTTTCAATATGATCTCTAGTACCTCTTCCTTTTCTGAATCCTGCTTGGATGTTTGACATGTCTTCTTCCATATATGGTGGCAGTCTTTGTGGTAAGAATTTGAGCATCACTTTACTTGCATGAGAAAGTAATGTGACAGTCTGATAGCTGCTACTGTCTTTGACGTCTCCTTTTTTCAGAATTGGAATATAGATTGAGTGTTTCCAGTCTGTGGGCCATTTTTTGTTTTCCATATTTGTTGGATATGTCCAATACTGAAATCAAGTATCTAAAATAATTGGACATCAGATACTGATACCAGAAAACCTGCTGAATTATATATCATTATACCTGGTCAAAATATTTAGAAAATAGTTAACTTCAAAATTCACCAAGACAATTTTAAGGAGAATTCTGGAGAGCAAATTAATTTTTATTTTAGCTCAGACCATCCAATAGATAAAATCCCAGATTTAAATAAAATTCCTCAAACTTTGTCTATTGAAATTAACAAGGCTAAATTATCCTGTTGATTTTAATGGGACTTGTGTGTAACTAACTTCAGTGGATTAGTCCCAACATGTACACACTACAGTATTAAGAGATGATTAATATTTAAGTTGAAAATGGGGATATTGCTTCACAAACCAATGTTCATCCTTCTTCCTACAGGCAGATCAGTGTGATGAAATATGTCAGTTATGTTTTGTCCATGAATGTCAAGCCTTGCCTATGGCTTTTAGCCATTTTACCAGTAATGATTTCCTACTCAAAAAGGTCAAAATATCTCAGGTGCTATTTTATAGCTATGGGGTAATTCATGATCATATGCTGCTTTTGTTCTTAAGACATTTATCTCCAACATTTATAGTTAATATCAACACCATATGATGGCCTGTATCATTGTCAGTGATAGAAAATTACAGTGGAGATTGGTATCTGTTCAGTTATATATCCCAAAAGTTCAACTCTATCAAAATCATCTTCATTTAGCAAGATAACAATGTACTTGCTCAGGATTCGTTTTTTGTTTTTTTAAGTTTGCTTTATTTTCAGCATTTCTACTTGAAATTTCTTTTGAAATATATTTTAAAGGACTGCAAAAAATATTTTAATTATCCCAAAAGTTCAATTTAGGTTTTAGTTTAGGGAAAAGTCATGGGAGTTATTTTACCATCTGCTATAGGTTTTTCCCTTTCGTCAATCAACTTCAAAATGGAAGACAATTTGGGTCCATGCTACCCATTTGGATTTAAATAGCTTTGGATGTTTTATTTATTTATTTATTTATTTATTTATTTATTTATTTATTTCATCACACTTTTACGCTGCCCTCCCCAGCCCAAAGGCCAGGCTCAGGGCAGCTCACAAATACTGAACAATGAAATCAATAAAAACCCTTAAAATATAATTTAAATACATATAAAATAGTCCAAATCTTTCAATAAATGATGAGCTGCAGAATGAGCTCCAGCTAGCCAGGGAAGTTAAAACCAACAAAAAAGGGTTTTTTGGTTAGGTCCATAACAAAAGGAATATCAAGGTAACAATCGGATCATTGCGTGGAGAGGACGGTGAGTTATTAACAGGGGAGGCAGAAAAGGCAGAATTACTTAACTCCTTTTTTGTATCAGTCTTCTCCCAAAAGGGGAAGAGTGCTCAACCTGGGAATAATGGAGCAGAGGATGCAATAGGGGAATTACAGCATAGTATAGACACGGAGATAGTACGGGAATACCTGGCTACTGTCAATGAATTCAAGTCTCCGGGGCCGGACGAACTGCATCCAAGGGTGTTAAAAGAACTGGCTGAAGTGATTTCAGAACCACTGGCAATAATCTTTGAGAATTCATGGAGAACAGGAGAAGTTCCAGCAGACTGGAGGAGGGCAAATGTGGTCCCCATCTTTAAAGGGGGGGGAGAAATCCCAAACAATTATCGCCCTGTCAGCCTGACATCAATACCAGGTAAAATACTAGAGTAGATAATTAAACAGAAGGTCTGTAAACACTTAGAAAGAAATGCCGTGATCACTGACAGTCAACATGGGTTTCTCAAAAACAGGTCATGCCAAACTAATCTCGTATCTTTTTTTGAAAGAGTGACAAGTATGGTAGATGAAGGGAATGCTGTAGATGTAATGTACCTTGATTTCAGTAAAGGCTTTGATAAAGTCCCCATGAACTTCTTGAAACAAAGCTAGTAAAATGTGGGCTGGACACTGCTACTGTTAGGTGGATTGGTAACTGGTTGACCAACCGAACCCAAAGGGTGCTCATTAATAGCACAACTTCATCCTGGAGAGGAGTGACCAGTGGGGTGCCACACAGGTCTGCCTGGGACCAGTACTATTTAATATTTTTATAAATGACTTGGATGATGGGATAGAGAGAATGCTAATCAAATTTGCAGATGACACCAAGTTAGGAGGGGTAGTTAATACCACGGAGGATAGGGTCAGAGTTCAGAATGACCTTGATAGACTGGAGAGCTGGGCCATAAGTAATAAAATGGATTTCAATAGGGAGAAGTGTAAGGTACTTCACCTAGGCAGAAGCAACATAAGGCACAGGTACAGGATGGGAGAAAGTTGGCTTGACAACAGTACATGTGAAAGAGATCTGGGAGTCTTAGTGGACCACAAACTGAACATGAGTCAACAGTGTGATATGGCGGCTAAGAAGGCCAATGCAATTCTGGGCTGCATCAATAGGAGTATTGTGTCTAGATCAAGGGAAGTAATACTACCACTGTATTCTGCATTGGTCAGACCTCACTTGGAATACTGTGTCCAGTTTTGGGCTCCACAATTTAAGAAGGATGTTGACAAGTTGGAGCATGTCCAGAGGAGGGCAACCAGAATGGTCAAAGGTCTGGAATCCATGCCCTATGAGGAGAGACTTAGGGAGTTAGGTTTGTTTAGTTTGGAGAAGAGAAGGTTGAGGAGAGACATGATAGCCATGTTTAAATATTTGAAGGGATGTCATGTTGATGAGGGAACTAGCTTGTTCTCTGTTGCTCCAGAGACTAGGACACAGAGTAATGGATTTAAACTAAGAGAAAAGCGATTCCACCTAAACATTAGGAAGAACTTCCTGATGGTGAGGGCTGTTCGATGGTGGAATGCATTGCCTCGGAGGGTGGTGGAGTCCCTGTCTTTAGAGGTCTTTAAGCAGAGGCTGGATGGCCATCTGTCAGGAGTGCTTTGGTTGTGGGATCCTGCATGGTGGGGGGAGGGTTGGGTTCACTGGGGATGTGGGGGAGGTAGTTGTTAATTTTCTGCATTGGGCAGGGGGTTGGACTAGATGACCCTGGTGGTCCCTTCCAACTCTATGATTCTATGATTCTAAACAGGGAGTAATAGTCTCCTTGATGATGCTAAAATCACATAAAATGGTCTGCAGCATAACAGGGGGAACTGACCTCCCCCTAAAAAGGGGGAAGGGCTCAACAGCAGGATGGGGAAAAGGACTAGGGAGGCCAGTATTTATAAGGAGAACCGTCACTGGCCTCAACCATAAGCCCAGTGGAATAACTCCGTCTTACAAGCCCTGTGGAATTCTTGGAGGTCCAGCAGGGCCCTGATCTCATTCAGGAGGCTATTTCACCAGGCAGGGGCCTGAGCAGAGAAAGCCTGGCCCTGGTCGAGGCCAACTGAACATTCCTTTGGCCGGGGACCACCAACAAGTTGTTATTCTGTGATTGTAAGTTTCTCTGGGGAACATACCATGAGAGTATTGTCGAAGGCTTTCACGGTCAGAGTTCATTGGTTCTTGTAGGTTATCCAAGACCACGGTTACACAGCCCGGATAACCTACAAGAACCAATACCATGAGAGGTTTGTTCCCCAATCTGAGCAAATACCTGTATCTATTCTACTGTAGTATTGTGTATGCAAGGAAGACTATTTAGTGGAACATACAAATTCTGTCATTTAAAAAGGTAAGATTACTAAACTCTCTTTGAGAGTTTTATTTCTCTCTTTGAGAAATAAAAATATTGAATTAATTTGTCTTGGTTAGGTCACCGGAGTGGTACAAAAATGCTGGTTGTGCAGCATTTAGAAAATAGACGGAATAGGGTTTTTACCATAACAGAGCCACCCTTTTGGAACCTTCTTCCAAGGGATGCGGTGTCACTAGGCTGTCAACTAATGCTTTTTTCGGTATTGTTCGGGTTCGAGTTTATTTATCCGGAAACCCGGATTTCCTGAAAATTTTCGGGATAATAAACCCGAACCCAAACAATACCGAAAAAATTCAGCACAGATCCACGCAGCCAAGCCTGGCCGCGTGGATCTAAGTGAAGCCCCCCCTCCCCTCCCACCTCCTTGGAACTCCCGAGAAGGTGGACAAGGAGGTCTTCAAAGAGATCCACACTGCCAGGCTTGCCAATTGGATCTGGCCGTGTGGATCTAAGTGAAGCCCCCCTCCCCTCCCGCCTCCCTGAGACTCTTGAGAAGGCGGACCAGGGGGCTTCAAAGAGTTCCACACTGCCAGGCCTGGTAGCATGGATCTTAAGGACGCTCCCCCCACCCGCTCTCCTGGGAGTCCCACGGAGGCAGGCGGGGGAAGCTTCAAAAAGATCTGCGCTGCCAAGCCTGGCAGTGTGGGTCTTTTTGAAGAGCCACCCGCCTGCCTTCCCGGGAGTCCCAAAGAGGTGGGCGGGTGGTTCTTTAAAAAGATCCACGCTGCCAAGCCTGACAGCATGGGTCTTTTTAAAGAGCTACCCACCTGCCTTCCTGGGAGTCCCAAGGAGGCGGGCAGGTGGGTCTTTAAAAAGATCCATGCTGCCAAGCCTGACAGCATGGGTCTTTTTGAAGAGCCCCTCGCCCACCCTCCCAGGAGTCCCAGGGAGGCAGGTGGTTGGCTCTTCAAAAAGATCCACACTGCCAGGCTTGGCAGTATGGATCTCAAGGAAGCTCCCGCCACCCACATCCCCAGGAGTCCCAGGGAGGTGGGCGGTGGGAGCTTCCTTGAGATCCATGCTGTTAAAAGAAGGCAGGGGAATCCCGAAGCCGGGAAAACCAAATTTAGTCAGCTTTCCCCCGAAGCCGCTAAATTCAGCTTCGGGCTTTTCCTGCCTTTTTTTGCTTCAGTCAGTCCCAAACCGGGGAAAGCCGAATCAACGTTTATTCGGCTTTTTTCCAGTTCGGGATTGACCGAATCGACAGCCCTAGGTGTCACTGTTGATATCATTCAGTGCCAGATAAATACAGTTCTGTTTGCTAAATTCTGACCTTGAGTATTCTTTCAAGCTATGAATGTTTGGTTGTTGCTGAGTTTCTTTAAGCTTTTAAATTGTTAGCTTAATTATATGTGTTTGTTTTCTAATTACTAGAAGGTGCTTGGGCACTAATAGAGGAGAGGCAGGAATGCTTCAAATAAATATCTGGTTTTATTTTGACCACTCTTAATTATCTAACACAGGAAACAGTTATTTGCAGCTTTTCTTTTATACAATAAACTTACCCATGTGATGATAATTTGTCACAAAATTTAGCTCTATATACTATATTAAAGATAACTCTCAAGTGTAATAGGAATATATCGATTCCATATAAAAGTGATATAAATGGATGCTAAGGTATGTTTCCATACATTCTCACACCCATTTGGGGAGGTGGGGATAGAAATTTTAAATACATCTACATCCTGTTAAGATGCTTGCCCCTGAATTAATTTTTCCTTATATTGGTAGGGAAAAATATGATTGGAACAAGAGTACATCTGTTATCATAACAAACTATACAATGTGTTTAAATATAGCATTGTTAGTTTAACAACGTAAGGTTTATTAATAATAACAAGTGGGGCACCTGTGCAGACTCACAGGAGGGAACCTCATTTTCCCACTCCCTCTATCTCTTGCTTTTTCTCTTTGCCCTCCACCCACCCCGGCTGGGCCTGAAGCCTCTCCCCTTTCATTCTCTCCCACCCATCTATCTACCCTTTTCTATTTCTTCTTGCAGCCTTGCTCCCACTCACCCCCCTTTCTGTTGCCCTTCTCTATTCCTCCCCCATCTAGCTTTACATGTCCCCTCATATCTTTGCCTTTCTTAGTCTGTCTCTCTTCCTCCCCCACAGTCACACTCAATGAAGTTTGAAATCCTCAGCAAGATTGGTTAAGGGTTACCTAATAACCCTCAATGTATTTTATATTCATTTCCTTTTGCAAAGTTGGGCTTCCCCCAAGCTTGTAAAAAAAATTCCCTCTGTCCCTGTTGTCTGCATGTTTTGATCCATCCACTATAGCAGGGGTGTCAAACATGAGGCCCAAGGGTCAGATCCAGCCCTTTAAGCCCTGTTATCTGGCCCACAAGCCAGTAGCCACCCCCTGCTCACCCCTCCCTCAAGGCACGAGCACTTGGGAGCCCTAACTGCATTGAGGGGCAATGGAGGCAGAAAGACAGGCTGACTTTCTATCTCTGTTCCCCCTCCCCATCGCCTTTGAACACAACTCACGGCTTTCGATCTTGGATGGAAAACCTTCAGGTAGGAACTTTAAAGGAAATGTGGTTTGTTTATTTCTTTTTCTTTTATCTGCCATGGTGAAGATACAAAAGTACTGGTTTGGGGAAGACTGGGGGGACAAAATGGCACTGGAAAATGCTCTCACTCCTTCTCTGCCATGGCCTCTTCTTCCTCATAATTCCCCCAATGGATGGTGGAAGAACTGGCTGAAGAAAGAAGGCGCTTCAATGTTCCTTACCAGCAAAACTGGGTGCTGGCCCCAGTGGGTCCTGGCTGTTTTTTGCCCACCCGTCCGCCAAGTGCATGTGCACTTGGGAGCCTGCAAGCAGCCCCGAGCTGCATTCAGGGGCAACAGAAACAGAAAGACAGGTGGGGAAGAGCTAAAAATACGGGAGAAAAAAGGGAGAAGAGAGAATCACAGGAAAGCTGCCCCAGGTTCATTTGTGAACATTCTCACATGAAGAACACATGAAGCGGCCTTATACTGAATCAGACCCTTGGTCCATCAAAGTCAGTATTGTCTATCAGACCGGCAGCAGCTCTCCAGGGTCTCAGGCAGAGGTCTTTCTCATCATCTGCTGTCAGATCTTTTACATGGAGACATGGAGATGCCAGGGATTGAACCTGGGACCTTCTGCATACCATGCAGATGCTCTACTGATGAACCATGGCCCCTCCTCCAGTTCCCAAGAAGTCTGAAATGTCCCCCAATGACCCTTCTTCATACCATTTTGCAAATGTTTGCAGCCCAATCAACTACTTCTTTGGGAACAATAGATTAACCTGCTAATGTTCACTACCTTGGGAGCAGTATGCTGAGAGGTGTCCACCCAAATGTTGAAATGAATGTAGCTCTTATTTATTTATTTATATGTTTATTTGATTGGCTAGACATGGCCTGGCCTGACCAAGTGGCATTTATGTCATATCCGGCCCTCTGAACAAATGAGTTTGACACCCCTGCTCTATAGCGTGGTTCAGAATGATACTGCTGATATCAAATTAAAATTTAGTATCCAATTGGCAAGAAACATTCATGGGCAGATGTGTTTTTTTTTTAAGCTGACCATAATTTTAAATAGCATTAATTCCAAATGAGGTTTGATTTTGGTAACAAATGTTTATGACCTGGTTTTGACATTAATTATTATAAGGCTTCGCTTGGGATGTGGGAGACCATGAATGTTTCAGGGATGTGTTTCATTTATTCATTCAAACATTTTGAAGGACCAACAGAAAAAAATGATTTTCCTTTGCTTTTCATACAGTTCATTCCTGAGCCTTGCGGCAGCCAGGCACATCCACCAGGCCAAGACGACGCCACGGCACCTCCAAGAAGATTTCCCGGCCACTGCAAGGCTTTAAAAAGCCTTTTTAAAAGCTTGAAAAATAAAATGGGGCTTCCCCCCCCATTTGAAAACAATGACCTGACGCGGCAATGCTGTTGCTGGAGGGGGCGTTCCCGGGCTGGAGGGGCTTTGGAAGCTGACTACCGTCAGCTTCGCCCCCAGGAATGCCCCGGGAACGCCTCCCCCATGCCACGCTGCATTTTTCTTCTGTGATTTAGGTCCTGGAGAGACTGCAGCATTGCAGGAGCGGCCTGCAGCTCCATGGCACCCAGGTGCCGATGGAACTGCCCCCGCCACAAGTGTAAGTAGCTCTTATTCTGTGATAAGAGGCCACTTACACTGGTGGCAGAGTCACACCGCCTCCAGATCACTTTCAGCCCCCCACCTCAGGAATGGGCTGCAAGTCAACAGCAGCAATGTGGATCCATTAATATAGGCTATACCGTATTAACCAACCAGAGAATTCTGTTGTGCTGCTAAATAGAAACCTGCAGATGTGGCAGGACTTTTTGATCAGAGTTAGCAAAACAGTAGCCGCCCTCTGTTCCCTTCCTCCCTGCCTTCTCAGAGACTCTGCCAAGCATGTCAGATCACTCGTGTTAAATTCTTTTTGATGGCATTGAGATGTGCAGTACTGTCATCCAAAGTCTGGCTTGCATCTGTCACATTCTTTTTCTTCCTAAATCTTGTGCAAAAATCCAACCATGGTCCAAGCAAAATTGTCTGCTAATTTATCATGAAAAACTAAAGAGATGGCCCTGACAAAGTAAAACCAAAAAAAAATAAAAAATTGTAAGAATCAAGGTTTGGAGGAGGAATATTATTATCCCAGATTCTCAGCAACAAATGGTTGATGCTGTCTAGTGACCTATTGCTGAACCTGCACACCAAAATAATTTGCACAGCTTTAGGTATCTCCAATGGAACTCCATTGCACTAGCAATCTCCCTTAAATCATTCATATTAGTGTCACAACCCTGGCCTCAGGCAGTAATTTGAAGCTGGTGGGTGTGTTATAGCAATGTGCAGTACAAGATAAACTGCTTTCAAAAATCCCACACTCTCCAAGCTCATAAAAATAGTCTGTGGGGGAATAATCTCCCTGACAACGGGATCTTATCTAGACTCTGACCCTCAGTGCCGTGACTTGGGCTGTTCTAGTATGGAAACGGAGCTCCCCTCTGCTGTTGTGAATCTACAGTCTGAGGCCCTTTACTGCCCTGCAAGCCTCTGTTTGAGACAGCAGAGGGCAGCACACAGACGCCACCAAAACAGAAAGGTCCAAACCAACACGCTACTCTTGGAAGGATTTTCCTCTGAAGCCCACGCCCTGGACAGTCGTCAGCCTTGTCTCATTTTGGTTCCATTTCTGGACCACCTAAGAGCAGTTCCAGGTCCTGCAGCTCATGCCTCCAGCTTCCCCATCTGCTATGCAGCCTCCTGTTTACTGCTACCTCATCCAGGGCCTTGCCTAGCATTCCACAGGTCCACTATACAACTGAAACTAAACAATTAGTTGCCTCTTGACACAATTCTGTTCCTTTAAAAAAAAACTTACTTGAGCAAAATAAGAATTATTTTAAATACGCCTTCTTTTTCACATTACCACATACTCACCAATGACTCAAAAAAATTATCTCTAAACTTAATGGGCCAACTGAATATACATTTGATTAACATATGGATCCATCTTCCATACAACATTACAAATAATCAGAGGTGACATGGTGCTGACCAGATGCCATTCTTCATATGAAACACGCTCTCAGTAACTAATGTTTACAAAAAATGGGTGGCATACATTTCAGCTGAATTAATCTCTTAAGAAGGAGTGGCAGTTTGTGCATTTCATTTGTGCTATGTCATCTTAGTGTTTCTCCAAACATACTGGGATTTTTTTAATCCTCTCTGTTACTGTTTACACTTTGCAACAATCCTTTATTTAAGCAGTATTCCTTTAGACTTGCTGCAGTTCACTCCGGGTGCAGACAGGGGAAAAAAAATCTTTTCCCAGGTTTTTCTCTTGCTCACTTCCCTCTACACTCATCATTTGACCGGCAGGCAAATGAAGCCGTTCAAATATTTGCTTATCTTGTCATCTGTTCTCATCAGACCTTGCAATTCCTGTCATGCCCCACATGTCATTTTCAAGCATAACGTCATTAATACCTCCAGTGCACTAATGGATGCTTCACACATGAACGCATTAATGAAATGTGTTATTGTTTTCCCTCACAGGACATTAACAATCTCGCTCACGTTGAGTCCCCAAAGCCCTGCAGTGCTGCTGAAAACCACTAGCTATCAAATGAACCCTCGGTTACGCCTCAGTAAGTTTAAGTTCAAGTTTATCACTGAAGCGTCACTCATGTGAGGAGAAGATACAAGCCTCTAAGGTCTTTTGGGCCCAGCTTCAATTACCATAAAGAGAAACAGGAGGCAATCGCTGGGAGGAGGAGAGAGAGCAGAACAGCAGAAACAAAACCCTGTCAAGATAAAACAGGAAAGATCTGGGTGTCACTGTAGTGATTTGTTTCTTGCTTCTCCCTTTTGTCTCTGGGCTGATGATTTGACTAATGAAGACAGGATTGGTTTCTTCTTCAAGTATACAAACATGGGTGGTCTAGTTTTCTGCTGGTGTAGCTGACATATTAAGCAGGATTAAACATTCTCGGGCAAGGCGGTATTTGAATTAGGGCTCCTAAACCAAAGGAAAGCTTGTACAGCAAATCTGTAAAATTCACCCGAGGGTGGGGGGACGAGACAGACCTCATAGCAGTAAATTTGCATCATCCTGGATTTGGGGCAGGGTCTCAGAAAAGGCTTCATATTTATTTTTCAAGATCTTTGATGCATTTCCCTGTATTTCTGTAGGCTACATTGCTAAACCCCATACTTCAGAACCTCAACCACAACTAATTTTCTGTTCATGGGAATGCATCCAAGGTCACTCCCATGACAATAATAATATTGAAAGGACCTCATACCCAAATCCACCAAATAAAAATAGCAAGAATCCTAGAATGCAATTTGTATATGTGGGGGAAATATAGAGACAACTCCAAACTCGCTTCAATAGCAGATTTATATTTAAACTCTGGATTACTTTCCTTTGGGCCAATGGTGGTATTACCAGGGCTGTTGGAAAAAAAAATTCGGTATAGTTCGGATTCAGCCAAATTCAGCCCATCTGAATTCGGGATATGCCAAAGTCCGAACTCCCCCGCTTCGGGTCCGTGCAATTCAGCACGAATTCAAAGTTCAGGAAAAAAAATTCAGCCGAATAAAGCCATTAAAAACACAACCGCACCTTTCCGCGGCTCGGGGGGGGGCATTTTGGGGGGTAGAGGTTCCAAACTTTCAGCGGAGCTTCAAAGGAACCTTCTTGCAAGACCCCCCAAGTTTTGTAAAGATTGGGTCAGGGGGGGCTGAGATATGGGCCCCGAAAGGGGTCCCCCCCACCCTTAATGTGCATCTCTGAGCAGAGCTTGCCGCCCATGCACAAAGCTCCCAGCCCCAACAAACAGCTGAGCTGTGGGGAGCAAGGGCGGGGCAGGTGCAAAGAAGTTTGCAAAGCAACACAACTGCAAAGCAACACAACCATGCAAAGCAACACGTTTGCAACCATGCAAAGCAGCACCTGACACCTGGGAGTTTGCAAACCATGGAAAGGGACAGAGGCAGCTAGCTATGCATAATGAGCAGGAGGGGTGGAATTTCCCCTTTTGCATCGGACTCGAGTCGGGACCAGGCAAATGCATTCTTTAAGTCACCATTTGAAAACCAGTTTTGAGCAAGCATCAAAATAGACCTAACCGATCTTATGAATGAGGGAAAACCTGAGGACACACAACTGAAGCCCCCCCCCCTCAAACCAGGGAGAGAGAGACTCGAGGGGGCACACACACCCCAGGCAGAATGGGCGAAAGCCCCCTTTGGCTTCCCCCCCACCCACAGAAACTGCTCCCTCCCCACACACACACAGACTCTGCTTCCCCCACACACACACACACACAGGAGAAAAAAATATAGATTAAAGCCCCCAAAGGGGTCTTACTGTGGCTGTCTTCTGTTCCATCAGGAGGGGCTGGGAGGACTGGGTAATCCAATACGATTCTATTTAAGCACGGGAGGTTTTGCCTTGGATTTGCCGCTCTGGAGATGCATACAGGATCGGGTGATCCATTCATCCCAATAGGGAAAAGGGGAAAGCCCATATCTCGGGACCCCCTGACCCAATGTTTACAAAACTTGGGGGGTCTCTTAAGAATGCTCGTCTGAAGCTATGCAGAATGTTTGGGGGCTGCACCCCAAAAAATGCGCCCCCTGCAGCCACGGAAAGAGAAAAGGGGGAGCCCATATTTCTGCCCCCACTGAACCCATCTTTACAAAACTTGGGGGGTCTCTTAAGAAGGCTTGTCTGAAGCTATGCTGAAAGTTTGGGGGCTGCACCCCCAAAAAGCGCCCCTGCAGCCAGGGAAATGGAAAAGGGGGGAGGGAAAAGGGGTGGAGCCCATATCTCGGGACCCCCTGAACCAATGTTTACAAAACTTGGGGGTCTCTTAAGAAGGCTCGTCTGAAGCTCCCCTGAAAGTTTGGGGTCTCTACCCCCAAAAATGCACCTCCTGCAGCCATGGAAAGGAGTGAATATGCACACACACACCCCACGAGGATTTCTCTCTCTTTCTCTCCCCAGCCGGGCCGCGCAGCAGCTGATTCCTCCAGTACTCAATCCTGACTGATTGGCCAGAAGAAGACCTAGCTTGGCCACCGATTGGCCGGGGGAGAATGCTGCTTACTGACGGTTATGCTGCTGCGCCCTGAATTTGCCGAATTTATTCGTGAACTCCCGAACTCGCTGAATTCGGCTCCCCCGTTTTCCCGCCATTTTTGAGTTTGGTTCGTCCCGAACTAAAAACCACCGAATCAGGGGAAATTCGGCTGTTTTTCGGTTCGGGCCAAACCGAATCGACAGCCCTAGGTATTACACAAAGTTGTGTTCACATTATCAATTACAACCTAACCCTTCTGATAAATCAGCGTCTCTTATTTGTGCAATTACGTAGCTATTGTGCACTAGAACTTTTGTTACATTAAAAGTAGCTATGGATATAAATTTGGAAATTATTCATAATCCAAAACCAAATCCCATCTGTTTTTTTAAAGGAGTAAAATATAATAACTAAAAATAACTACAGCCAGTATTCTCCAGAAATCTTCAGAAATTGCTATTACTCTAGCACCTCACTGTCTGCTTTTCATAGTGCACAAGGCCAGAGCAATGAGAAAGTCAATGACTAGACAGAGTAGCTCAGTAGATAATCTGACAGGGGAGTCTTCCATTCAAACACGTTAGTAGATATTCCCATCAAAAAGAACTAGGGGGTTTCCTTGCAAAGCATTTTTTATTTATCATCAGTCATTGCACCAAGGCATGCTTGATTCTGTAAAACACAAGCAGAAACAGGTCTTCCTTGCAAGCTCTCCTTGCTGTCCTGTTGTTTTGCTCTGTAGCGCTATACATGCTGTTTCTGTCTGCCAAGGGCAAACATTTGCTTGGTCTTTCTGACAGCATACACTGCAGACCAGAAGAGGAATAGCAGCATACTCAACATGTTCTTTCCTTGACTCAAATCACAAATACACACACACACATGCACTGGGCGGTTTATTAGCTCTGGTAGAGAAAAAAGACAGGCAGCCTAAAGTTCACATGTAGAGAAAACCAAGGTGGAAGTCTCTTTTTAAATAAAACTGGAGAGCATGGGCAAGGGAAACTAAACTCTATGTCCTGTCATTCCTTCCTCCTTTGCTTGAAACATTTTTCTTCCAGCCTGGCTCTGATAGCAGGATTCAACAAAGCTTTGAGAAAAAATGCTGAAAAGTACTACATTAAAGTAAGGTGAGTGGGGTGGGTTTAGCTACATTGCTGTTTAAAAATACGCCTTCCTACCCTCACAAAAAGATCCCTGGAAAGGACAATTTATTTCATACTTAATGTGCAGTTTTGGGGAATTTCATCCCACTTGGTTGGGACAGGGGGCGGGGAGACGGACTGCAGGCAGAAATGTGTTTTCCATTGAACCCAATGCAAGAAAAAAGCAAATATAATAAAATAATCCAAAAACGTGCAATACAAATGACAAAGATACGGAATTACAACATCTTATAATAAAAATGAAGACAAGCCCCCTAAAATTCCCTGTGCAACCCCTATGTTATATTATATTTTCTCTGTAGTCAAAAGGTCTGGGTCCAGTACCATGTTTGTTTTTGACCCCTTGTAAAAATAGTGCTCTCTGGGCTTTTTACAGCCCCTGTAAATTCTGCCTTTCTCCTACCCACACAAATATACATCCAGTACACCTTGTCCTCCCTTCTCCACCTGTGGCTCTGCGAATTCACACGGCCTTTAAAAACTGGGCAAAGAACCACCAGGATGCTCCTACTTCTCCTATCCCTTGAAGCATGGCAATCCTCTCCAGAGCAAAAGCAGCCTTTCTTCCATTGTTTGGGAACCAAATACTGAAATCTAGAGTCTGATACTACATCTACATTAATAACAAAATGAATCTTATTTTTGTAATATGGAGTGGCCTTTAGAGACTTTTCCCCCCCTTCTCTGGAGACAGACGGAGAGATCAGGACATGAGCTCTTTCTTTTTCCTATAGGCTGAGAATTATAACCTCCTCTGGATCATAGCCTATTTGGCTAAGAAACCTGACTCTGCAACATCATGATCTCTGCCTTTTACTGCTATTAGCTAATCGATACACACTATAAACCTGTGACCACCGTCTGCTATTACATGTGTTGCTAGACTTAATTTCTCACCATTTCCAGCCAAACGTTTTTCATCACTTACCTGTTTCTATCCCTTCTCCATTAATGGGACTGCCACTGTGGAGCTGAGAGTTATTAACCCACTAGCTACATTTGCAAAAAGTCACCTTGGTGTATACTTGTTCCATTTTTATGTCCTCTTTATTTCTGTGTAAGAACATGTCCATATAGCTTTTATTTCCTCACCATACACCTTTTTTAAAAGGTTATGGTTGCTTAAACACTTGGCCTGTATGAAACCATACAGCTAACTGAAGTTTTCTTAAGAGGGTGAGGCCCTGTTGATTTCTCATGTGACAAAAGAGGGTAATTTTAGTTAAGTACCAAAGGGTAGAACTAAAAGGAATTGGGGAAAAGAGGGAGAAGATGAGTTTAGAAGAAGAAAGTTAGAATGGTAATGTGGTTAGGTATTGTTTAGCTTGCTTGTGCTAGGTCAGGTTGGTAAGCTGATTGGTGAGTTTAAACATTTTAAGGCTGTGTTTGACAGTTAAGAGTCAATTGAGGAATGGAGTGAAGGAAAGACAATGAGTGAAACACTATGAGGGAAAGGACCTGGAAAGGACTGACACAAGAAAGCAGCTGTAGGAAGTACGTAGGGTGAAGAATAGGAATAGTAGAGGAAGAGTAGGAACAGAAGATAAAGGTTAGACTTAGGGATGTTTTTTTTCCCGGTTTAATTTCCTTTTTATGTTGAAGTTTGATCTGTTATTTAAATCTTCAGATAAGTAACTAAACTGAACCAGTCCCTCTACACCTACAGCTCTGTGACAGAACACAGAATCATAGAGTTGGAAGGGGCCATACAGGCCATCTAGTCCAACCCCCTGCTCAATGCAAGGTCAGCCTAGAGCATCCCTGATATTTGTCCAGCCTCTGCTTAAAGACTGCCAGTGAGGGGAAGCTCACCACCTCCCTAGGTAGCTGATTCCACTGTCGAACAACTCTTACTGTAAAAAAAAATGTCCTAATATCCAGCCGGTACCTTTCCGCCTGCAATTTAATCCCATTATTGCAAGTCCTATCTTCTTTTGCCAACAAGAACAGCTCCCTGCCCTTCTTTAAGTGACAGCCCTTCAAATACTTAAAGAGAGCAATCATGTCCCCTCACAACTTCCTCTTCTCCAGACTAAGCATTCCCAACTTCCTTAGCCTTTCCTCATAGGGCTTGGTCTCCAGGCCCATGATCATCTTCGTCGCTCTCCTCTGCACCCGTTCGATTCTGTCCATATCTTTTTTTAATTGAGGCCTCCAGAACTACACACTCCAGAACTTCAGAACTGCACACAATACTCCAGGTGTGGCCTGATAATACAGTGTACACTTGAGGGTACTTTTTGGGTAAAGAAAAAGAAACTTCACTGGTGGTGGCACCCCAAGCCAGACCACATGTCTCTCTCACACACACCCTGTTACAGCCCACTGAGCCCCCCAATGTTGTTCCTCAGTACAAGGTGAGGCCTGCAGTGGGAGGGTCAGTAGAAAGTGTTCCCTTCTTAAGAAATATGGGCCCGTACGTCTTCAGAACAGCAAAGTTGGGTACAGATCACTAACCATATTTAGAACTGGATCATACTGGGCGATCCAGTAAGGCATTACAGATCTATTAATATATCTCAATATTGACAACAGCAGCCTTGGTAAAGGTGGGTGCATATATTCAACAGACATTAGGTCTGTGGAAGTCTGCTGGTAATTTCAGTAACTGCATCCAAATGTTAGACTTTCATTTATAAATGCTTTATTAAACCTTGGCTGGATGAACCAATGGTCTGAGTTAGCAGCTTCGTATGTAATGCAAAAATAAATGCATGAAGCAATTTTTGAGGTGCAGGTACCACTTGTCCCAAATAATATGGGCACAATTCAAGGGCACAGTTCCATAGCATTTTTATTTCACGTGGTTTTCAGTCATGCTTTTCTAATCTCCTCTATAAATATTTCTTCTGTTCCATTGCCAAGAAGGAATTGAAAAACCTTCTTTGCACGTGTTATAAGTACTAAATTAAAAATGACCACCAGGCAGAATTAGGAACATTTCTGAGACATGCACAGCCCTGTCCAGCATTCCTGTTTGATCAGCAACCACATGTCACAAGATGCAGCTCTCTGTTTATTGAGGATGTGTGTGTGTGTGTGTGTGTGTGTGTTTGTGTGTTCAGACTTTATGAGCAATTCCACTTTTACTGTTTCCTATTGCGCCTTTGGATGACAGCATACAGTTCTCTTCTGTAGCAGTTGCCCGAAGCTATTCCATTCACAACATCTTTAGCCAGAGCAGCATCCAGCCTACATTTTCTTTGGAACAATGCCCAGTTGTGCCTCATTTATTCAGGAAACTATATTTTGCTGGAGAGCATTTAGAGATTATTACCCATGAACCCTGCAGTGCAATATATATTGCTCAAAATGTACCAAGTTTCTACTGATTATGGTTTTACATCACTGACACAGTATCCTCAAAGCCAGAGACTTTTTTTTACTAGCCAAGAGAGACTCAAGAGGCCATGTATTTGACGTGGAAGCAGGCGGATTAGCAGTTATCCAGGACACACCACCAGAACTCCTTGCTTTATAGAAAACAGTGTTGTTTAATTTACAGTGCACAGATAAAAGACAAACCGTCACTTACACTTCTCTCCACCAAACTTCCCAACACAAGAGTTACAGTTACATAGGCTTATATACAAAACTCCACCTGAAACCAATAAGGCCACCTGCAGACCTGGCCACAGTATTACATCATCCTTACTGCTTCAAACCGGTTAGTTGCAGTTCACCCTAGAACCTGCAAGGCTATTACTGCCTCTTGCATCATCCTAGATGCCTCTGATCTGACAGCTACCTGTCAGCTGTCTCTGTCAGATTATTATGGGCAACTTGTTACTCTGACAGTATTTTCTGGTTTTCAAAGGATATACCAATATGCGGTCATGCTATTAGACTTTTACAGATAAATACTTCATTCGATCTTTATCGATGTTAAACAGACACAAAGATAGTGCTGGGGTAAAACAGGCCATTTGCGGCTTGGTAGCAGTCCCTTCAGTACAGTGTTCCCTCTGGAACCCTGTCCCACTCAGAAAAAGAATCATGTCACATTGTTGAAGTTTTATGTCCACAAAACCTTTTATTACATTTTCCCCCATTCCTTCCTCCAAGGATATAAGACCCGTATACATGATCCACCCTCCAAATGATATCTTCAACAACAACAAAAACACCTGGTGATATAAAAGAGCAAAATTTGACTCCAGTAGCACCTTAAAGACCTACAAGATTTTCAGGGTGTAGGCTTTTCATCTGACAAAGGGAACTTTGACTCTCAAAAGCTCATACTCTGGCAATCTTGCAGATCTTGAATCTAGCTCTTCTACTGCAGACCAACATGGCTACCCACCTTAAACTTGTAATCCAGGTTATGTGAAATCTGGGTTGCATTCAGACATCGCATCAGGCTGTAATTAGACAGCATCTGGGCATGAACACAGCAGGGAGCCATGCTCATATGCTCCACCTGTTCCTCCCACCTCTCCTCCTCTTGTGCAAGGAACTTGAGTGAAAAATTCCTAGTTAGATCAAGATTCAATTTGCTGTGACACTTGAGTGCAGGTACCTTGTCAAACTAGAATCTGTTTCTTTCCGCAAGGTAGGATTTCAACCTCAGATGCACCTGAATTTAGAGGTTGGGAAGTTTTCAATCAAGTTTCATGAAAGAGAGGGGGAAGAAGATGAGAGAAACAAGTGGAACATGCAAACTTGCTTTGTACCCCATTGAAATTAAATCACAGTTTGTCACAAGGTCTGAATGCAGCCACTGTTGCCTGGCTCACACACCCCATTGAGACCCAACTCCTTTGTAACCCAAGCTCCTCTAGCCTTCCATAGTCAGAAATACATCCATTTTGCTATCAAAGCAGGGTCTCTCAATTAAGGCAGGACTTTCTTCGAGCACTTTCAAGAGGAAATAGCCTGGCTGCCTGAGTGCTCCTGGGAGAGATCAGTCTAGGAACTGTTCATTTCACACACACATACAAAGTTCCTCACACTCATGGGCTTAACTAAAGCTCTCAAAATCTCCCTCACAATACAAGCTTCCTGAATCATTAAGTCATACTCCTAGGAAGAACCATTAACCCATCCCTGACCATTGCGGGCAGGTATGAATCATGCCTGTAACCCATCCTAAAACAATCATCTGCCTCCAGATCCATCTTCTCCTCCTGGTAGTCTTCTCTGGTACCCCATTACAACAGAAAGTTCTACCCTATGACAGCCTGGATCATGAACAATGCCCCTAATGGCAATGGGGTCTCGAATCCTAAAGTTACATCAGAGTATGACCCAAATTTAACCAATGGACATTGGATCCTGCACTTTTGGCCCATTCCATTATGGATCCCAGTTTTGCACCCAATTGGCCAATAGCAGTGCTTCCCCTACTTGCATCCAGGTGCATAAGAAGGGCATCTCAAGCCCTCAATTTCTGTAGTTGGCTCTGTTCCTGGGTGTCAAGGAGCATGCCAGTTAAAATGGAATGGTGTGCAATGCAATGACTCAAAAGCACCCATGGGCCCCTCCAGCCCATTTTCTGATTGACAGCATTTTATAGAAAACAGGGAAATTTTGTAAAATGAATCTCCAAATGCTGTTCCCTGTTTTCCCCCAAAATTAAGCCCAAAATGTTAAACTTAGAAATGCTGAAAAAATTGAAAAGAAATGGAACTGTCCAAAAGCAAACAGTAAGTGGGGTTTTAAGAAACAACATTGCTGCTCTTTCCATGCCAGTATTTTCAGTGTCTCTGCCAAACCTCTCCCCTCTCCCATTTTATCATATTATTTCCAAAGGAAATGGTTCCGTTCCTAAATAAAAGGCGGAGGTCCTTGCCATGACTCCATTGCAAGATAGTTGAGCAAAATGAGCTTTGTAAGAAGTCTACTATAAGTCAATTAAGGAAAAAAATACTATTCAGCCTTAAAATATGGAATGATAATTTTTTTTGCTTCCCATATACTTTTACAACTTTTGCTTGCTTCACTGTCAATATTACAGGACCTGATATCATTTTATAGGCTTTAAGCATGAAATATAGGATGAATATTGCAAAAGAATGGGGTGAACCTCTAGGTCTCATATGGTAAGAGAGGTTTTCTGTGCTTATTCTCTTTAACAAATATATAACAAATTGCATTCTCTCTCTCTCTCCCTTAGTTTATCATTTGTAAAATGGAAGTAGTGGCTTTTTTATCTCCATAATAACCCTACAAGGACTATTTCACAGATAGCATGTGTCCTCCATTGAAGTAAACTCTGTGTATTAAAAAAAAGGTAAATTCTATTGGATTTGAGGTATGGCACAAGGCCCTTTCTGGCAGAAATACTGATCAGGTAGCTGCTGGTTATCTCAAGTGCCTCACCTCTGTATCTAACACAAAATAGCACTAACACCAGGTTCCAATTTATATAGGGCATAGCTATACCTTAAAGTAGATTAACAGTCATTCCGCTGTCTAAGAAGTCTGGGAAATTGTAGCTCTCAGAAGAGGACTCTAATAAAGAATGCTCAGAACCTTCACCAAATTACAATGCTCAGGAAAATAAAGTAAAAGCTTGTGTCAACTTCATTCTGTCGATGGCAGAGATTTCTGCTTGTGCAAAGGAGTCTCTTCTCCAGGAAGAAAGCTCTGCTGACAGCATAATGGAGTTTATTTATTTCAACAACAAAAAATTTGAATTTTTTTTATTGGTTTTTATAATATAAATTTTCCATGTTAACAAACAACAATATACGTAGTATTAAAAACTAAATCACAGGTAATGTTGTTATAATTGTTTAAGTACTAAATAAAAATAAAAAATAAAGGAAAATTTATTGACTTCCCCATCACCTCCGTCCGCCTCTTAATAAAGTATTCTATCCCATCGTGATATGGTCTGATCTTAATTATTCTTATATCTCAATTAGGTTTCAATCACATTATACTATCAATATAATTGATTACGTTTCTTTATGTTAACAATGTCATCTAGATCAGATTAAAAGATATTCTTCCATTTTCCCCAGTCCTAGTTCATATTCACAATATTTCATCCACGCCTCCCATTCCCCCATAAATTGAACATTGTCTTTTTGATTTAAAATAGCTGTAAGTTTTGCCATTTCCACCAGTTCAAACATTTTCATAGTCCAGTCTTTTTTCCCAGGAGTGTCTGCCCCTTTCCATTTTGCTGCATAAAGCAGTCTTGCAGCTGTAGTCGCGTAAATCAAAAAAGTCCTGTGTTTTAACAAATCATCAGGTATCATACTTAATAGCATCATTTCTGGTGTTTTGGGTATTTTTTTTTGTGTACTATTAGTCTTAATTCGTTATAAATCATATACCAAAAATCCTTAGCTTTGTCACAAGTCCACCACATATGATAAAAAGAACCAACTTCTTTATTACATTTCCAACATTTAGGGGATGTCACTTTGTAGATCTTTGCAATCTTCTTAGGCGTTAAATGCCATCTATACATCATTTTATAGATATTTTCTCGAATTGACTGCGCATTTATTCCTTTCAGGTCTTTCGCCCATAGTCTTTCCCATTTGTTTAGGGCAATATCATGTCCCACAGTTTGAGCCCAATTAATCATTGTTGGTTTGATTATTTCCTGCTCACAATAAATTGTTAAAAGAAGATTATACATTTTAGAAATCAGTTGAGTATTATTATCTAATAGCATCCTGTGAAAAGATGATTTTTCTTTAGAGAATCCATTCTTCATATCTTGTGTAAATACTGATTTAATTTGATGATATTGAAGCCATTGTAAATCGTCTTTAAGTAACTGAAAGTCTTTTAGTGAGCTTTTCTTTCCTTCCCAGTTAATTAACTCTTGGTAGGTAATAAATTTGTCCAATCTAAGTGGGCGTAATGTCAACATTTCTTGAGGTGATATCCACATCGGTGTTACTGGTTCAAGAATATGTTTATATCTCATCCATATATGAAATAAGGAGGACCTGATTATATGGTTACGAAATGATGCTTGTATCTTAATTTTACCATACCATAAATAGCCATGCCATCCACTTATATTGTTAAAACCTTCAAGATCTAACAAACGCGAATTGGATAAGTTCATCCAGGCCTTTAGCCATACTAAAGCGGCCGCTTCAGCATAAAGTTGAAAGTTAGGTAGTGCTAAACCTCCTCTAACTTTAGAGTCCACCAGATGTTTATAAGCAATCCTCGGTTTTTTCCCTTGCCAGATGAAATTTGATACGTCTTTCCTCCAGGTATCAAAGTATTTAACATGTGATATTATAGGCAAATTTTGGAATAAGAAAAGCATCCTTGGTAAAATGTTCATTTGGATTGTTGATATACGTCCCAAAAGTGACAATTTTTTATTTGACCAAATGATCATATCAGTTTTTATTTTGTCCCATAGTTTAAGATAGTTATTGGTTATCAAGTCTTTATTCTTTACAGAGATCCAGATTCCCAAATATTTGATCTTATTAGCCTTCTCCCAACCTGTGTATGATATAAATTCCTGTTGTTCTGTTTCTGTTAAATTCTTAAATATTGTCTTTGTTTTTTCTTGGTTAACTTTAAATCCCGATACATTTCCAAAATCGTTCAAAGTTTCCAACAGTATCTTCATTGATTGTGTTGGATTCTCCAAGATTAACAGAAGATCATCCGCGAATGCTCTCAATTTGAATTCATGTTTTTTAATTTTTAATCCGCGAATGTCCTCCATACTCCTTAGCTTACAGCATAGTGATTCCAATACCAACAAAAATAATAATGGAGACAGAGGACATCCTTGTCTGGTTCCTTTCTTGATTGCGCAGTTGTCGGACATCGATTCATTCACCAGAATTTTTGCCCGTTGGGATGTATATATGGCCGATATACCTCTCAAGAAACGGTCTCCAAAAGCATAAATCTTATAATCCACATTTAACAGCGAGATAGGTCTATAATTTGAAGTTTTTTCTGGATCTCTTCCTTCCTTAGGTATCAACGATATAAATGCATGTGACCAAGTCTCTGGGGATGCTCCCTTATCCAAAATTGTATTACAAAGTAATACAAAAAAGTTCACTAAATTGTCACTAAATGTTTTATAAAATAGTGCAGTAATTCCATCTGGTCCTGGTGTCTTGTCCGTTTTTTGTTTCATTATTGCTTCTTGTATTTCATCCTTTGTAATTGGTGCATCTATCCATTCTTGTTGGGGCTTTGAAAGGACATTCATCTGTATTGAATTTAAAAACTTGTCTATTTTCTTTTTTGAGATATTTTCTTTCTGATATAACTTAGTATAGAATGAAACAAATTCTTTTTGTATATCCGTAGTTGTATAAACTGGTCCTTTAGTGGATTGAATTTTTGTTATAATCTTCTTTTGAAATGAGTCTTTGAGTTGGGTCGCCAAAAAATTTCCAGGTTTATTAGCATGTTCAAAGTATTTTTGTTTAGCGGATTTTAAATTTTTGTTCATTTCCTCCATTATTATCAAATTTAGTTGGTGTTTAGATACAGAAATCTTCATTTGTATGTCATTTTTCTCTTCTTCATGTAAGGCCATAACCAGTTTTTGCTCCAAATTTTGTAGCTCCCAAAGTATATTATTGGTAAATTGTAGTTGAGTTTTCTTCCAGGCCGTGTGTTTCTGTATCATAAATCCTCTTAGAACAGCTTTAAATGCATCCCAAACTGTATTCAGCGAAGTTTCCCCATTAAGGTTAATTTCAAAGAAATCTTTAATTAAGTCCTGTAGTTCTTTTTGAATCTTGTTATCCTTTAAAAGTTTATCATTTAGTTGCCATCTAAATGCTTGTTTATTGTTCCATTCAAATGTAACTGGATTATGATCAGAAAAAGTTCTTGGTACAATTTAGATTTTACGTAGTTGCGTGAAAATAGATTTACTAGCCCATATCATGTCTATTCTGGAGTGTGAGTCGTGTCTCGCTGAATAAAAAGTATATTCTTTAGCCGTTGTATTCATTGTTCTCCAGATGTCTTGTATTTCCAATTCTGAAGCCATGGTGAAGAAAGTTTTAGGTAAACATCCTTCCTTTTCGTCTTTTGCTTTTGATTTTTTATCCAAAATTGGGAGAGTAACACCATTGAAATCGCCCATCAAAAGAATCTGATCCTTTGCATACTGAGAAATCAGTTCATGTAGTTGTCCATAAAATTTAGCTTTTCCTTCGTTAGGTGCATATATTCCTACTACAATCGTCTTTTGCCCCAATATTTTGGTCTTGATAATTACAATTCTGCCTTCATTGTCTTTGTACAGTAGTTCAGGACTAAGGCTAGAATGAGCATATATCACAACTCCCTTTGTTTTTGTTTTAGCCGATGCAACAAATGCTTGTCCAAGCATTTGCCTATCCAGGTATTTTTTGTGTTTTGTTGCTATATGAGTCTCTTGCAGACAAATTAGGGAGTATTTGTATTTCTGTAGATATTTAAAAATTCTAGCCCGTTTGGTTTTTTCATTCAAACCATTCACATTCCAAGAAATTACTTTTGCCATGATGTAGTAATTATTGAAGCAAAATATTCAGTCTATAACACAGTGCCTCCTTCTGCTCCCTGTGGTTCTTCTTCTTCTTCTTCCTCCTCTTCCTTTTGTTCCAGGGTTAGTCCTTTAAGCTCTGTCTTGTATTTCCTCAGAAATTTTCCCACATCCGATGGAGATAAGATTGTCATTTTCATTTCTTTGTAGGTAAAAGCCAAGCCTTGTGGCATAATCCAACGATATTTGATACCATTAGTTTTCAAAACAGACACAAATTCTTTGTAATTATTCCTCTGTGAGAGTAAATGTCTTGGTATGTCCTTTAATAATATTAGAGGAATATCTCCTGCTGAAACCGGACTGTCATAGTGGATCTTCATGATCCTGTCCTTGATCCTAGTGTCATAAAAAACAATCATGAGATCTCTTGGTTTAGATCTTTTCATTCTAGCAGGTAATGGTATTCTGTAAACTCTGTTGATGGCTTGGTTCAATTCTTGTTCTTCTATTTGAAATAAATAAGCCAGATTTGGGACTACAGTTTCTTTGTTGTCTCCCATCATGTCTGGAAAATTGCGCAGACGAAGGTTGGTTTCTCTAACTCTCATCTCCATCATTGCTATTTGATCTTTAACAGCTGTCTGATTAGTTTGTATTGTTTCAATCTGCTTCTCTTGGCTTGCTAATTTTTTCTTTGTATCCTTGTGTTCTTCCATCACTTTCTTAACTGATGAATCCATTGCTTGCATGTCCGTCTTCATAGTATTCATTTGGGTCTTTACAACTTTAAGGTCTTCTGTAACCACATCTAGCTTTTGGTTAATAGCTTGAGATGCTTGGCCACGATTTGTCATCATAGCAGTCAGCTGTGTCATTTGTGTAGACATCTGTTCAAACTGTTTAGTTGTTGCCTCTGTTTGCTTGGCTAACATGTCTTGCAATTTCTTTTCCATGGTTAAGGTTTGTGTCGCTTCTTTCAGTTTTGTATAGGCAGGGCTATGTAATGAGCCAGAACGGGGTCGGGATGCAGACATTTACATTGAAGTAAGGCTGGTAAAATACATGTCCTCAATCAGGACCCTCTGATTAGTTGTTGATAGAAAATGTTTCAATGATCAGCTTAATAATTTTTTCGCTTTAAAAAGACCCCTATTTCACTTTAAAACAGCTTTTTAAAGTTTTGAAATACCAGCGAGTTTTGCCGGCCGCTCTAGGTCGGGTCAATCAGGAAGTATTCTGGAAGTTGATTTCACCATGGACCTTCTACCGCCTCTTCTCGATGGTTGTTCCCTTCAGGAACTATTTCTATGTTACTCGAGTGCGACGTGTATCCGGTCCTACGAGTTGCTTCCTGTTGTTGTAAGCTAGATGATAGAGAGGGTGATATACAGGGTCTTCCAGATTAAGGAGTTCCTTGCTGCAAACGTGGCTGGAGGACCCCCTTTTTTTTTTCCTTTTCTTCTTCCACCGGAAGAAAGAAGTTCACCCTCCCCTTCCCTCAAAAGTACTTCTCATTGGTGGAAATTTTAGTCCATCTTATAGGCGTCTTTCTAGCTCTTTGTTTTAGTTTAAGCTGATCAACTTGATAAGACTCCTGCCTCTAATCCTGATGGATTTTATAGGTCAAACTTATCCAGTTCGATTAAGGGAGGGACAAGGATGCTGGGAAAGTCTTCATCTACCCCCCGGTTATTCAGTAACATCAGTAAAAGACGAAGGGTTCTTGCGTACTCACTTGAGCGTCTAGAGGTGAGGTTCTTATCTTAAAGTAGTCCTTATGGTGGTTATAAGGTGGTGGAGGGTAGAGTCTTATGCCAAAGTTGCGTTTTGGTGATTTCTTCCCTAGGTGCCCTCGCAGGACCGGCGTCCAAAACTCCGAGGGACTTAAAGAAGCTCCCTCAGAGTATTTGGGAGGTCAAACTGCTTTTGCGGGCTGCAGGGAGTTCCTGCTATCCGACCCACTTGCAAGGATCGGGTTGGGATGCATATAGCATCCCAGGATTAACGCAAACTTGGATTTCTCCCAGGACAGCCTGGGGAAACGTGGCACTCACCCCCAGCGGCACCACCGGAAGTCTATTTATTTCAACAATTTTAACCCATCTTTCTCCAGATAAAGACCAAGAGTCCCAACCAACACTATGATAAGAACAGATAAAAGGACAACCTAGATGCCCAAAGCTCAACTTACAAATCTGCTAGCCAAAGGTTCTTCTGAACAATTCTGCCATACACAATTTCATCAAAATTAAGAGCAGTGGTTTTACTGACAGGTTTCCCAGCTTTCCAGGCACCTGCCAAATCATCAGTAGAGTTGCTGTTCAGACTCTCAAAATCCCCACATAATTCTGGAATCCAACTGGATCCATCGGAGGGGGAACCATTTTAATCACTCCATCCTCCCTACTTGGTGGGGGGATGCCATAGAACCTATTGTCTATGGCAGTTAAACTAGTATAAAACTGCTTTACACTGTATGCCCATAATGGACTTTTTTCTTCTACACACAGATTACCTCAGTACAAAACAAGATGTTCCACGGGATAGCTCTGATTGAATTTCCCAACAATTTTATTTTAAAGCAGCTATGAAGGGCCCAAATTTGATTGGAGCTGCTGCAAACAGGGGGGTTTGCCTCTACACCATTTCCCCTATTAACTCACACACATCCAAACTGCTGTTAGCCTTGCAAGGAAAACTCAAAGTTTCTGGAGCAAGATTTCAAAAACGAGTAACGCACCTCTAGAACTAGAACTGATGCTCTGGTAAAATTTAGAACTCATGTAGCAGGTTTAAAAGCTATAATATTGGGAGACTGAATAATCTTCCAAATCATGTGTAGTTTGGCCATCAGTGTATGGGAGAAAAAAATTATCTATGTAATAGCAGTAATCAGGTTCTTGGTACAACTATTTTACTATAGGATATTACGGTACATGGTATTATTTTATAGTACCTGATATTATTTATCATGAGCTTTTGTTCATGTATTCTAAAGTATCACAACTTACTCATTTATGTTAGTGTTAAGGACTAGAACTTGCATTATTTTCACTCCAATGTTTCTTTCTACTTTCATCCAGGAGAGAATAGCTCACATTGGAATCAGGATCATAATGACAAATAGCTAGAAGGATCCGCTTTAAGAAATGAGATGTTTTCTTCAGTTAGGACAATCAAAAATCAATTAGGATTTCAACACAAGGCAGCATTGCCAGGCCTTGGAGGTGTAATAAGTAGCACTTGGCTCTCCTCTTCATTACCAAGGTAATCAAGAATGACACTGCTTAATTATTTGCAATGATCCTACCTAATTTGTTTATGAAGTATTATATTATGCTGAGTTAGGCTGCCTCTGCATGCAGCCACCAACAGTTTCTTTCCACACAGTTTATTCTAATAATGAACTAGAAACATAAATTAAATTATCTGCACATTTTTAAGAGCCCTGGCAATAAACAGAATTGGACACCCCAGTCCTTGGCTTCATTACATTAAATGGTTTTAGCATAAAAGGGGGAAAGAGGACATTTGAACAGGGCTGTAATGATTCAGATGAAACTAGCCAAAGAGCTGGAAACCATTTACACACCTTAAGAATCTTGTCCCATCATCCAGAGTTCATGCATTGGAATACTGGTGGTAGAACTGCATATTACAGTTAGTTCTTCTTTTTACCCAAAAGCAGAGACTGGGACTGCTTTTTCAAGGGGGAAAGTAGTGTGGGAGAGGAAAAGAACTCTAGTTGTTGTTGTTGTTTCTCCTGCAAAACCCACGCCCAAGCCATTTTAACCCACTAGGGAAAACTTATAGGGACCTGTGAGTTTTCTCAACAGATAAAGTTCCTCATGGCTATATTTTCATAGAGATTTAAAGAGCCTCACTTCTGCCATTCTGCCTCTCAAAAAGTAACCACAACGGCTAAATTTGTAAAAAGAAAAAGCATCTTATAAAGGACCATGGAAGTAAACATAATACGTAGTTCCAGAGTCAGAACATGATTAAGTATTCTAGGCAGGTACAAGGGCCTCTTGTATATGCTGAAATGCACCAACAGAAATCCCCTAATTGGTTAATCCCCCATTGGGTAATCTAGCAACCAACAATACCTTTATTGGCCTCAATCAACCACAATATCAGACTGTCAGCAGTTTTCATCCCCAAAGGCCAAGGGGCTATCAACTGTCTCCTGCTATCATCTTACAATACCAGTTGATCAGATAGGATCAGAAGTACCGGACCACAGTACCTCATTCAGAAGAACACCATAATAAATGGCATCAAAGGCTATCAAGAGGTCCAGGGTCTCACTACTCCTGCTTCTGTCCAGGCAAAGATCACCCATCCAAAAGACTAACAGCCCTATCCTAAAGAAGGGTACTTATGCTGTGCTCTGGGACAGCATAGAGTTTCAAGGGGCTATGCCTGCCTTTTAGCAGCCATAACTTTGGACCAGCTAAAGGAGGCGTTCCCAGCCCGAAAGGGCTTTGGAAGCTGCCTAAAGGCAGCACCGCCCCTAGGAATGCCCTGGGAACTGCCCCTGTATGCTGGTGCAAGCATTTGCACCAAATGCTGCCAGGGAAGTGCACCAAATGCTGCCAGAACCGAGGCTCGCACTACCATGTGGCGCCCCTACACTAGTGTAAGTGTCCTTGCACCAGCACCCATGCCAGTTTAGACGGTGCAAGTGGCACTTACACCAGCATAGGGGTCACCCTGCCTCCTCAGCAGCTCCATACACCCCCTTTCAGGACGGCACAGTAAGGAAATTCAAAACCAGGCCGAAAATTCATTGAAATTGGTTTACATAATCTATCTCATCTGAGAAAGACTAGTGTTACACAGCCACTGCATGTTCTAGCACCTTGCCCTCAAAAAGGTGCTACCATCTAACAGTTTCTCAAACAGTTCAGGTCCAAGGACCTTCAGGAATAGTCTCACAACCACATCCTTCACTATCTACTGCTTCCAAGAAGCATTAAGTACTCCCTAGACCCAGCCAGACCATTGTAAAGGTAAAGGTCCCCTGTGCAAGAACCAGGTCATTCCTGACCCATGGGGTGATGTCACATCCCCACATTTCCAAGGCAGACTTTGTGTGCGGGGTGGTTTGCCAGTGCCTTCCCCAGTCATCTTCCCTTTACCCCAATCAAGCTGGGTACTCATTTCACCGACCTCGGAAGGATGGAAGGCTGAGTCAACCTTGAGCCGGCTACCTGAAACCGACTTCCGTTGGGATCGAACTCAGGTCGTGAGCAGAGCTTTTGACTGCAGTACTGCAGCTTAACACTCTGCACCATGGGGCTCCTTTGTAGCCAGCTAGAAAAGCCAAGATGGGCAAGGGCCAAGAAAGTGGATAGTTGCACATTGCCAAGCAGCTTGTCCGCTTCTGTCAGTCTAACTTTTTTTTTAAACCGTCAAGTCACAGCTGACTTATGGCAACCCTTGATGGGGTTTTCAAGGCAAGAGATATTCAGAGGTGGTTTGTCACTGCCTGCCTCCACATCACAACCCTGGTACTCCTTGGAGGTCTCCCATGCAAATACTTGCCAGGGTCAACCCAGCCTCACATACTGAAATACTAAACTTCATCTAAGCAACCATTTCTAGGTTGAGATCTAGTGATATGAGACAGATTGGTTCAAAATGTACATCATAGTAAATATGTGTGACTTTATCTATGGATCCTTGGTGAAATTTACATGGCTGCAAACAAGCTGGAGAAGACCCCCTACCATCTGGTAAGCTCAGCTGGCCAGTTCTGTGTAGATCAAATGGTGGCAAACAAGTACACTTGGCTATCATCGCCACTACAGTGTCAGCACAAAGATGTGCTCTAATCTGTGTTTGTTCATATTCACTTAAGTTTTCCTCCATTTTGCGGTAGCTATCTCCTAGTTTGCTTAATTATCCTAATTTGTTAGAAAGTGGAATGGGCTCTGCAAGATGAGACAGCTTGAGAGTGATTGTGTTACTACTCTGAAGATGCCTGCCACAGCTGCTGGCGAAACGTCAGGAAAGAAAATTCCAAGACCACGGTTACACAGCCCGGATAACCTACAAGAACCAATGAATTCTGACCGTGAAAGCCTTCGACAGTAAAAGATCAATTTGATAGGAGGACCAACCATGCCAGCAGGAAACTCTCAGAGTTTCAGGAATCCATCTGGATCCATCAACTTCCAGAAAACAGACAACCCCAATTAGTTCTGAGCTTCCATAATTCTAAACTTCACCAAGTAATGGTCAATTCACAACAAAGATTTCCCCGACTGTGAGAACCCACCATGTAGAGTTTAAGATTTTTAGAGCAGCCCAATGGCTATCACCGCCTCCATAAATTCCAGAGCCGTACCTGCTAAGGGACATTTAAGGTAAAATTATATAATGAATTGTATTTGATTCCTGTCATTACAGATTCACACGTGATTTTCTATCAGGGAATCCAATAGCTACAGGCACCCAGACTTAAAACACAATAGCTGGCCTTCACATATGATTTTATTCCATTCCTCTGCAATAGTACCTTAAATTGAGTTAATTCTGTTCTTATTCAGTGATCTCTATAATTAAAAATTCCATTTACGATATAAGCTGTAAACTTTACGATAATGGTTTATTAATACTTGACTTCATACTCCCCCAATTATAAATTTTGGAGTTGTTTTTAACAGTGCTGAAGCTAGCACTATCCATTTAATGTATTTGTTTATTTACCATGAATATTTATGCAAAGTAAACTCTCAATAAATCGACAGTCCTAATGTCAGTGCCCACTGTAAATCATTTCACATATATTTACAGTTAATTTGCTAGAATCTGATGCACAGTCAAACACAGTAAATTAAATGTTATATTCCAAATTGTGTTTATGGCTTGCACTCAGTGATAAATGGAGTTTAGAATGGTGGTATTTGGGAGGAGGAAGTGGGAGAAATGTGATGCTTATAAATAATCAGTAGGTGGAGAGGGAAAAGGAAGAAACTGAGAGAACCGGGACATTAAATGAAGACCTGTAGGGTGGATTGCAAGGACACATCATTCAAGTAGGAAAGGAGATTGTGGTGTACTGGGGATTAATTAGTTGAATTACTTTGAAGTGTCTTGCAAATGAACAATGCTATATAAATGCTAAATGTTATTATTAATCCAATTCTCCTGCCATATCATCAATATTTTCAAGCTCATCCAGTATTTAGTACCTCTTCACCTTCTTGACTTCTACAAAAGGAAGATGTGAGATAGAGTTATCAAATATATTTCTATGTTCTGCCATTATTTTTTCCATTGCTCTTTTTTGCCATCAAGTCACAGATGATTTATGATGACCCTGTGGGGTTTTCAAGGCAAGAGACCTTCAGAGTTGGTTTGCCATTGCCTACCTCCATGGCACGCCCCTGGTATTCCTTGGAGGTCTGCCATCCAAATGTTTGCCAGGGTTGAGGCTGAGAGTGTGTGACTGGCCCAGGGTCAATAGCAAGTTTCCATGGCAGAGTAGGGATTTGAACCCGGGTTTCCCAGATCCTAGACCAACACCTTAACCACTACACCATGCTGGCTCTCCATTGCTATCATAGCCAACCTTAAAAAGTACTTGAGTTTGGTCTGCACTTTATAAATGAGAACGTAAGAACTGCCATGGTGGATCATCAAACCTAAGCTATAGCAAGTTCAGCACTTTAGCATCTGGCTCTGGGAAAGAGAATGAAGGGCATTAATAATCTGCCCTTTGTACAGTTCATTTTCTTTATAAAAATGTGATTTGGATTTGTTAAAGTCATCAAACCTATTACTTTTAGTTATTATATTTGTTTCCATTGATTTCTATAGGAAACACATTTCCAACTATAACCCCCCCCCCCATAAAGGCTTATTTTATTGAATCAATCCATCTCATGTTGGGTCTTCCTCTTTTCCTACTGCCTTCAGCTTTTCCTAGCCCTATTGTCTTTTCCAGCGAGTCATGTCTTCTCATGATGTGGCCAAAGTATGACAGCCTCAGTTTAGGAATGTTAACTTCTAGGGAGAATGAGGGCTTCTGATTCTGGGTTGCAGTCTCCCTTTTGGTTGATGATTGAGCCAAGGAATAGAAAATCTTTTAACAATTTCAGTTTCTACTTTCTTTATCATCAACCTTAAACTTGTGTAATTGCTCAGTAGTGACTGCTTTTGTCTTCTTGATGTTCAGCTATAATCCTGCTTTGGCACTTTCTGCTTTAACTTTCATTAGTACTTGTTTCAAGTCTTCACTATTTTCTGCCAGGAATGTGGTGTTATTTGCATATCTCAAATTGTTCCTTTCACCAATTTTTGTTCTACCTTCTTCTAAATACAATCTATCTTTCCTTATCATATGTTCTGCATATAGACTGAACAGGCCTGAAGATAAAATACATCCTTGTCTGACACCATCACCATTTAGAACCATTCTGTTTCTCCATATTCTGTCCTAACAGTAGTCCAGAGTACAGGTTCCACATCAAAACAATCAGATGTTGTGGCACACCCATTTCTTTTAAAAACAATCATAGCTTTTCATGATCCATACAGTTAAAAGCTTTGCTGTAATCTATAAAACACAGCCTCAAGTGGGGGAGAATTGTTTAAAGCAGTAATAATGCATGAGGGAAGCTAAACTCAACCCCTTCCCATGCCTGACCAAGTGCATTTGGAATATGGCTCTTATACTGCAAATGAATTGGTTGATGGGGAAAATACTGAAAGAAATAAAGTAAGATAAGGTAAAGTGTGAAAAGACACAAGTTTACTGCCTCTTAGCTAAGTACTT
The DNA here is from genome assembly GCF_029931775.1 of Euleptes europaea. Taxonomy (NCBI): domain Eukaryota; kingdom Metazoa; phylum Chordata; class Lepidosauria; order Squamata; family Sphaerodactylidae; genus Euleptes; species Euleptes europaea. The sequence continues at coordinate 55,346,912 of NC_079315.1, forward strand.
GGTTTTTGTTTTAAAATAGATCCCCACCATCCTACTTTAGATAAGAATTGGAGAACAGTTGAACGAATATATGCAGATTCGTCCCATCTAGTTTGGACTGAAATTTAATGTATCTTCCTATTGTGGCTAATAGCAGCTTTTGAAAGGGATGTGACTTCTATATGAGAAACAGCACAGAGAGGAAAGGTCCCGTCCCCCCTCCCCCTGGGTTTAAAGATGTAAAAGTAAAAAAAGGCTCAAGTCTTTTTTGGTGTGACCTCAGGACTCTCTGATTGCAGTGCATCTGTCAAACATTATTGAGATGCTGCTGCTTACCTGGTTGGCATCAGCAATAAGTGGTACAAGCAAAACGTTTACCTGTCTGTCCAACCCAGACTGCATGTGTACCATCCTCCTCCTCCTCATTACTGAGAAAGGAATTATAACATTTGCCTATATCCTCTCCAGCTGTTCAGCACTGCCTGTATGTTAGCAGGCACAGTACCACACAACAGAACAGCTCTAACACATAAGAGTCAGTGCTTATATAAAAACAAAGCCCTCTCCCAAACTATTGAGCTTTCAGTGGTACTAGAGATACCCCAGATCTAACAAACACCTATCAGGAAACTTCTCTTCAATGGCAAGCTCTGTGTAACTCTGCTGATTGGTATACATCTCTGTCAGTTATATATCTGCTACATCAGGCCTAAACAGCAACGAACTATACCTGGGCAGCCAGACACCAGAATAAATTGCCAAGTAAGACTGATAGTTATTATTTTGAAACAGATTAGAAATAATATCCATGGGTAATTTTTCATTCATTTATATCCAAATACACATCTGTAATTGCAATAACAGTTTGTTGCCCTACATCTAATAGATGGAAATATGTTGCCAAGAGTAAGGAGGTTCCATGCAAAGGTCACAGCTTGTATTAAGTCAGATGGCATTAACAACACTGGTATTTGGCTCTGGGCTATCTGAGCCTTAACCTTTACCTGACTGCGACCAGCTATGTTGCCTTTTTCCTGACTGAATAGTTATCTCACCTCAGTCCTTGCTCTTTGTACCAGTCCTCTGTTGGTATCTTCTATTTTCTTTGCCTGATTTCTTGCCTGTCAAGACCAGAAGTGTTAGCTTTCTCCAGCCTTATAACGAAACAGAACATTACTGCTGGATACAGGTATATTGCCATAGGATACCCTTGGACCTTATACACAAGTGCACTTGACCCGCATTGGTTTGACTGGGGGTAAGTTACTACAGGCAGTCCCAGAAGTATCTTAAAGTGATGTGTCTCCTATGATGCTTCAAAGAATCAGCACGGTTGATTCGGAAACAGTTTTCTTGTGTAGAAATGGTTGGAAAGAAAGCTTTTTTCCCCCCAAAGGGCAGCACCTTCCAAATTTCATTAGTCACGTCAAGGGAATATGAGATACTCCCAGCATGAAAACAAAGCAAAGGAGAACATCAGTAATTTAATTCCCACTGAAGTCTCAAGTAGTGTAATGGTTTTGAAAGGGAAGGTGTGAAACAGTGTTTGTGATGTTTTCCTATGACTGCACAGGACACTGTATTTGGCTCCAACCGTGTTCACCTCATGGACTGGGGCGTGGGCACGGGGCTTTGCGACATTGCCTGCCGTTGTAGAAGCATTGGCAGGAGCGGAGAGGGGTGCCTCGCTCTTGTGGCGATTTGGGCATTGGGGCAGATCTACTTGGGGGGGAGGCCATGCCTGTGCGCACATGTCCCCTGTTTGTGGACCCTCGTAGGAGATTTTGCATGTGGGGGCCATGTAGCCACATGCCCAGCTCAGGGGTTGCAAGAGGGCTCTCAGCACCAGGTGGCAAAGGAATCACACACTGGCCCACACCGGTATGGATCCCAGGTTTGCCACTCCACAGTTTTCCCCCTGGGGAGACAATGTAACCTCGGCTGGCAGGAGGGTCACCCAGTGGAGAATCTGCCCCCACGCTGCAGTCCTTATGCTGAAGTCAATAAAAGCTGTGTATTAATTTCCCCCAAAACAGAGTGCATGTAGTTTTTCTCCCCACTCTAGGGTTGCCAACCTCCAGGTACTAGATGGAGATCTCATAAGAACTTAAGCATCGCCATGCTGGATCAGACCAAGGCCCATCAAGTCTAGCAGTCTGTTCACACAGTGGCCAACCAGGTGCCTCTAGGAAGCCCACAAACAAGACGACTGCAGCAGCACCATCCTGCCTGTGTTCCTCCGCACCTAAGATAATAGGCATGCTCCTCTAATCCTGGAAAGAATATGTATGCATTGTGTGAAGAAACACTTACTGTGAAGATAATACTTGCTATTACAGCTGATCTCCAGCCGATAGAGATCAGTTCACCTAGAGAAAATGGCCACTTTGGCAATTGGCCTCTATGGCATTGAAGTCCCTCCCCTTCCCAAATCCCACCCCTGTCAGGTTCTTCCCCAAAAACCTCCCGCTGGTTGCAAAGAGGGACCTGGCAACCCTACCCGCTCGCAGGCTTGCTCCCCTTCATGCCCCTGGGTCTGCAAGAATTAGAATGCCTGTTCAGACTGACAGTATTCAGTCAAGAATCAGAGAAATGAACTAGATGCAGCTAAAATGCTGCAGCCCCAAATCTTTTGATCCATACAATCAGCTTCAATAAAGTTGGCCCTATGCAAAAATCACATGATCTGCATAGATAACTTGTGAAGACAAATTCTTGGAGATGAACTCTTTGTGAATGTTTGAAAATAAAATTGTTTGCTCCATATTTATGTGCCAATAAATTCATGTTGCAAACACAGTGCGACAAACAGCAACATTTACATGTAAACAAGATTGTTCAGACTCGTATAATTTTATATATTAAAGTTAAAGCCTAATTAGCCTTTCAAGTCAAGCTGATTATGTCTTGTTTGCTACAATATTCATTCAGAGACATAAACTATACTAAGCAGTATTCCATCTGAATCCTATCAAGCAAAGTTACTGAAGCATGAGGCCTAGGCACGCAGTGAAGCAGAAGACCATGCTATTACATGGATAAATGCTCCAGAGTTACTGAAGCAATACAAAAACAATCACAGAACATGCCTTGCTGAGGTCTCCAGTGCAACTCATTTTAAAAAATAGAGAGAAACAAGAAAAAAAGCCATTCACTACCCAGAGGCCTTCTACTGCTCCAAATGCTAAAAGTGAAAAACAACTTTACTTTTTTAATATCGAGAAGTATGAAGACAATCAGAAATCAGAGATGCACAAGTGTTTTTCTTTGGTCCAGACCAATTGTTCTTGGCATAGAGCTATAAACCAAAACTACAACTCTGCACTGAAAAGGCGAGTCAAATTCCGAAAGGCATGATGCAAATGAAGCTGAAAAAGGAATCATTATTTCAGCCAAGTTTCCCTTGCCAGCACGTTAGGATATTTTCCCAAATGACAGCAAGATTTTTAGCCTCTGATGCTGCACTTTTGAACTACTGCAATGTATTATACAGTGTACTAGAGCGGGGATCCCCAACCTTTTTGAGCCTGTGGGCACCTTTGGAATTCTGACACGGGATGGTGGGTGCAACTATAGAATGGCTGCCGTTGGAGGCTGAGCTAGGGTTGCCAGGTCTCACTTCACCACTGGTGGAAGGTTTTTGGGGCGGAGCCTGAGGAGGGTGGGGATTGAGAAGGGGAGGGAGTCCAATTGCCAAAGCGGCCATTTTCTCCAGGTGAACTGATCTCTATCAGCTGGAGATCAGTTGTAACAGCAGATCTCCAGCCAGTACCTGGAGGTTGGAAAAGATCCAAACAGCACTACAAGGTAATATCAACACAAGATAAATTTATAAAGGTGCAGGTAAGTGCAAGGAGTGAACATATGTACAAAAATTAAGGGAAACACAATCAGGGTTTTTTTTAAACAATTAGCATAAATAGTCCAGCAAGATATGCAATATGACAAAAGAAATTGTCCAATGGATCACATAAAAACAATATAACTGTCCATGAAAGACTTTCCTGTACTTCTCGGTAGCTGGACACAAAATGTCAAAAATGAGGACCACAGTGAGGAGGTGCCAGAAGAGGTGCCCGGACGTGTCGTCTAGATCATGCACACGTTTCGCACATGGCTTCATCAGCTACACATCAGAAAAGTTTATAACAATCATATCAATTTCAAAGAGGGACCGAGAGGATTTCATAGAAATTTCATGTGCGAAACGTGTGCATGATCTAGACGACACGTCCGGGCACCTCTTCTGGCACCTCCTCGCTGTGGTCCTCATTTTTGACATTTTGTGTCCAGCTACCGAGAAGTACAGGAAAGTCTTTCATGGACAGTTATATTGTTTTTATGTGATCCATTGGACAATTTCTTTTGTCATATTGCATATCTTGCTGGACTATTTATGCTAATTGTTTAAAAAAAAACCTGATTGTGTTTCCCTTAATTTTTGTACATATGTTCACTCCTTGCACTTACCTGCACCTTTATAAATTTATCTTGTGTTGATATTACCTTGTAGTGCTGTTTGGATCTTTTCCATCATCTATACAGCACTGAGCCTTCATTCTCTCCAGTACCTGGAGGTTGGCAACCCTAGGCAGAGCCCCCCCCACACACACACACACACACACACAGGCACACAGGAAGGTCAAGTGCATGAGAAAAGAGGGGTAACTAAAAATATACTGGGAAAGAGGAGTGACAGAGAGAGAGAGAATAAAACCAACACTGTGGTGGTAGCTGTCACCAAAGCAATGCCATTTTAATCTGCAGTGTCCATCAGAAGCCATGCTGAGCAAGATCCCCACCTGCCCCCCACACACTTTCTTATACCATTCGGTAGGTGCCAGGAAAGGTGTCAGCAGGTACCATAGTGCCCATGGGCACCACGCTGGGGACCCCTGTATTAAGGCATCATGTTTGATTCTGTTGAGCACTCATCAGAAAGGAAAGGATACTCGCTTCTGAACGAAACTCCTCAGTGATGAAGAACTGCTCAGGAGGCCCTGCAGAGGATACCCACATACTTTCATGAGGCTTAACCTTTAGATGTCCCATGCCTGACCTTCACTCCTGCTGCACCTGCATGATGCAGTGCCAAGCTCTGTTATATGTTTTAAGAACCTGGCAGAGACTTTCCAATTAATTCCCCCACTAAATTGTGCTGTTGAGATTGGTTTCTGATCATGGCTGCTTGGTTTGTACCTTCAGTATTTGTTTTGTCCTGTTTTACTCTTTGTTTAATCTTCCACTTTGGCTATTTCCCCCCACAGGACAAAAAAAATACTGGTGAATTGACTCTCATAGGTCGTCACCTGTGGTCTCAGTTGCCTATGAAGGAGCACAACTAGGGTTGCCAACCTTCAGGTAGTAGTAGCTGGAGCTTTCCAGCTATTACAACTGATCTCCAGCCAATAGAGAAAATGGCCGCTTTGGCAATTGGACTCTATGGCATTGAAGTCCCTCCCCTCCCTAAACCCTGCCGCCCTCAGCCTCCACTCCATAAACCTCCCGCCAGTGGCAAAGTGGGACCTGGAAACCATAAGCACAACCTCCCCCCCACCCCGAAGCACTTTATTAACTCAGCATCTGCCCTTCTTTTCACTAAGCAGCATTGGCTGTGGGGCAACAACTCAGGGTATGGGTGGTGATGGTTGCAACCTGGTGAGTGTTGCTTATGAACAGAGGTAGAGTACTAGGGTTGCCAGGTCCCTCTTCGCAACCGGCGGGAGATTTTGGGGCGGTGCCTGAAGAGGGCGGGGTTTGGGGAGGGGAGGGATTTCAATGCCATAGAGTTCAATTGCCAAAGCTGCCCTTTTTCTCCAGATGATCTTATCTCTATCGGCTGGAGATCAGTTGAATTAGCAGGACATCTCCTTCTACTACCTGGCAGTTGGTAACCCTATAGAGTACACAGATCGGATAGGTAATGGTGTTATCATGAAAACAGATCCACAGGGTATTCATGAAATGACTTGCATGAATATGCCCCTTAAAATTGACTGCTCAATCCACGTTTCAATTAAAATGAAAGGAAGGCCGGTGGGACTTCCTGGTTGCACTTAATTAAGGCAGCTATCAAAACCGCCTCAATAATGAACGTTTTTTAAAAAGCAGAACTAAGAAGGAGCCACTGCTGTGTACAAGAATGACAGACATGCTTATGTTATGCTTACAGGTGGACATTCAGTCAAAGCTTAATCAGATTCCTGTAGCATTTGTCTGGGTTAATGAGCAGCTTTTCATTATGGACAACTGGCCTGTAGCCATTCACTTCCATAACAAATGGTTTTCCCCCTCCCCAATTTCTGAAAACTATTAAGCGTTCCCATCATAAAAAATGTATAGGTTTTTTAAAAAAAACATAATTAGCTGTGACTAATAAGCCAGACAACTTGATCAAATATGGTTAAAATAGCTTCTTTGAGGCTTAGATCTTGTATGACAGATTTTTGCCTACAGCATTTTTCAAAAAGCCAAGCAGCAAAAGTCCCTATTAAAGTAGGAGAATAGCTTGCCATTCTTTTCACTAGTCGCTTCAAGTGTGTCTGTGAAATAACCTACTTTTAAAATTTATTTGTAATGATTATTTTTCTTTTGTTTCAGTCCTGATATAATGTTACTGTTGGAAGAGACAGGGGTTGAGTTGAGCAATTCTGCCCTCTTGTGGTAGCCGTTAAACAACACTCTTTATGATTACAATGCAAATTGTCTGTTTAAAAGTTGACAAGAGCTTTGGTTTGTACAAGCAATTAAAAAAGCAAATGTGCAAATCTGACCTAACAGTTGTAGGTTTATGACACAACTGTGTTCAACTGTAAGGGAGCTGGGGACGGACGGACGACAAACGGTTCTGGATTACACATAAGTGATACCTTGGTTTCTCAAGCCTTTCTCTCTCTCTCCATGGTTATTTTCATTACAAGCACTGCCAGGTGAGATCTGGGAGGTCTGATGTGCTGCCTGAATCATAATGACAGAAAATCATTTGGAATTGATTGTTCAGAGCAGCTGAATTACTCCATATAGTTTGATATTTGATTTGAGTGTAAGGCTTGGGGGTGGGAAGGCAAAGAAAGACATATACAGCACCACCCACTGAAGAACAGTTTGGTCTAAGATCAGTGCAGATTTGCAGAGCATCTGTACCAAAAGAAATTATTCTAAGAAATCACACAGAATGTGTATGTGATAGGGTTGCCAAGGTGGGGCTGGGAAATCTCCCAGAATTACAACTCATCTCTATATGACAGAGATCAGTGTCCCCCGGGAAAAATGGCTGCTTTGGAAGGTGGAGTCTATGGCATTATACCCCACTGAACTCCCTTCCCTCCCCAAATTCCACCTCCAAAATTTCCAGGAATTTCCCTTCGCAGAGTTGACAATACTAGTGTGTTTTTTGAGAGCAAGGGTAGAACTTTGCAAAGAGGAAGAATGAATTAGAGTCCATACTATATTGGGAATTAAGGTGGCAAACAGAATATGAAGGAGGGGTTTTGCATCACAATTAAAACCACTATCGTAATACATAAGGCATTGTGAATATTACAACAACATAATTTGTGCAGCATGCGACAATGTATTAAACAGCAGACCTGATCTTTGAGAGTCTCTATGAATTGCAATAGGAGCAAGTTTCGTTTAATGCTATGTTAATGCTGGCTCCTACTCTGCATCAGTAAGATGGTAACTTTATAAGTGTGGAGCAGATGGAAATGTTTCTTGGAGGAGATGCATTTAAAAAATAAAACCAATAGGCATGTTGCAGGCCAGTTATGCCAGGCTGGGGAGAGAACGTGCACATATTTACCGAACACTGGCATGGAGAAAGGAACAGCAACAACAAAAAATCAGATATTTAAAAACTCATGTTTCTATTCTCCATCGATTAGAGATGGCATTTTCTGTTTAAATTGATTTTTTAAAGTAAAGAAACATTTAAAATACAAATCAGCTTATCTGAAAAAATTAAAGTAGGGGAACCTCCCTTTTTAAACCATTTGAATTGAAAAGAAAAGATCTGTTCGTTTGAATTGTGTGAGTGAAAGATCAGAATTTGTATGCTGTTAAAATTTATTATGAATTTTAAACTTGTATACACAAATGCACAAAATACAGAAAAAAATTACATAAACAAAATAAAAACAAACTAATGACCCTACTTGGCAAGATGATATAACTTAGCCAAAATTGGACTCCAAAGCAACTTCCTGTTCCTCAGTACCATCAATCTGATCAATTGATATGTCTTTAAGCTTTATTGTGCCCATTGGTGAATAGTCAGCGCAGTAGTTTGTTTCCAATGCCTTGAAGTACAACTCTAACTGTTGTGATGAGATGTAACAAAATAAAATGCAAGTTATTAGAAACCTGTAATAATATAATTAATATAATTAACTAAAAAGCCTCAATTGTTGGAGTTAAATCAGAACCAAATCAGAACCAAACCCAGCTTGCATAACATTGACAGGATTGCTAGTAATTTTCAGCTCAAATACACACCCACCAAATGTGATGAAAATCAGTTCTAGGAAGATCACAGTACAAGCATCTGTCAGGTAAATTCTTATAGATTTTTGCTAATTTATAAGGAGATAGATACCATTGATGTAACATTTTCAAAAAGTTTTTTTTGAACTGTGAAGAACTCCACATTTCATATGGAATAGTTTTACCGAGATCTTTTCCCCATCTACTTTGTAAGCTCTATTTATATATCCAATTGGTGTTTGAGGTGACTTTACTATATTCACAAGCAAATGATTATGATCACCCATAATACTTTGTCCAACTCCGAACATTTTCTTATACTGAGGCCAACACAGAATGTTGTGAATAAGAAATTTTTAACATGCAAATTCAAATAGCTTAATTTTATGGTCACTTAGATCAGCAACTATATCATAGCTGATTACTAAATTGAATTTTTATGCCTTTGATTTCATTGCTAGATAGGGTCAATTAATCTTTTAGTGATCGTTATGGTATTCGTTGAGTCGGGAGGGTGCCAGGTGATCACTTTTAAAAAGTTTAAATATTTAAACTTACAAAAATGAAAGTTGAGGGGGTCACCTGGCACTCCCCCCTGGAATCAATAAGTACCATAACAATCACTATCTTGCTAATGAAAAGTATTTTGAAACACTTTTCTAAATCATTTTAGGGAGGGGCTGTGAGAGCTGCTGCTTGGCATGCAGAAAGTGTCCGGTTCAATCCCTAGCATTTCCTTTCACCCTTCTTCATTATTTGATCACACAAGAAACTGCCTGCGATCAGGGATCAGGAAGTGAACTGGATGCTACCTACCCAATTAGATGTGGCTCTACGCTGCTTCCACAAGAGGTAAAGAAACAGAACACCACCCTGAAACTGAACACACATTTTCTCCCCCTCCCCCACCCTTTCAATGCAACCCCCCTACACACACCAAATGGGATGGTAACTTTGGATGATGCTGGAAATAGCAGGGCTGCCACCAAAACAAGGAATGCATCATGAATCCCTAAGAAAATGATGTACTGTGTGCACCAGGTGGTACTTTATTACTACTTTTCCGTTGCTTTTTTCACTCATGGCGCTCCTCTTCTTTTCCATTAGTGTTTCTGAGTAAGAAATAATTCCTCGACAGAAGGAAAAGGTTACAAACTTAGTTTGTGGCATGTACCTCCCCTTTTGGCTCAGCCATATAAAGGAACAAGCCCAATGATGGCACTTGGGTGGCATCCACACAACACTGGATATTGTGCTATAGTGATCATTCGCAACTGGATTGTCTTGTCTGCACAGGGAACTCCAGTTGCAAATGATTGCAGCAACCGGATAGTACGACATCCAATGATGTGTGGCTGCCGCCTTGGTCACCATTAGGGTCAGATGGATCACAGCTTCCAATGAATCATTCACAGAATCTCCACACACGCACATCAACTTCTATTAAAGAATTTTACTACATTGCTTAAAAGCAATGTATCTGCTGTGGGTTATCACCAAAAATTATTCACAAACTGGAGTTATCCGTTTGTTCTACACAAAGCAAGTCCATGATGAACAGTCTCAAAATCTTGAATTGCTAGCATGCTCTGTGGGAGTGCCAATTTAGACAAGCTGAACAAGAAGCTGTCCACCCCAGTGGCCCATTACTTGTAAATATGCTTCTAAACACACTGAATATGCCGGCCCTATTTTCTTTTTAAACAGGAAGAAAACCTTTTCTCTCACTGTGCACATATATCAAATGATCCGTGTTCCCCTTTTAAGGAGCACAAATTTCATGCCCATCAAAGCACTTCACTCTTCAAATTATTCATGTTCCTCTGTAAAGAGCACAGTTGTTCAGGAGTGGGGGAAAGCCCATACCACTCAAATGAACCTTAAAGTCTTTGAGGAAGGCACTATTTATTTCTTTTGGCCTTCTTAACAGGGTACATTAACCACGCTATCCTCTAAGAAGCACCAGAAAGGTCTTTATGTCAAAGGGGATCCACATTTTAATAAGAGATTGGTTGGCGTTTCTACGTCACCTGCACAGAACCCAGATAGTAAAGAGCATAGATCTGTACCACAGATTGCTGAGGAAGCTAATGTGAATGATACCAGGCTAAAGGGTCCACTGATTATGATTGGCATAGCAGCCAAGAAATTAGAAGGAGATTGAGACTGGGAAGGGCAGCCATGAAGGAGCTAGAAAAGATTTTGAAGTGTAAGGATGTGACTCTGACCACCAAGACTAGATTAATTCATGCCATCATATTCCCTATTACTATGTATGGGTGTGAAAGCTGGACAGTGAAGAAAGCTAATAGGAAGAAAATAGATTCCTTTGAAATGTGGTATTGGAGGAGAGCGTTACGGATTCCGTGGACTGCCAAAAAAACAAATCAGTGGGTTATAGATCAAATCAAGCCTGAACTGACCCTAGAAGCTAAAATGACTAAACTGAGGCTGTCGTATTTTGGTCACGTCATGAGACGACAAGAGTCACTGGAAAAGACCGTCATGATAGGAAAAGTTGAGGGCAGCAGGAAAAGAGGAAGACCCAACAAGAGATGGATTGACTCAATAAAGGAAGCCACAGCCTTCAATTTGCAAGATCTGAGCAAGGCTGTCAAAGATAGGACATTTTGGAGGACTTTCATTCATAGGGTCGCCATGAGTCGGAAGCGACTTGACGGCACTTAACACACACACAGTAGCCAACTGTTACATGCGATGGTTGCTGCTGACCCTGCTCCTTCAAGTTCCCTGGCATGCACAGAGGGTTGTGGGGGGGGGGGGGAATGGAATCTCAGCCCTATGCCAGATGAAGCTGTCTCATGCTACTTCTCCCTGCATGCAGTTGAAGATTTATGCTACTTCCAAGTCTGGAACTTGGAGGAAATACTGTCCCCAGCTCCACGCTGTGCTCCAGAGACATTCTACAAGTGCAACCAAAAATACAACACTAAGTCAGGAATAAAACCCTGCCACTCCCATAGCTCTGTATATGCCAAGTCCCAGGTATGGCAGAGAAGCAGGAGTTTTTCTTTCACTATGTACTGCTCTTTGGGGCTCTGCTTGTGCAGAAAAGTCAGAATATAGAAAAGAACCTACCACAGTTCCCAAGGGCAGTTACATTTATGGATGCTGGTATCAGGCTTCAAGACCAGACAAAGGGGGAAATTGTAAGTCAATAGAAAACATGACTGAAAAGGAATAGTTAAAATACGATGGAGAGAAAATCTTTCAAGGCAGAAGATAATGGCAGTCTAATCCAAGTTGATTCATAGGGTTGCCATGAGTCGGAAGCGACTTGACAGAATCCAAGTTGTCATGGGACTGTAAACATCAATTACACATGGGGATTTTGCCCAATGTAGAGAGATCTGATGCCCCTGTTTTTCTTGGACCTTTCACATGCAATTGTGTTCACTCCAAGCACAATGCCTAGGGCTCTCCCCTTTATGCCAGAGCAAAAAAAAAAAACCTCCTTACATTTAGTTTAAAGAGGAAATGTGGTGTGGCTGTGGGCAGAGCTTCCATGTGGAAAATCTAACCACAGCCAGTCTGGAAAGCTGGGTGAAAGTGAGCTCTACCTTCACAATGACAGAACTCATCTCCACATTTCTTCCCCCCTTTCAGCTCTTTAGTGGGCTTTTCCCCAGTTTCAACACCACAGACCAGCTGTGATGCAAGAAGAGGGGTTACTGAACCACAAGAGAGCCAGTGCCATGTAGTGGTTAGAGCAGGGGTGTCGAACTCATTTGTTACAAGGGCCAGATATGACATAAATGTAACTTGGTCGGGCAGGGCCATGCCTCGACAGCCCAGACTGAGAATGGGGGTGGGGTGGCTGCCTTGGCTGGAGAGACCGCAGGAGGCTCACCAGCCCAGATTGGGACTGGGGTGTGTGTGGCTGACTCAGTTGGCTTGCGGGCCGGATAAGAGTTCTCAAGGGGGCTGATCTGGCCCATGGGCCATATGTTTGACACCCCCTGGGTTAGAGAGTCAGCGTGGTGTGGTGGTTAAGAGTGGTGGTTAGGAGCAGTAGACTCTAATCTGCAAAACCGGGTTTGAGTCCCCACTTCTCGACATGGGCAGCAGACTCTAATCTGGTGAACTGGGTTGGTTTCCCCTCTCCTAGACAGAAAGCCTTTGGCTAGTCACGTGAAGCCTTGGGCTAGTCACAGTTCTCTTTGAGCTCTCTCAGCCCCACCTACCTCACAGGGTATCTGTTGTGGGGAGAGGAAGGTGATTGTAAGCCAGTTTGATTCTTCCTTAAGTGGTAGAGAAATTCAGCATATGAAAACCAACTCTTCTTCTTCTGTTCTGCCATGTAGTTTGCTGGGTGACCTTGGGCCAGTCACACATCCTCAGCTTATCCTTCCTCACAGTGTTGATGAGAGGATAAAATGAGAGGAGAAGGATGTAAGTTATTTTGGGTCCCCACTGGACAAAAAGGCAGAGTATACATGAAGTAAATAAATAAGGGGCCCAGCATGACCATCAGCCCTTCAGTGCTGATGTGATGGAAAAGCGGGGGGAGGGGGCAGGGGATTATAGTACTTTAGTTTATAACATAAAACAATATAATAAAACAATATAATAAATATTGTCAAACTGAACTTTTCAATAAATACAACATCCACATGTGTGTTATATATAATTTTAATTCTAAGAAATTTTATGCAGCATATTTTGGCCCACAGATTACTACCAAAGCACATATAAGATTTTACATATATTAAAAAATAGTACAAAGCACACAAAAAATAAAGTGGTATGTGCTAATATTTCAAAAGGTAAAGGCAATAAAGGGACAAAAATAATGTGTTAACTGCATAAAAATAATCTTATCTACAGATTTTCCCAGAAACAAAAACATACATTTCCCTTTGAAAATAAATACACATGTATAAAGGTAACATGGCTACTAAATAAATAAAAAGACAACTTAGCTTGTACTCAACAAAGAAAAGAGAATGCTTCAACAAAAGGCTGCTCTTCAACAGCCACTCATACTGGCAGAAATATATTCCCTCCAGCGTACAAGTGAACTTCCTGCATAAACTGGCTTCCCCATTCACTCGAATGGATGGAGAAAGCTTCACACATCAAATCTCACTGTATGCATGAAGCTGCTCACTCCACGGATATGAACAGAGGAACTCTTGGGAACTCCACATCCACAAAGGATCACTTGTTGGAGTTAATGAGATCAAAAGTGCAATGATGGTCAAAATCAAGCTAATATTTATTTATTTTTCCTCTCACACAAATAAGTGCTTTGATATTGTGAAGGCATTTAAATGAATTATCAACAGAACTCCAGACTATTAAATTAGTCCTGATTCAGGCTAGCATTGTGTGGTTCAAAATTAAAGCCCATACATACACATACATACACATATATGACATACACACACAACTCAGCAAGACTGCCAGCATCAGATATTAAAATATTAAGTACGTGGCTCAAAAAATTCTTAGACTTGAGCTGTTAAAAATAGAATGTTTTGTTTGCACATAAAACCGGGAGTCATGAATACCTCAGCCTTTCATCTACTGGTGCTTCAAGATAATACCTACAAACACAAGAAATAACAAACCAAAACCATGAAATATGGTAGCTCTGGAACTGATGCCTGACTTGTTATGAGTTAGCATATGTATGCATTTTTGAAGAAGCGGTATTCTGCAAACCATGTGGGCATGGCTTATAGAAATGAGCATTTGTGTTGGTTTGATTACACAAGCTTCATCTGTCAATGCACCTCAACTTTTAAACATTTTTGGCTGGTCTATTTGCTTGCAACAGCCGTGGTGTTAATGCTTGCAGTGTTTCATAAATTTCCTTCCCCATTGCATATTTGCTAATGTGGCAAGTTTTAGGATCAGATTAAGAGCTCATTTAAGAATTCCAGGTCCTAGTCGTACCACTGGAAAGACATAACAATCTTAAGAAAAGAAAGTGTCATTTCAACAATGGACATTTTCTGATTTCAAAACAAGTACTTTTCTATGATAAAGATTAGTCATAAAAATAAAAAATAAAATCCATAGATCTGTAAAAATATACCCCTCAAAACTAATTTATAAAACTAGTAAAGTAAGAATCTATACATTTAAAATATATATTAAAAGAGCCCAAGACACTCAATATTTAGATTTAAGGGGCAAGGGGTCTCCATACCTACTCATTAGTACCACGTTGCCAAGAAACGAACAACCTGATTTTCTTCTTTTTGTATCAGGCAACAAATACTATAATGCTCAAGTCCACACTGCAAAAATCACAGTGCTAGCCTTCATAAGCAACTTATACTTCTGTGACTGCAAATCCCACATCTTAAAGATAGATAAGCACAAGACTTTAAGCAAATGAAGGCCGACTTAAGTGATACTCGGAGAAACAGCTGGAGTGTAAGACCCACTGTTGGATCCCTCTCTCAGCAAATTTCAAGGGGGCCAAATGTACCCCTTCCACATCAGAGCAGGCTAACGTATCCTCCTTGCCTTAGTTGCCAGTGAACAGTCAGGGAGCAACTCCTCTATTTTAGGGAGCTATTTGCAATTACTTTATTTCCCATTAACACCTCTCTTGAGACCTTGCACCTTTCCTTTGGTCTGTTAAACTAAGGCCAGCACCAGGTTATTTCCAGATGAGCTTTCAGTTTTGTCAGAGTGACACTTCAGAAGGCCAGGTGCACGATAGGCATCAGCTGACTATGACAGTTTTAAGAATCCTCAGCTTAAGTAACTAGGACTATAGGTCACTGCCGGTTTAGCTTCACTGCATAAAGACTTAGTTCTCATTGGGGCAATAAACCCATGGCTGGGCTGTGCCGCTTCAGACTGAAGGCAGGAGCTCACACAAATGAATATGCCTCTATATGAAAAAACTAGCATCTGTCCACAGAGAAGACTACATGTCACAGGAAAAGATTCTAGACTAGCCTTTTGCCTAAAATTCTAGTCTTTCCTCATGGAATACTCTTATCATGTGAGCTCCTACCTACAGGCTGTAGTGAAAAAGCCTAGACTCAGGGTTAGAATCTCAGTGAGATTTAGGCACCTCTTATTCATCCTGTCAACTAATATGTACAGCTTCAACCAAAAGAAACAAACTTGTGTTGTCAGTTTATCCCACACTAAACAAAGCCAATAACATGATTCCATATTGGACAAATGCTCTCTGAAGAGACAAAAGTTCAGTTTTGAACAGTGCCATGTTTTTCTTCTCCGTTCAGATTCAGATCCTTGAATGCAACTGCCACTGCATTTCCCATGATTTTGGCACAACACAGAACAGAGAAGTTCAGAACTCCAGTAACTGTTCCAAGAATGGTATGCATTTCAGGATGGTGTTGAAGTTTCTTGAAGATCTGACAATGTATTCCAGCCAGGGAGCAGAAAGTGCATTTTCCATGTAGTTTAGTAAAAAAAAATTAACGCTTTGCCAAGCAGGTCAATGTAGAAAGGCATGTACGGTTTGATGCAGAGTAGACCCACATTCAGTGAGTGACTTTTGATGCTGCTGAACTGAAGACCTCCTTCTTCTTGACCTGGTTTTGCTCAGCATTATTCCAGGGAGTGAGAAGCTGCTGAGCAGCCTCATGGACTGGCCACTGTAGGGTGATGATTCACACTCTCCCCTCCACAAATGCTCTGGCATAAACTATGCCTCAATCCTTCATTTTTTTCCTTGGATTTTTTTAGTCCATGAAGTCTGTTCCTTTAGGGGCCAAAAAAGCCTTTATCATCTAACCATTGCAGCAATTTTTGGTGAGCGCTGACTTCTTTGTCGTTGTCCCCGTCAAGTCTGTTACAGACCTGTTGTCCTCTTCACGATCACTTCTTTTTCGCACTTCTCTATGAAACAATAATTAGCCATGATTAATCAGAGCAATATTGGAGCAGAAATTTACTGCCTATTGTGAGATTTGAACAAAAAACAAAGTGAATATCTTGGACTAGCCCAACATCAGGTTTCCTGAGCTAATGCTACATTATCTATAATCACTAAACAAGCCACAAAATCACAATACCATGACAGAAGAATATGGCCAATCATGCTATAACTTTGCACAGTAAACATCCACATCTGCCCACAACATGTTAGCTGTAAGCTGCCTTGAGCAGATCTCCAGAGAGGCAGCATAAACGTTTCTAAATAAATAAATAACTCATCCATTTTGCAATGTTTTCTCCCAGGATACAACCCACAGGAAAAAGGAGCATTACACGAGGTGCACTGAAATTAATGGAAGTTGCACAATAGAATTTCTCAGCGGATTGTGTCCTGTATGATTCATTGGCGAAATGATTAAGGGATGTAAACAACCAACCAATCTGTTTTAGGATTTGTCTGCATCCTTACTCTTTGTTATATTTAATTTCCGTTTGTCCCAGTTGTCCTGGCATTAGTTGTTGCATATAAACATAATGCATCTTAGGACTGTGGACCGTGAGGAGGAAAGAGTTTGGAATTCTGCAAGGCAGAAAACAAGTTTCACTTCCCCAGATTAGAAGAAATGAGCGAGAGGCCAAAAGCAAACAAGTTAATTGACTTGTTTGTCAATTAATGGGCCAAATTGACATGACTGTGGTACTATTGGTGATGATTATCACATAAATGGAATACAGCCTACTCTGGTTGAGGTGTAATTTTCCCTTAAAGAACAGGAAAGCATCTTGGTGGAGCTGTTAGATCCAGATCTATAGTTTAATGATCAGATGTCACCTGGCCCATGCAATGCTTTTAAATAAGGTTGGCTTTCTTCCTCAGGAAGTGTGATCTAGTCACCATGATCCACACTCTCATTCCCTGACTGCTGCCATGCACTCTATACCGCGCTGCAGCCGAAGACAGTTTAGGGTGTTCAACTGCTCCACTATGCAGCAGCAAGACTGCATCAGGTGCAGACAACAGCCATTCTGTTTCAGATTGATAGTGTTGTTTATGTATCACGAAATATCTAGGGTGCATATTTGTCTTCACAGTCAGTATATAAACATTAAAAAATGAAGGGCTCTGACAGAGGAAAAGAACTGAACAAAGGCTGGGAAAAAGGACATCAAAGAAATTAGTCCAGACTATTCAAAGCTCATGACTCAACTAGGGACCTGGCTTCTGTGCAGAATCTTTTTTGGCTGGGATCTGTATTTATAGCCACATGCATAGGTTCTCTGTGGCGATCCTGCCCAATGGAAGATCAGAAATCACACACACAGGGCCCTACAGATAAAGAAAGGAACTGGATACATAGCAAGACACAATGTACCCTCATCAGGGTTTATGGAGAGGCCACAACCCATCCATTGTATGATGATAATGGCATTGCTCATTCCCGTCTAATGTCTAGGATCACTTTATACACTGATTGCTGGATATCCAGTTCAATTTGATATTAGATTTTACTTAAAGTGCCTGGCTCTAAGTAGTACCATCAACGTATTTAAAATTTCATTGTCCATATGACTGGGTCGCCATAGTGAGTCTTAGAACTCATTGTACTTGGTCAGAAAATGACAAAATGCTATTTGTCAAAGGTAATGGCAATATAATGAAACTTAAGAGTGCTATACTCTACAGGTTCAACAGGCTGCCCTACTGAAAAGTTCATTTAGCAAAGAAATAATTCTTTTTCAGAAAATGGGAAGATAACCAAATAAATCAATTTCCTCTTTGGATCTCTTGAATATGTTCACACACAGTCTGCCATTGCTCAAATATATTAACATGCTCCAGAAAAATGGGTTTTCTTTCCCGGGATGAGCAAAATAGTTAAAATCTGAATATAGTAAAGAGAAAAATATTTTAACTGTAAAATAAAGTATTTAATCATCCTAAAATTAGAGCTAAAGGCTTATTTCAACCCACTGTTTGGCTTCTATAATTGTACTACAAAAATCCCGAATGCACTGAACTATTTATAAAAGGGCACTCCTGAAAATTCCTGGAAATGACTCATACAAGGCGACTAACTCTGAACTGACATTTCCAGATGAGTGACTGCTTACACCTCTGCTGCACCTGTTGCCACTGAAAGATAAGGCATTTCTCAACATTCTGAATGAACAAGCAGCTATGCCTCTTTCCAGGAATCTATTTTTTTTTCCAGTTAGGGCATTTGAAACCCATACAGAACCCACAACTTGTGTGTGAATTAAAGATGACCCCCATCTTTATGTAAATACAGCATTGTTAATTTTGCCATAATACCAAAATCACTTCAGCATCACCTAGTTTTGAAGCGCCATGTATTACAAGCAACATAGGGACTAATAATGCATGCATGTTTCAGGAGCGAAACAAAGAATATTTATTATGGCTTGGAAATGAATTATTACTAAAGACTTGCTGGATACCAAAAACATTCTTGCAAAATCGTAGTGCTACCTTTGGACTGGAGAACATTAGAACTGACATATGCAGGTCGCCATTAAGCCAGCTTCCCCGTGGAGAGTAATTAGTACTCCAGCATAGTATCTACAACTTATACCATGGATCTCCCTTCATCACTTGTATGGCTCATCTCCATTCTCTACTGCCACAAGCAGAATAGACTGCGTGCACATCTCATTGGATACTAGGCTACCATTGAGCTATAGAGCAACCATTTGCAACTGGACTATCTTGCATGCACACACACACACACACACAAAAAAAAAAAATTAGGTAGCTGGGGACAGGTTTGACACATATGAGGTGTTAGTGTATAGTTTATGTTCATCAAAACTTAAAACAGACTTTGGAACACAAAGAGCTATCCATCTAGAGCTATCCGTCTACATACCTGCCTAGCATATTTTTATCCCAGCTTTCCTCTGAGAGAGTTCAGAGTGGGGACACGATACTCACTTTCCTTGTGATATGCTTACAACCACCCTACAAGGTGGCCAGTGATCCCCTAGTGATCTGCATAGGCTGGGGTGATAGCTGGGGTGGGCAGCACCTGATCACTTCTGATCTTTGCATGCTGAAGATTTTGGAGCTAAACATACCCACCTGCAAGCACTGCATATAGGTCTTGGTCGGAAAATGAGATGAATACACAGAGGTCAAGAGTGAACGCAGCATACACAATCCCAGCACACTAACACCTATTAACTGAAAAGGGTTATGCATATTTTGTACTGGTTTTACACAAAAGTACCCTTCAGTGGACCCAACCTTTTAAAACCACTGTTTAAGAGAGACTAAATGCAGTTAATATATGTCAACATACCGAGCAAGGTGAAGAACTGCCTCCACAATGTTAGATCCATCTTTGGCACTTGTTTCACAGAATAATGCATTGTATGCCTAAAAGAAAAAAAGAACACCTGTGGAAGTTCTCTTTCAAATAAATTTATTAAGAGACAACAACCCAGAACAAGGTTGGTGGAGAAGTTTAGTTCTTTATTTACATTTTGTTTTGCATACTTCACTGTACCTGTCATAAATCTCCAGCATCTTTCAGAGGCAAACAAGAACACACAAGACAATAATTATTTTTAAACTAGTCCCCCATTAAGTGTCAAACCAATGTCATTTCCTACCAAAGTGAATTATGACAATCCTTTATGAACAAAGACCTATATGATAATATCATTGTCTGTCTACTTAGCATTGCTCACTCTACAGTTCTTACCATGGCCAGCTTTTCTCCATAACTTACTGGTACACATTTCTCTCCTTGTTCATAAGCTGCCGAGCGAAGGTCTGCTTTGTTTCCGACCACCATGATTGGGATATTTTCATGTGTTGCATCCTGAAAAAAGTATAGTTTTGATTTTTGTGAACAACAATAATACATGATATTAAAGGTCAAATTAAATACATGATATTAAAGAATAAGAAGTAAAAATTAAAATATTATAAATTCTGCTCTCAAAACAAACTCACTAGTATATTCCAACCAGACCACGTAACAAAATTAAGGATAATCATTTAGATATTAATATTTATTGATTACTAATACATAGATTTAGAGCCACATTGGGTAACCTGCTTTATTTTGCAGACAAACAAAAACCCCAATACAGTGCAACCCCACAGCGGTGGTGACTCCTATCCCATATTGGAACTTGCCCTCTATTAATGAAAATTACTCCTGGTCTGGTCAAAACTTTGATCAGCTGCTTACTCCAGAAAACAACTATTTCCATTACTTATGGCAATACTGGACAACACAAGGTATCTTCCTTATCTCCAATCTCTTCAGCTCTCACAACCAAATTGAGAGGGGACCAGCACCACAAAGCACATTGGAATGATCTGTAAATATTGCGCACACTGAACTACAAGCACACTTGGCAAGTTTTAAAATTCTTACCTCAATCATATCCACCCATTCTCGTACATTCAGAAAACTTTTCTCACAGGTAACATCATATAGCAGCAGCACACCATCTGCTCTTCTGAAGTATGATTTGGCAATGCTCCTGAACCTTTCAAGACAAAAGTTGAAAGCCACACTTGAATAAAAACAGATTTAAGACTAAGTGACATCATTACTGTGAAAAGTAAGCAACACAAGCATCAGTGAGGTCCACTGAACGTTTTTCCTTACTGAAGACAGTATCTAATTTAATTATAAATGGACTGTGTGACTGCAACACTAGGAATTAAAAATGTTAGCAATGCTTTCATTTGGCCTGGGCAACTCAGGACTAGCTTGGTCACTGCTCCACAACAGCCCAAGAATGATCCACTTATAAAAGGTACAAAGCCACCAGCATCCCACTCAGCTTCCCCCTGGCTATTATAAAAGTTCACTGAGGAAGTGTGCATGTACACCTTTGGACATGGAAAACTCACCTTTCTGCCTACATCTTCACACGTGGCAACTACTCCTATACCAGCACTCAGCCTTCATGTACTAAGCAAGGCTAGAGGCCCTTGTTGCTACTCAGCTAGCATTACTTTGTTGCACCAGCTGGTTTCTGCCTTCAGGCAGGGTGTGCTTTTTTTTTAAGCAAAAGGTGGAATGAGTAAACCACACTGGAAGTTTTGTGTGGGAAATCCTAAATTCTACAACTGGACCTTGCTGTGAAGTTTTGAAAACTCTACATACATTTGCGTGTTCAGGCAATTTACTCTACAATTATTACATTTTTTGCCCCACCTTTCTCCAAGGAGCAGACAGTTTTCTCCCCTTCTTCATTTCGTCCTCACAACATCTGTGAGGTAGTTCAGGCTGAGAGGGAGAGAAAGTGACTGAGCCAGTCTCATCCAGCAATCTGCGTGGAAGAGTGAGAGCCAGCATGGTGTAGCGGTTAAGAACAGCAGACTCTAATCTGGAGAACCTGGTTTGATTCCCCACTCTTCCACGTGAAGCCTGCTGGGTGACCTTGGGCTAGTCACTGTTCTTTCAAAACTCTCTCAGCCCCACCTCCCTCACAAGGTGCCTGTTGTGTGCGTGTGTGGGGGGGTGATTGTAAGCTGCTTTGAGATTCCTTACAGTAGAGAAAAGCGGGGTATAAAAGCCAACTCTTCCTCTTCTTCTATTTGAACCCAGGCCAGCTCAACCCTAGTCTGAGATTCTAATCACTACAACACTCCAGGGCAAGTTTTGATTTAACACCCCCCAAAAAAACACCTTCTGTAGTCTTCGCAATGATGCAAAATGGATATGATCTGTAATTTTAAAACTGCAGTATATACGCTTGTTGTTAACTACAATTCCCAAATAAAAGCAGGAGAACCATACTAACCTCTCTTGTCCAGCTGTGTCCCACAGCTGAAGCACTGTAGGTTCACCATCAACAATAAGCCTCTTCATCTGAAAATCAACCCCTTAAAAGCATAATAAAATCAGTATTTTTAGATAGTATGAAGTAAAAGTTGCTTTGATGTTAGTACTGATGCCATTACAAGTAAACAGTAAAACAGTCTCTTTCAGCATAATTAATTTTAAGCACCTCACCCATGCTATTACTAAGCTACAGGAATTTGGCACCCCAGCAGAGACTCAATTGAAATGGCCCATTAACAGTATGCAAACTATCTTTGCATGTAATATTCTGTATTGCACAAAATACAGAGATGCCTGGATACAAAATATATGACCATCAGTTCAGCTGGGAAGGAAACAAAAATGTATAAATTATGGCTGGTCACAATACAGACAGGCCCCAAGGTAAAGAACACTTTCAGCTTGGACATAACAAGCTACAAAGGATGGCCATGGGTAAATCACAACCCACCATAGAGAGGAACACAAACTTCAACACTTAGCAGCTATTTGGGAGAATGGAGTGAGGGTTATCTACCCCATGCTGCTGAGGCCAAAAGGAGAACCAGTAGCCAGAGAAGCAAGACGTCACTGAGAGGTGGTGAGAGGATACAAACATCTGCACTACTGCATTTCTTTGGGAACCACGAACTGTGAGAAGGGAGCAGTTTGCTGTCAGTGTGCCACAGAACCAAGAGGCAAGATGACTCACCACGCTATGTTCAACTTCTAAGTGAAAGTTCTCCAGTCAATTTAGGGGAAGGGGGAAGGAACAGGGGAAATATTTGTCTTATAGCTGCCATTACCAGCAATTTACCCCCAACAGAATGTTCCTTTATGGGGTAATAGGTATGGCAAGGACAAACTGATTTGACTAGAAGGGTGCCATGACAAAATTTAGGAATGGGTCACCACCACCTATGTTTTATTTTTAAAAAGAAATATGCACTTTGTACATGTCTGTTCTTCACAACTGATGTAATGCACATACATTTTGGACTCCAGAATCCATTCCATACCCAAGTATAAATTTGTATCTCACAAACAGCTCTAAGCTACAGCAAAGAATTGTTGATGACCTAGAAAAGCATAACATACATACCTAGAGTTGCACTGGTGTTCCCTCGAAATTCATTTTTACAAAGTCTCATAAGGAAACTAGATTTTCCAACTGCTGCATCGCCAGCAAGAACTATTTTGTAAGCCTTCTCTGACCTTGGGTACCTGGAGTTGCAATCTTCGGAGTCTGCCTAAATTTAACAAACACATACCATATGAAAAACACATACCATTATGAAGAACATACAAATTCTTTCAGCATACACTCAAGGATGTCATCGCTAAATCATGTTTCTGTTCCTAAGGGCTATAAAAATTTGAAATACTGGAAGAAAAGCCCTAACCATGTATATACTTGATGGAATCCAAACTGGTTGTAGCTATCAGGTAGAAGTTCTTGGGGACAGGGTGGACAGTGGAATGAAACAGTAACTGATGCCAGTGAAAAAGGAAACTCCATGTTAGGGAATATTAGGGAAAGGACTAAAAATAAAAGGGATAGCATCATAATCCCTTTACATAAATCTACAGTACAATGGCACTTAGAACAGTGTGCACTGTTCTGACTGCTCCAATCTCAGTAAGATATACGTCCTGGAAGGCTGCAGAAAAAAAAGTCAGCTAAAATAATGAAGGAGAAGAAGCTCTTCCCTTACAAAGAAAGGCTAAAGCTCTGTGGTGGAAACAGAATATAGAACTAGGTGGACCTTTGGCTTGATCTAGAAGGTCTCTTCGTATGTTCTAAAATATTCATAGCAATATTTTTTAGAAAATGAAAAACAATGAGGCCAGCCAAAATAGGACAAAATTCATTGGATTTTCTATTAATTTCCAAAATGAATCTATGATGACTTTTGCCCCAAAGCCTCACTCAATTTTTCAGTTCCCTGAAATATGCTTATTCTGAAAGTATAACACAACTAAAAATTAGAACTGGGTATCTACCACATTCTGTGAGAATAATGCAAAATACCATTAATATAATACCATTAAAGTATTATATTAGCTGCACCTTTCAGATGATTGCAATAGCTTAAAATACAAAATGTAACCTTCAAATGGCCTCACAACTACTCCCACATGCCCAAGACAGTTGGGTAGTTGTGTTTCTCAAACAACAGCCCCTCATACTGCATACCAATCTTCTTTTGAAAGGGGAATATTTCAAAAGCAGTTCAAGATATGAACTGGGAACCTCCCATTCAGAATCAAAAAAGTCAAAGATTCCTCAAGCCCTTGGAAGTCTCGGAAGTAGCTCTTTGCATCTCAGCCTCTGTGTTTACAAAGCCTTCAGTGTGACCACTTTGCATTAATTACCTGTAGAGAGATGGCAGAGATGTACTTCCTTGTGGAAGCTCCAGAACTGCTTCGACTGACCGGTTGGCATGGTTTCCAATCTAACACCGTACTGACATCATCAGGACTATACACTTCTTCATCTCTGATATCCGGGACCTACACAAACCAGCAACCGTTACTATTTTCCATAATAACTCTGTTAGTTGGTGAGTTTAGGGGAGAGGGCAGAGCCAACCAAAACAGTGATAAAACAGTCAGCAGAAAGTGAAAGGGCAACAAGGAAGAAATGCAGATAATAAGTGACAAGCAGGGGCTTGGCTCAGGCCAAAGATATTTGCCCTTAGAAACCTTCCCTCAAATATCACACCATACAAATATGATAAATGCCTAAAGGAGCAGTGGACGGCCATCAAAGACTTACATAATGTGTGGTGGCAGTGTTGATTCTATAACCCCCACTTTTTCACATTTAGCTTTAAACACCAGGTGAAAACCTTTGTCAGGCCTTTGGTTAAGGGTGTGTGGTCTGATTCCCCCCACCCCCCGCTCTTACCTTTCTGCTGCACCTTTTCCTGTGTGTGTTTCCCCCCCCCCCCTTTTTACATTAACTTTTAAAAACCAGATTCAAGCACTTGGCTGACTCTGCCCTATATGAAGAGAATAGTTTCACTCTACAGGCAGCAGTAACTCATTTTTTCCCCCTGAACACAAAAGAGACTCTTTTTTAAAAAAATGCAGTAAGCCTGGAGCTTACGTCTGTATCAGAAGCATCTCCCGCAACGCTTTCCTGTGGACACAGTGACCTTTGGGAAGTCCTTTGATGCTTGGATTCCACTTCTGAGTCGTATTCATTGGAGTCTCTCAGGGTAGACAGACCGCTGTCAAAGCAGCTTTCAGGCAAGCTGTCTACCTCACAGCTTATCCTCTGCAAAGGATCACAAAGTGCCAGAGAATCATAGTCTTCATCCACATAGGAGGAATGAGATGACCTGATTGGAATAAAATGAGAGGGAGCAATTTACAGTATTCGTTGCCAAAGTTCCTAATCTGGAGGCAAACATCTCTGTGCACCTGAAAGATGCACAAAATATGTTCTCTGCTACTTTTGCTTCCTTTCCTGAATAACCCCCCTGCAGGGACTCTGAGAGAAATGTTATGAGGTGGTGCAAAAAAAACATTTCAGGGCCCCTTTCCTGCTCCTTTAGTCATCTTTTTTAAAATCCACAATAGTTTTAAGTATAAAGTCAAAAGAGGTATAGAGGGTGAGAGAGGGGTGGAATGGAGTGCTTCACTGATTTTCTGCATTTGAGGCCCTATGCCCCTATACTCCCTCCTACATGATTTATTTATTTTATTTATTTTTAACCCGCCCTTTCCTGACCAGGGTCGGGCTCAGGGCAGCTTACATTCAAGGCATAATTTCAATAACATTCCTGTTAAAATACAACCACCATACAATAAATAAATATTAAAACATATACTGTAAACAGTTCAGCACACTAGAAGCAAGAAATCCAAGGACGCATTTAACTTTCGCACTGGTGCCATTATAGCCCAGGTGAAAATGTGGAACTAACCGATGTAGAAAATAGAGCAGGTGGCGCAGAGAGGCCAGCCATGATGGAACCCTCACTGCCTTCAACCACAGGCTTGGTAGAACATCTGTCTTGCAGGCCATGCAGAACTGAACCAGGTCCCACAGGACCCGTGTCTCATTCGACAGAGTTCCACCAGACTGCAGCCACAGCCGAAAAAGCTCTGGTTCTGATTGAGGACAGCCAGATATTTCTCTTGCCGGGGATGACTAATAAGTTATCTGGTTAGCGTAATGCTCCCTGAGGTGTGTTATTGGGAGAGGTTGTCCCGTAGGTCCCAAGCTGTTTAGGGCTCCAAAGGTCAGTACCAAAACCTTAAACCTGAGCTGGTACTCAACCTGGAGGCAGTGCTGGCGGCGAAGCACTGGTTGGATATGTGCTTTCCAAAGGGTCCTTGTAAGGACACTCATCGCTACATTCTGGACCAGCTGGAGTTTCTGGAGCAGCCTTAAGGGTAGCCCAGCATAGAGCGAGTTGCAGTAGCCCAGTGTGGAGGGGACTGTTGTACTGTAGCTATGTCAGAGTGGGACAGCTAGGGCATCAGCTGCTTAGCCTGGGAGAGAGGGATAAGTGCCATTCTGGCTACATTTGTGACCTGTGCCTTCATCGAAAGGGAGGCATCCAGCGTCACACCCAAACGCCTCACCGTCAGTGCAGGTGTTAGTTGCACCCCGTCAAAAGTTGGGAGCAGTTGCCCCACCTCCAACCCTTCCTGGCCCAGCCACAGAAACTCCATCTTCTATGGATTTAGTTTTCGATGGCTTTGTTTCGACCACCTCACCATGGCCTCCAGGCACCTGGCCAAAGTATCTGAAAAGGCATCCAGCCACTCACCCATCAACAGATATAGCTGGGTGTCATCAGTGTACTGGTGACAACCCACCCCCAAACTCCAGACTAGTTGGGAGAGGGGGACCATATAGATGATAACAACATTGGGGAGAGAATTGTTTCCTGGGGAACCCCACACACCAAAGGGTGTCGTGATGAAATTCTGTCCCAGATCTCAAAGAAATGAGAGCAGCCACTGAAGGGCTGTCCCACGTATCCCAACATCAATGAGATGGTCGGTCAACAGGTTGTAGTTGACTGTGTCGAATGCTGCAGTAACAGCTGCGCTGACCCAACTCAATCCAGCTGCCTGTGGAGACATCTATAACGGCGACCAGTGCCGTCTCCATCCCATGGCCAGGACAGAAACCGAACTGAAATGGGTCCAGAGCTGATGTGTCCTCCAGGAAAGCCTAGAGCTGCTCCACTACCTCTCACTCAACTACCTTACCCAGGAATGACAAGTTGGGCACTGGGCAGTAGGCTGGCAGGATCATTAGAATCCAACAATGTTTGTTTGTTTTTAAGAGCAGTCCCACCACAGCCTCCTTACGTCGCCCCAGAAAGACCCCTGTACTAAGGGACAGATTGATGATGTCCATCAGGGGAGCCCATACCGTATCACCAATAGTCTTAACTAGCCATGAAGGTCTAAAGGGCATGCGGTGGGCTTCACAGCACCCAGGATCCTGTCAACATCGGTCCGGAAAAGTCGGCTGAATTGGTCCAACACTGGACCAGAAGATGGCCAAAGGGCCTCCAGTTCACTAACTGCATCAACATTGACAGGGAGGTCCTGGCAGAGTGAAAAGAGGGTCAGAGAGAAGAATGCATATTTGAACATCTTTAGATGGTGCGTGCTGCCTCTAGTGGAAGACCTTGAGAACACAATGTAACAATGTAAAGGATATAGAAAACTATGCTATGTAGGCCAACATAAGATATAAAAATACTAGTCTTCAATTGCAAACTTTTTATGGGGCTCCCTTTAGGCCTCTTTGGGCCCCCTCTGGACCCAAGGGCCCCAGTGCAATGCACCTGCTAACCCCCCACCCCTCATAAGTCCTGCTCCCCTGGCTGCTCCTGCTTCCCCTGCCCACCCCCACTCCTCGACAAAACCTCCAGCATAACATTTCCTCAAGGCCAGGCCATTGCTCTTGGATTCCTCACCTTAAATGCTTACAGATTATGCTGCTGTTAGAAGGATCTTTTCCTTCTCAGAGTTGTAATTTGGGGAAGTACGGGAATGGAGTCCCCATTGTGCATATCAACAGCAGCAGTTCTCACTTTTAATTCTCCTTCTATTTGTTTCTTTAAGCACTCAAAAGCTATGTGTGAGCTGTCCCAGAAACAATTCTTAACAGTTTGGCCACCTTTAATAAAATGAGCTTCATAACATAAATTTGGAGCAAAGTGCACATAGGTCTGCACATAGGTTTATGATGATAAACAAGCCATATAATAAATCCAATGTCTAATGAACACAGTTAACCATCTTCTAAGCTTACATGATTATTTACAAATTCCCTTTAGTATCTTCTTGTGGAAACTATAAAGGGAACTTAGCAGAAGTTGAAGACTTAATGCTTAGTGCATTAGCCAATTTTTTAAAAGGCTTTCATATCTTACATCTAACATGTAATGGGGCATACATATTTTACCTGAGATACAGAGGTGTTTTGAGAGCCCCACTCTGAGATTCATAGAAAAATCAAAGTCCTCAAAGTATTTATTCTATCTGAAAATAAGGAAGCTTCCCCATGATATGACACCGATCTTTGCTATGCCAAATCCAGGTGTGCACAGTTATCCCTCTAACATAGGGCTTCAATTAAACAATAATTAATGCAAATGAAGTTTTCACTTTTTCCAGCCTGCTCCTCAGCGGGGCAAAATACAGAACAATCATTAGCCTGTTGGCAGAAGATTGCCTGTTGCAGCTAGCTTATCATATACACCACCAGGGAGCAGCATGAGGTAAGCAGCCAATCAAAACATTAGTATCCTTAAATAATGCTGATCTCTTAAGGGAAGATTCATTACCTGAATACATGCTCTTTACATGTACCAGCAAGGCACATGTGGCAACTGTCACGCTTCCATAACAATCCAACCCTATAACAACTGCTTGCTTGGAAGTAAATCTCATCGTTTTAGCCTAATGTGTTCACAGGTTGTGTGCAGCTTAGGATCACAGCCTTATATTGTAACTTTTATTTTCAAATTTTACAATGTCACTGACAGAAAGATCAGGCCTACCTGTCATATCGTGTATTTTGGGGCGATTGGCCACCACGGCATTTAGGACTGTTTCTGGAGACTGTGCTCCCAGGAGAAGAGTTGGTTAGACGCTGAAAAATACACACAGGAAGTAAAGGTTTCAATATAGCACAGATCAATACACATTTTAACAAGCAGTATTCTAATCTACCTTTTCCTGCGTGGAGCCATTTTCTGTGGCCCATGTTCCCTTCAGCAGTGCTGATATAATGCAGTTCATCATTGTCACAAAATAATGAGAAGTAAAAAAGCCAGACCAGTCACAGGAGATTAAAAATAAGGCCAAGGCTGATGGTGCAAAATAGGTAAAAATATATTTTATTGTTCAGATAAAATTTCCCATGCATTTTGCCCAAGAGGCTTCTTCAGGGGAATCTGTTAGTCTTACATTTTTTAAAAAAAAAACCACTGCAAGTTCAGTAGCCACTGAAAGACTAACAGATTCCCCTGAAGAAGCCTCTTGGGCAAAATGCACAGGGAATTTTATCTGAACAATAAAATATATTTTTACCTATTTTGCACCATCTGCCTTAGCCTTGTTTTTATCTCCTGTCACAAAATAATGGACAATAGGGGATGGGCTCAGAGGAAGAGCCTCTGCTTTGCAGACAGAAGGTCCCAGGTTCAATCCCCAGCATCGTCAGTGAAAAGGGACCGGACAGTAGGCAAATTGAATGACTTCTGCTTGACACCCTGGAGAGCTGCTGCCAGTCTGAGTAGACAATATTGACCTTGATGGACCAATGTTCTGTTTCAGCGTAAGACAGCTTCATATGTATTCATGTTTACATAACCACAGGCAGGAAAATATGAAAGTATTGAATTATTGTCAAGGTTAAAAATACTGCTGTGTTGATCCTTATGCTATTTCTGTCTCCCAAAGATGAGACATCTGAAACTCATAAATCCAGGTTTTCCCAGTCCTCAGTCTAGGAATCCATGGTAACCACATACATGTGCTTCAACCTGCCTCCACAAAGGAAACAGGGGCCATTTTAGGCTGCTCGTTCCACACAACTGGCATCCTACAGTTTGTCAGAAGGAGGAGAAAGACCTCCCCAGGTCACATCCCAAATTTGTGGATGCATTGTGAAGTCATTCCTTGATGGCACCATTCCACATACTGAAGGTGAACCATGAAGACAAATTGAAACAGAGTAAAGAGATGCTGAGCAATGATTTCCATCATACTCTATAGCAAAACTTCGTAGTTAATTCAAGTAAAATTTATTGAGTCAAACATTTATACCCCTTCTTTCTTGAAGACAACATACAATTTATGATACCCAAATAAAAAGAAAAATATATGGGTACTCGAGTTACACACAGGAATGAAAATCTGCTCTCGGTAACTTTGTCATGAAACTTATATATTATTTCAGTGACCCTTACTGATGTCTTATACTGGCTTATAACCATGAGCAAATATTTATACAGCTCACAATTAAACACATCAGTTAAGCAAAGTTGGTAACTACCAGCGATCTGTTGTATATGCTCCAGTTGTTCTCTAATGCACTTCGTAAGCCATCGTTGCTGTCATGAAGTTTCCTGTTTGCTGACCTAAAAATCAAGCCAGGAAAACAACATTCATATGAAAAACGGGTCAAGAACAGCATTTTCAGTTTTTAAAAGTGAGCATCAGGAGATCTAGCAAAATTAAGGAACTGCAAGGCATTCTTTTACCCTTGGGAAAATTCCTATGAAATGGCCAATAACCAATATTGATCAAATAGTAGCAATAAAGAAAGCCATTAATTCAGCATCTCATCCCATTTAACATCCCACCTTCTGTATTTGGGTCAGGAATCATAACAGACCAAAAAAGGGGCATAAAAATAGGTAAAGGTTTTCTCGTAACATATGCCATTTAATATTCAATGTGTTCTCCGATGAGGGGGGTGACTGTTCCAGAGTGGTTCACACTCCCCCAGTTCTTTTCACATTTTAAGGTTTTGATAAAAGGACAGTGGGATCAGTAAGTATTTTAGAAGAGGTGCCCAGCTTTTACATATGAAACAAAAAGTAATTGAAGGCAGCTTACTGCAGTATTTCGATCTGTCTTTCCAAGCTATCTCTGTCTTCAGTGTATTCTCTCATCATTTCCAGGTCTCTAAAACCCAAAAGTAATATTATAATGTTAATTATGATGTATATCCACATCACTGAAAAACTATTTTCTATCAATTATTAAAAAACTTACCTCTCCGAATTTAAGCTCTGATCTGCAAGATCACTTTTCAAAGAATCTAATTCACTCTGAAGGAAAGCAATATTTGTTTGTGCTTCCATAAGATCTTTTTTAAGTTTCTGGTTTTCCTAAAATTAAAGCAAGAAACTTCAAATCATTCATCAGACCACTTCAAAGAGACACACTGTTGATTCAAAGATTTTTTTAAAAAGGAACTAAAAATGAAAAAACTGATAACTATAAAATGATAATATAAAAATACATAATCTGTGATGATGCTTATAAGAATTGGATCTACATGTCAAAATTGTTCAAATGTATTTCCAGTGTGGGAATAAGAAAAAGTTCTCCCTACCATGAGCAACCATAAAATTATATTTGTGAATTCAATTTAGCCTCAGTTATTTCCATTGCTAAAATGTTGAAGTAAAACCTAAACATGTAAACATAAACGATACTGAGGGGATTGATTTTAATGGTTATATACTGTAATTTTATGTTGTATGTTTTAAATAGTTAGCCGCCTTAGTGGCCCTTGTAACGGCAGAAATGCAGGATACGAATTTTGTTAATAATAATAATTACAAGTAGCATTTTAGAGAGAGGTTATGCAGGTGTGTGTATGCGCGCATGCACACACAAACATGCACCCTCTAAAATGCTAATAATCTTCTACAAACCTTGACAAATTTCAAGATGATGCAATTATCCAGCCAAACATTTAAAAATAGTAGGTGGAAAACAGATTAGATATGCTGAAAAGGGCCAGGTTGAAGTAGCACCTTAAGGCAGTAACCTTTTCTACCTAGCACAGTCCAAATTAGCTATGCATACATCATCACTTCCCTCCAGGCCAGAAAGATTTCTCTTTGGTATTCCATTATGCCCAACATCATCTTTTCCCTCTCCCCACCTCTTTTTTTGTTTCACCACAAATGGATTCTCATACTGTGGCCACCTGCGATTTCTGTCCACCATAAGGAGGAAAGTCATAAGAAAGTCATACCAACGTCAGATCGCGTATCCTGTTCTTTAGCACAGCCAAATCTCCTTTGTGACTGATGTTTTTAGATTGTTCTTCAAGCTGAAACAGTAAAGGAAGTGTGTTTGCTGCAACAGTGTAACTTCAGCTGACCTATTCAATGCACAGAATTCAGTAGAAAGGGACCAAGCCTTCCATGAAAGTCCAGTGCGCATCTTCAGTACATCCTATGCAGCATTTCCCCTCTCCTGCTCCTGTCCCTTTGTAGAATCCGCCTTCCATGCTATTCCTGAAGGCCCACTGACCTAGGAACAGCATTTCAATTGGGAAGCACCTTGTTTCAAATCCAACCCAATGTTTTTATGAAGTCCTTTGAGCCAGCTTTGAATACAAGGCCTTGAAATGTATTAGGGCTACAAAAAGAAAATTACTCTTATCTGGCTGTTCAGACCAACTTTAGCCACTTGCAGCCAAACTGAAAGCAATAGTTTTTTTCAGTTCATAAAGAGTTCTCAAACAGCCAGCTCCAGGGGATCTTTAACAGCCATAGATGACCAAGCAAACACTTGAGCAGCTGGCTTTCTGGCTGTGTTTTACATTTAAACAATACAAAACAGAGCTTAGAATTATAAAACTTAACTCTCAAAGATTTTCTTCTTCTTTGAAACTATTACAGTTGTCACTTCTGAGGAAAATGAATCATTAAATGAAAATCTGTCTCAAACACCATATCATAAAGATGAAATGTAGTGTGTTTGCTGAGGGACAGTTCATTGGTTCAGTAGGGGAAACAATCATAAATGGGGAGAGCTGCCTTCAGTGCTTCACAACACCCTTCTATGTCATCTGAAGGACTTGATTCTTGTGGCTAACACTGCCAACTCCAGTTTGGAAAATTCCTGAAGATTTTGGGGCTGGTAAGGATAAAGTTTGTGGAGGAAAGGGAGCTCAGTAATGATGTGATGCCACATTGTCTACCCTCTGAAGACATTATTTTTCTACAGGGAAACTGATTTTCTGAAGTCTGTAGTCTTTTGTTATTCCAGATCTCCAGGCCTCACTCAGAAGTTGGCAACCCGACTTGTGGCCCAAGCAATTTTATTCATTTATTTATTCAAATACTTGTATCCTGCCTTTCCTCATGGTTCAAGATGGCTTACAGCAAGATAAAGCCCACACCTCATATGCTGAAGACTGATACTTCAGAAATAGCAGTTACCATATCAGACTGTATGCATTGTTCATAGTCTGGTCCAAAAGTTAGCGCTACCTACCATTTTAAGTTTCTTTATTGTCACTTGGAGGTCACCAACTTCAGCTTCATACTGCTGCTTGAGATCATTCAGAGCCTCTTCTGCCTTACGTTTCTCCTACAATATTCCACATTTTTGTTAAATAACAAGTGGCAACCTTAAATAACCTCCCTTATACTTTATGTATTGGGAGTATATTTTCTCAAATTGTAGCATAGCAAAACCCATTTTGAGCTAACTCGCACATTTGTTTGCAAGGAATGCATTTATGGCAACAGTATAGGGTTGCTACAGGACATTACACAATGATTGCAAGCTAGAAGGCTACCTAAAGCAAGGAATCCCACAGTAATGACTAGAACATGAAGTGAAATCTCTGTGTCATAGGTCAGCACAGTATCAGTAATAACAGAGTGCATAGTAACCATTAAAATTTATAGTACAGTACTATCCCACAAAGTAAATATCACAGTGACCTTGCATTTACATTTGGGGTGTTTTACTTTTGAAAATATGTGGAGCTATGAATGTAGAGCTACAGAGCAAGATAAGCGTAATTTCAGATTCCAGCTGTATCTGAAGAAGTGAGCTGTGACTCACGAACGCTCATACCCTGCCAGAAATTTTGTTAGTCTTTAAGGTGCTACCGGACTCTTGCTCTTCTCTACTGCTACAGGCAGACATACACGGCTACCCTTCATGATCTATCATAATTTCAGAGAATGATAGAGAAATAACGCACCCAGATATTAATCTCCTGATAGTGAACTAAGAATACTTAGCAGACACCTATCTATTGAAACAGTGAATTGGTATTTTTAATACAAAAACATTCATAGGAAGATTTAGAGGCATCATTCTAGGCCACTGTCTGACTACATCCACATGACCATTGTGGACAGAAATGTGTGTGTATGTGTAAAGTGCCATTAAGTCGCAGCCGACTTATGGCGACCTCTTTTTGGGGAGGTTTCATGGCAAGAGACTAACAGAGGTGGTTTGCCAGTGCCTTCCTCTGCACAGCAACCCTGGTATTCCTTGGTGGTCTCCCATCCAAATACTAACCAGGGCTGACCCTGCTTAGCTTGAGATCTGACGAGATCAGGCTAGCCTGGGCCATCCAGGTCTGGGCGTGAAGAGAAATAGCCACCCCACAACTCTCCCTACTCACCATTCACAGCAGAAAAACATTTTAAAGTCCCAGGAATTTTCAAAGGCAGGTTGTGATAAAGTATGTGAGTCTACCGTTCCCAGGAAAAAACATGAGAAGTGTCATAGGGCATACAATGGCTGCAAGACCAGATCTGCATAGTTTGAAGTACTACACCCTCCACTGCCCATCCATCTATTATCAGCACAGCCAAATGCTTTGACAAGCTCCCATGTTTTTGCAGGCAGGCCTATGGTGACCCTCCTGGGCTATATGGCTTAAGTGCTATCTATGTTCACTGGCTGGGCCACGAGAGCCTCAGGCACTCCCGAAATAGTTCTCTAGCTCATGGCCACATCTTTTATACTGTACTTTAGACCAAGTCAATGGCTGAACAAGATAAGGAGCTAAAGCTCTGTTAAAATGGTACAGCATTCAAACAATGGTCACTTGTATACAATTCAGAGGGTATTGGTTTTGTCAAATGTGCAATCTCACCTTGTGATGTAATCAGGTTACACTAAGTCCAACCATTATAACTCACAATCACTAGCCTCCCACACAAAAGCCTGTGGCAGCTAAATGAATTTCAAAGATTTCATTCCTTTTATGTAACATCTGGGACCACAATATATACAATTACTACACAACATCAAAGTTGTTGGACTTGCTTTCTCAAATGCTTCTGGATTGTGTTCTTTGGTTAATAAAGATAATCTTTAAGATACATAATTGCAACAATGAATATTTTTCCCCACAGAGAACACCTCAGCTACTTAGTAACTGTATGATCCACAGCCAGCTCGCGGAAAGAACCGTAAAATAAGGAAATTTTATAGGGTTGCCATCCAAGAGCTGGCAACTGGTAGCAGAGCCTGGTGGGTGGGTACAATGTAATCAGCATCATATCAACACTGCAATGTCACTTCTGGCATGAACCTGAAATGAACCCCCTTGACCTCTTTCAGGAGGCTGTTCCAGAGACACGGGGGTGGCCACCGAAAAGGCTTGAACCCAGACTGTTGCTCAAAGTCTTTCCCCTCCTCACCCTCTGTGATCAAATTCCTCTTTATCACTCTCTGCCTGAGAGGTTCTTTGTCCTTCATATGTTCACTTTAATGGAAAATTAGAGAGAAAATAATACAAAAATATTTTTCACATGACACTTGGGGCGTATAAGTCAGAGTCCTGTAGGTAACTTTGCCAAAATGAGGGGGGGGGGAACGCCTCAAACATTAAGAGCTAGTGATATCGGGTATTCACCTCCTTCTTGATTTTATGCTCTGCAGCCTGTATTCGCTGGTCCATCTCCTCTTCTAGTTCACTCAGCTGCATTGCTGCTTTATCCTGTGCCCTAGAATATAAACAATATTAAACCTGCTCACATAATGCACTCTTACACATCAAAGACAATTGGGGAAAACATGGTTTGTTCCACCATGACCCCAAACAAATGAATATTTCAAGTTGAAAAATCATGAAGTGAATGAACTCAGTACTTAAAGCTCCAACTTAAAGTCACCCCAACCTCAACATGCAGGCCATTACATTAAAATGATAAAATTACTGGAATGGAAAAGTCCACTGGGTACTTCAGACATGATAAAAAACATTAGGCACCCATTGATACTATGCACAAATTGCTAAGTATGTCCACTAAACTATGGTTTGGAATGGATCCCATTGCTCGCATCCTCCTTGTACTGGAGGAAGAGGCTCCACACTTAAGCTGAGCCAAGTGATAGGACCCAAACATATATGCGCAAAGTTCTGTGCATGTAATTAGTAGTCGCTCTGTAGCCTCAGTGTGTGGAACTGGCCTGCTTTATAGAAATTGACTCAACTCTGGTGATCATGTGACTTAGCTCAGAAGTTTGCATGTGTAATTCTTAACCCAACCTGAGTGTGTGGATAAACAAATCTGCACAGTGGGGCCAGGTACGGAAGGGGAAGGTGTCTCTACAAATCTGAGAGAAACTCAGGTTTGCAGGAAAAAAATCTTTTGAAAATAAAACAAAAAAGTTTTAAAATGAGAAAAACTCATGAGGAATCAGCAGTTGCTTAGGTCAGTGTCCCCAATGTAGTGCCTGCGGGTCCCATGGCACCCACCTACACCTTTCCTGGTGCCCACCAAGTGTTTTTAGAAAGTGGGTGGGCCAGGTGGAACTTTTGCCCAACATGGCTTCTGATTGGCTGTGCAGAATTCTTAAAATGTTGCTTAGCAGCAGCAGCAGCCACAATAGCTAAAGGGTCTTCACTGTGTGACTGAAGTTAAGCTGCAGCAGCCATTTTATGGCTGGCTCCACCTCCTGCGGTAGCTACTTTGTGGCAGCCATTTTTGGCCATGCCCACCACACTGTGCAAGAATGCCAAAGGCGCCCACAGGCTCAAAAAGGTTGGGGACCCCTGGCTTAGATAATACAAAATAGCTACTACAGAGGTGAGATGGGGGGGGAGAGAGAAGGAATGGGAAGGCAGGAAAGACAAGAAGGCAAATGTGGGGGGGGGAGCTAGAGTGGAAGGGAAAAAAATGAAGCAAGAAAGCTGAAGGACAGGAAATGCAGATGCTACAAGAGCTATGAGACAGAGAAAAGGCTGAGATAGTGCAGGAAAGATGATGGGCCGGAGGATGAGATTTCTTATACACTCATGTTCTCAAGTATCCTCTATTTGTCCTATGTCCAAAGGTTAAAATTATGAGGCCTGGAGATCCCCAGAATTACAACTGATATCCCCTGGAGAAAATGACTCCTCTGTACTCTAGGACATTTCCCAACCCAAAGCTGGCAACTCTAATGGAATGCCATTTGTGTCATGTTTCCTATAGAAGAATTATAGAAAAACCAGACAATCCAGCACTAAAATTGATGTTTCAGGAAAAAAAAGAATGTTGGTTATACAACACAATCAAGAGACCATTAATAACAAATATCAAACATGATGTATTAATCATTTGGGCCTCGACGTTTTGTCAAAAGGCATCATTTCAATGTTTTAATAGTTCTGAACCATCTTTAATAAAAGCCTATAAAAGTTACCTGTTTAGTTCCATCAAAGATTTTTAAGTTACAACTTTGAGTTGCAAACGAGAAGCCTCTGAGATGAGGTAAAAAAAGTTATGACATGCTGGCAGGGTAGAATAAGCAAAAGAACATCAAAGAACAGTAGCCAAAGATGAGCACAGCAAGCAGATTTGTTTTCTTAATAGTAATCTGCCTTTGAGTTATAACCACTTCATTAGTACCGATTGGAGTAGCAAAGAATACTGGCTTGTGCCTGTACAGAGATTGTCCAGCGTGATATCTAGCACCCACAATTCCCAAAGTCAGGAAGTAATGAAAACCACACATTAACACATTTTGCCATGTATCCTGCATACAAAAAATGGTAATTAACAATGAAGTATAAAACTATTTACTACCTTTTTACAGCTATGGCTAAGCTTTCCATCTCTGTACTCTGAAGCTTGATCTCACGAATGAAGTTCTTAATAACATGTTCATAAGGTTGAATTAATCGTGGTTCCACAATACTGATGTTCTGATACAGAACACTGACCTGTTCTTGCCTAGAAGAAAAAAAGATAGTGATTATAGATTTAATCATCATGTTACACTGAGAGATGACAACTAAAATGCATGGGGGAAAGCACTCATTCAGTTTGCAAAGGTTTTGTTCCCCACCCCACCAAAAAAAAAAACCAAACCCAATTTTAAATTAACTGAAGGACTACCAAAAACAGAAATAACATTAAAAGCCTCTGAAAATATCTAGAGATTGTGAAGTCTACCATCCATGGCAAAATTAACAGTGGGCTAAACAGACTAGAGTTTCCATGGATGTAGGGATTTCTGCTCATGAAGCACAATTTTCCTGCCTGCCCCCTCCCATGGCAGCCCAAAATGCCCCCACCAAATTCTGTTCCTGGTGTACTCTCTACCTCAAGAACAGAATTGCGGGGGCATTTGGGAAGGGGGAAATTGTGCTCCATGAGCAGAAATTATTGTGCCTTGGAAACATCTAGTCTGTATCCAAGCCATTGTATTTATGAACTACATGCATGGTTTTAGGGATTGTTAAATGTTTTTTTTTACTTTATGAATTCTTACAATTTTGATCAATTCATGTAATCAGTTGCACCTTTTCTTCAACCCCAAACCTCCCCCCTTTCTCAAACAGCCTTGCTGCTGAGTAATGTGTGCACCCATGCGCTCTGTTTCATGTTTGCTCAAGCAGTTACATAGCCAACAAGCAAAGTCATTCTGTCTATCCAGAATTTGAAGTCCTTCATTCACCTATTTACCTCTGACTGGCTTGTTTTCATGACTCTCTTATTGCAATCCTTTCTCTCACTTCCTATAAAAATCCCTATCTGCCAACTCTGATTGTATATCTTATGGAAATATTTAAATAGGCATTTACAGTATTTTTAGAGCTCCCACATTTTCCAACTAGCTTCTAAGATGATGCCATCAAAGCATGGAAGGGGGGGGTGAACTCTTTGCTTTTGAGACTCCATAAAGCTGTCTCTATTTTTCAAAAAATAGATTCAACCTGTCCACAGCTCAGGTAAATTCTGTGCACTAGTTCAATGCCTGGAACCAAGCAATGTAAGAATCTTGTATTTTTCTACTTTGATGTCTTTTCCCTTTAAAGAACTGTGTTATTTTTAATACAACATCAATTCCAATATCTTTTATAATAAATATTGCCTACTTTTAACCCATAATATTGTGCCTTATAAGATATTTCACACACTGGCTGTCCTGCTCTGCTTTGCCAAGTTCTCTGGTTTAAACCCAGATATTATTGAGGTTGTTTCTGTGATTAATCAAGTGTCTCTGAAGACCTTTAGCATGTGCAATGGTGGCAGCTCTAACAAGATATTGGACTCTTGGCTAAGTCAAGGAGAGGGATTGGGTATGCAAGGCTAGAAATAACTCCACTATTACTTTTCCAACTACATAACTAGCTTCCTCCATAAAATGGAAGGCATGTGTGCCGTAAGGTCTGGACCATGCCCCATCATGCACAGGAAAGTACTGGTGATGCTCTGTGGCGGACCGACATTTTTGGGGCCCTGCAGCTTGAACTGTTATGGGGGCCCCTTCACAACCAGCACAATAGGGCATTGTCCAATAAGGTCCAAAGGGCCTTGCTGCCCTTCAAAGGACCTTGAGGCCAAAATGGTGAAGAACAGGGGGGTGGGGTGGAGTCCTTGAATATGGGCCATACAGTGACAAAATAAAACTACAGAACTATTAAGCTGTGAAGGATTTGAGGATCCAGCTGCCAAAATGTAGGCTGTGAATAGATTCTGGAGAGCTCAGTGAGCCCTTACAGCTGGGGGTTCGAGTGCTGCAAGCCCCCAAGAAAATTTTGAATTTGACCAATTACAGGGACATTTTCAGCCCATATGAAACTGGTATTAGAGCATATTCTAAAGTCAATATTAAGTACTTCAACCCATTGGCTTATGATTCGATCACTAAAAATTTTGTTGAGAAATTAACTCATTTTAAAAAGTTGCTTTGGGGCCCCCTCCAGGATTAGGGGCCCTGAAGCTTAAGCTTCATTAGTTTCACAGTAGATCCACCTCTGGTGATGCTAAATATTGGATGGGTCGTATAACAGACATAAAATATTCTTACACAGAATTTTAATTACATAGGGCAGGTAGATGGGCTGAGTCCTTGTCTTTATTATTTTTTTCTTTTTTCCCTCTCTATAATATTACTAACAACATTAATAGGTGTTGTTCAGTGAAATTTATTACAGCTGGGAAACTAAATGTCAGAGATAATGGGGTAGATTCGACCTCTAGCCTATCATTCCACTGAGCAAAATCAGAACCCTTCCTCCAGCCTAAGGAGGCATCCTCCAACTTGACTGGCTCTGAGCCAACTGAGCTGGAGAAAGGATCCTTGGAGGATGTTGGAATCTGTGGCAGTGGCTTTCCTAAAATGTGAGTTTATCGCAATGCTAAGATTTGAAGTAGGGGCTTTCAGCTCAGAACTCAGAAGTGAATATAGAGGAAGTGTGATGCCATTATTCATAAACTATGGGCATCCATCTGCTGTCTCACACATTAAGTCAGATTGTCTGCACATTGGTTTTTATTGGGGGGGGAGGCCCTCCAGGTTTCTATTCTTTCTTTCTTTCTTTTGGTCTTTAAAAGGTTAATAGTAACAATGGCCCCTGGCAGGGGTGGATACAATTGGAGATTGGTTGCTATCCACCTTGTATAAATATCACAATTTGCTTCACACTCTTGAACTGGCTAGTCAGGAAGCACATCTCTCCCCCTTCTTCTCTCCCCCTCCCCTTTGTAAAGTTATCCTCTGGAGTCTGGAGAAGAGCTTTGTACTGTACTCTGACAGTACTACCTTTTGTTCTGCTTTCGAGTACGTCACCGCTGCTGTTTTCAGAGGGTTTTGAACTCCAAAGATTAAACAAACAAGAAACCTGAAAGAAGAAAGGTGGAAAGCTATGCCTTTTTACCCTTGCCTTTCAGTGTTGCCTGGGGTGTTGTGCTTGGGAGAGCCACTTTCTGTCATAAGCATATGGTGATAATTGTAGCAATTTGCTCACATTATTTTGTCCCTGAACCACAGTATAGTTTCATTGCTCCTCACAGGCCCAACTATGCGTGTCGAGTACTGGATTCAACAAACTTTGGTGGCAGTACAAGTCAGGTGTGAAAAAAAGCGGAACCAAACCCAAGGTGAACAGTGGTACGACCCCCTAGAGGAGCACCAGTAGTCACAGAAAAGGGATGGATTCCTTTCAAATTGAAGATGACAGGAGGGGCGCTCACCTGAATACTTGCACAACAAGTCTGTGTCAGAATTAAATTAAAAACACAAGTCAGCAAACCACGGGAGCCATGAAGAAGTCAGGCACATTTTTAAACAACAGCTTACTCAAAAGCCACTAGAAAATATGCTGTTGAGCAAACTGAAATACATATACATTCACAAATAGAATATATTTGCACCAATTTGCACAAGAGTGATAGCAATGGCATCCAGTGATCCAAGTGAATGCACCAAACTTTTATAAATGCACAGAATTTCAGAATAAAACATCTATAGACCAAGCTTTTTCTTCCAGGAATGCAACTTAATAAATGATCATAAATGCCACTTAGAGAATATGGGGCAAGGGGCAGCATTGGTCCCCTCCATTTTTCTGACCATAAATAAATCTAATTCTCAACACATCCAAGTCTGTGAATACGTAAATCTGGAATTAGAACCATGAACAGACAAGAGAGATCTTTCCACAAATCTTACAAAAATCCTGGGTTTGCAGAAAAATCTGAAATCTTTAAAACAAATGGTAGGTAAAAGTCCCCCAAATAACAGAAGCAGCAGCTGTAGTTTGAAAAACTGAAGACCTTTTCAGTTGCCTTGGTGTGGGTTGCTAGGCAACCACAACAGTATCTCTAGCCTTCAAGCTTTGGTTTCTGTCAGAAAAACTCGGGGGGGGGGAGCTTTTCAGGGTTGTTTTGGCCTTTAAGGGATGACTCATAAAGGCCAGGCCTGGCAGCAACCACCTGGCAGCAACTTGATAGCACATGACTTGCAAGACTCACCCAGGACTGGGTGCTTGCTACTGCTTAACAGCAGCCACCACATAAAAGCTAGTACGGTGTAGTGGTCAGGGTTTCAAAATAGGATCTAGAAGACAGAGGTTCAAATCACTACTCTGCCATGGAAACTCACTAGGAGACCTTGGGTCAATTATCCATTCTCAGCTTAACCTATCTCATAGGGTTGTTGTGAGGATAAAATGGAGAATTATGTAACCTGCTTTGGGACTCCCTTGTGGAGAGAGGCAGGGTATAAATGATGCAACTACATAATAAATATAGCTGAAAATAGGAGGCAGATAAAAGGTAGGTTGGTTGATGGGTCAGAAAAAGAGAAGGAAGCAGGGAAAGGTGAGGATATGTGTGGGATGCCAGGAGAAGGTAAAGTAGAAACAGTGTGGGAAGGGGATATAGAGCCCAGCCTGGTGAGCCACAACAGGGCCATAGTTTTCCCAGGCAGAGTCTGCCAGGGGCAGGGAAGGAGGGAAAGCTGAAGACAGGGGGACAGATAAAGGAGGGTTTGCTGGTGGATGGGAAAGAGACAAGGAAGCAGGAAAGGGGGAGATCCTATGGGGACTTTTAGGGAAGGGAAAGAAGAAATAGTGGGGGAAAGGAAAATGAGATGCCTCACAATTCCTTGCAGGTCCCCTGCTTGTATATGTCTATTCCTTAGGAATACCTGTACCGCTGGTTAATGTTACCTCTTGTTAGCCTTCAAATAACTAAAAGGGTATCTCTGTAAATTATTATAAATAATTCAGTGTGTTCAGGCAGAAATGCTACTGAGTTGCTGCCAAATAATGGCCTCTGCCAAATATTGCTAGTATTTGTTATTGTTATTTATAGGGAAGCAAATCATTCATTAGGTCTTGCTTTTTAATTGTTTGCTTGTCCTCAGAGTGCCCATTAATGTTACCTGTAAATATTCAGTCAGAACAAACCTGGACTACACCCTCTAATTCAAAATGCCTAAAACCATAAGAAAACTCTCATTGCTGTTAGCTCTGACCTATTGTCAGATTACATTTGAGCCAAAATGGCATAGTGGTTGACAGTGTCTGACTAATATCTGGGAGACCTGGATTCAAATCCCCACTCATGCCATGGAAGGTCACTGGGTGACCTTGGCCCAATCACATTCTCTCAGCCTAACCTACCTCACAGGGTTGTTGTGAGGATGGAATGGAGAAGAGAATAATGTAAGCCGCTTTGGGTCACCATTGGGGAGAAAAGCAGGGCACAAATGAATTAAATAAATAAATTAAATTTGACTTCATGCAATGCTATAAATTCAGCTGTAGCTAGAGCATGTTTCACCAAAGCCTGAAACTTACAGACACATACCATCAGTAAATATTTAACAGAACATCAATTACTCAATGGAGCTTTGCTTACTCGTTCGTAGCAGTATTTACATGCTTTTGCACTGGTAGCATGAAATATTTGGAGTAAGGGGTTTTGGATCAGGTATTGATGCAACTGTGTTTCAGCCTCCCTTTGGA
The DNA here is from genome assembly GCF_029931775.1 of Euleptes europaea. Lineage (NCBI taxonomy): Eukaryota > Metazoa > Chordata > Lepidosauria > Squamata > Sphaerodactylidae > Euleptes > Euleptes europaea. The sequence continues at coordinate 55,390,817 of NC_079315.1, forward strand.
GGTGATTAAAGTGATCAGTATTGGTATTCAGTTTGAGTTTGGTTGGACTCCACATTCAAAAAAGATACTCCAAATATGCCTAAATAATCACACCCCCTTGATAATGTGCAAATCTAACACCAAAGGAAACATGATGTATGACTAGAAATAAGAAGTGATCCTTTTTCTCCCCAAGGATAATAATAGCTTATGGACTCCTCTCTGAGGATGCAATCCTAAGCACACGGTACTAAGATGTATGTCCCATTGAATTCAGTGGGAATTATTTCCAAGTATACATTCTTCAGACAGCATGGTAAGGGTGGCTTCACACAATACAGTAATGCTTCGGGGGAGAAAAGCAAACTGTGCCTCGTTTGCTTCTGGTCTGACATAAAAAACAAAATTTTCAGAATAAACCTAACAAAGTTGTCACAAGAAATGTGGTAAGAGCTTCTCTTGCAGCCTCTCTGTCTCCATTTTAGATATTCTGTGATACCATTTCCACCTCTCTTTAGATATAATTCAGCATCTTAAAAGATGCAACAAGCCAGCCCAGCGCACATGAATACTTCTCTGTATGGTATGAGATACCAAAGAAAATTACTAAGTCCTCTATGTAATGGCGATGATATCCTGATACCCAAAGAGGATTCATCTTTTCAGTTAATTAGACAGGGCAAGAAAACACAGGGCAAAACAAAACTAGACCAACTAAAGAAATGAAGGTAACAAATCATAACTTAGTCCCCAGATTTGCTACCAAACCTGGGTTTTTCACCCACCAAGAAATACTATTTCCCAAAAGCTACTGAGCTGGACTGGGATACAGTAACCACCAGAAAACATCTCTTCCCAATAAATGCAGGTGTGACCAAAGGGAGGTAGACATCAGAGGTGAAGAATGGCACCACAGATTTGGATATGTGTTTCTAGGATTTTAATTAGGAGCCCACACACAATATCTTGCCATTTTTATCAGACAACTTAACCCAGCTCCCAGCTCCCATCATGTGCATGCCTTAAATAGTCAGTAACTTCATTACCCCAATTATGTGTTCAAAATACCAGAAATGGCCAGAGTGGGTACTATCATTTTACTTTTCATCTGCAATTACCGGGCAAGTATATAAACATCAAGGCTCAAAACAGAATACTATAGCTTCATTTCTGAACATTTAAAAAGAAAAATAAGACCTTGTTCTAGAACTCATGCTGACTCAAAAGGAGTTCAAAGGGAAAAAGAGGTTAACGTATCTTTTAATCTGAATTAGGATTGGTCTAGTTTGTACCAAGCTTCTAATGTTGTGCTGTTTCTTTCGTCACCAGAACCGTTTCATCTTGACCCTGTTCTGCCTGATGCAATGTATGAGAATTGCATTCAGTTGGATCAAGCCACATGTCTGCACACTCATGCCAAACAATGATAACTGCAATTTTCTACCACCCTGTTGTGAGATAAAGTAGCTGGATTACATTCAAAGCCCTATGACAAACACCCATCTCCATGGTACTGAGATAAGTGTACCGACTGAAAGGACATAGATGTTTAAACAAAGTCTCACTGCACACACCTTCCCTTCCCGACCTATGCAGCAGTCCTAAAACAGAGTGTTGTACCTCAAAGGAACCAAGTAGCCTTAGATCTATTTGAATACCAAACATAACGTCAAAGAGATGGCAATGTTATAAAGTGGGAAACATCTGGAAGTAGGGCAGAAAAAGTCCTGCAGAAGAAGAAAAAAGAGTCCACTTGCAATTTCATTAACATTTCTGGTTCAACAGACATTGTTCCCCCACATTTCAGTGAAAGACACTTCTAAATTTTAGTTACCCTTTTTAACAACCAATTCCAACTTCTTAGCAAGCAACTGGCTTCAGAAGTGAGAGAAAAACATGTTCTTTTGCACTTTGTGTAAAGAGTCTCTCTGTAATAAGATGTTCAGAGAAATAAGGGAACTCTCTTGCAACTGAAGTGCCTGATTTTATTAGAAGCCCAAAGCCAGAACAATACTTAAAGATCAAGGTAGTGAACATTCAACTGTTGGCTTTGATGCTAAATAGAAATGCTATGTTCAGATGGTGTACACCTCCAAACAGGAACCTTCATGCCCTGTTTGTGAGCCTTATGGAAGTATCTGGCTGACCACTGCCAAAAATACTAGGCCAGAAGGCCCCTTGTTCTGCTCCAGTAGGTTTGCTTTGATGTTCATAACCAGTTTAAAAGAGCAAGTATTGTCTAGTGGTTAGAGTGTCTAACTAGGATGTAAGTGACATGGGTTCGAATTCCCACTCTGTCAGGGAGGGTTGCTGGGTGACCTTGGGCTAGTCACTCACTCTCCGCCTAAACTACCTCACAGAGTTGCCTTTGTAAGGATAATGTGGCAAAGGGAAGAATGATATCGTAGCTGCTTTGGGTCCTCAATGGGGAGAAAACTGAAGTGTAAACATCTACGCAAACAATCAAATTAAATAGTGCTCATTTAATCATCTACAATTTAATTGACTAACCAATGTATCTATTACCAAAGAAACAAAGTGGATGAAGTAGTAAGATAATTTAGTATTTGTTGTTAAAAGGAAAAGCCATCTTTTTATTCCCTTGAGTCAGTGTGGTGTGAAGAGATTAGAGTTGGACTAGGATTGTGAAGGCCAACTCAGCCATGAAGCCATTGAGGGACCTCGGACTAGTCATCCTCTCTCTGTCTTGCAGGGTTGTTGTGAAGATAGCTTAAGGGAAGGGAAAGTCTGAAGGAGGGTACAGAGATTTTTTAAAAGCCTTTTAAAAAGTGAATTTTTGTATTCTGTTTCTCAAAAACACTGACAACTGAAGACTCCTCTGTATGCCAGTCACAGCAAATCATGTACTCAGAACAATGTACCCAATGCCCCAGTGGTTAACTATGCAAGTGAAATCAAATGCCTGTAAGGTTTCAGATTACAGTACTACAATTGAGAACAGCTAGCCTCTCATAAAACATTTCTCTCAGCTTGACTACTCCCCTTTTGGCAGCTCAAGATTTTATTCTCACTATCATGTGATACAATTTGCTAACAGCATCTTTCACATCTTTAGCTTTTTTGTATAAAATGGACATAACAGATCAACTATCACCAACAAAGTGTTCTTATCTCATTAACAGGACAAATTCATGAAGGCAGCCATGATATTGCTCCCAACCGCAAGGTAACAGACCACTGGTTTGGACACTCCAGCCCACAGCTATGACATAGGATTTGCACTATGTAGTATTTTTGCATTAGAACTGGTATAGACTTTCAGACTAATCTACGTAGTCAAATTACAACTACCCTTTCTGCTCTGCCATTAAAAAAAGCCCTGTGTAACCAGAGAATCTGACAGGTACGGACTCAGTAAAGGGGATCACCTCATGGATTTGTTCATTTGTTTGTGTTGTAAAAAGTCTCCAGCACAGCAGTAAATGCCTTCATTAACTGTAGTAACTGTCTGCTAAGAGACACCACTATGAAAGCTGTTCAGCAGACTTTTTCAGATCTGGGATGTTCTAAAATAATGTATTTTAATGTTTACCCTGCCTTTCCTTGGGACTCAAGGTGGCTTACAAATCACAATTTAAAGCATATAGCATAAAGCTCCAAATAACCCCTGTTCCTGCAGTCTGCACCCCATTAAAAGGACTGGCAAACAAAATGGTTTTGCAGTACCCACTAAAATTGTGTACTATTTGCATGGCATCTCACAGAAAAGTTAAGCTCTTCTGTCCTCTTAATGTAATAGGAGATTTCTTTAAGAAAAGATGCCCTGTTTGTCTGAAGCAGCAAGAGAGACCAGAAGCTACGTGGCACCCAACAGGCTTGCAGTGGGAGAGATTTCAAAAGAGCACATGCCAGAATAACACCGACTCTAGAAGCACCACATTGTTGTCTTTTGATCGAAATTCTTCAGCACAATTTTGTGTTGCTCTGGCTCCAGAATGAGCCCTTATACTGGGGCTCTGATCAGCAGTAAGGGACCTAGTCTCCTGGCTACAGTTGCTAGCTTATTGTTAGTAGGACATGAGTAAATCCCCTTCTTATCAACAACAGTGGACCACCTAAGGAAGTCACAAACCCAGGGAACAGACCCTTCAACAAACTCAAATGCCAGCTCTGCCCCCAGAACAAGACCTAATCACACCACCTACTCCATCTTGGCCTCATCCGCCAAAGGATGTATGAACCATGTGCCAACAATGCCCTTCTGCTCTCTATGTTGGACAAACAAGCCAGTCCTCAGAAAACAATAACAAGACAAAAATGTTATTAAAAATAGTAACATTAAGAACCCAATAAAAACGTAGTTGAATCTCCTAGGACACGCTGCACTGACCATTCTGAAGCAATAAAATAAAATGAAGGGTGACTCCAGGAAACTGCTTAAGTAAAAGCCATCAAGTTTGGCACAATTCCCACTTCAGGGCTAAACAGGGACTTGGAAATTATACGGCTGGATCCAGTCAGCTTTTTTTGCTAGGTAAAATGTAAAGTGGGATTCCTTCTGACTACCAAAAAGGGCTGTGTTGGGAATAATCCAACCTGCAGAGACAAAAGCCATGTGGAACGCCAGCTATAGTAAGGAGGAGAACTGGGCAAGCTTGAGACAGCTGGCTGGAATACAGCCGAGCATCAATCTTGCTAAAACCTAGACTCTGGCATTAACTAAGCCCAGGAAAAATAGAGAAATCACTGTTCTCATAAAATCTCCCTGTGAATATTACATAATTACATACTTCGCACCCCATAGTTCCTGCCTTTCACAGCCCTGGGACCCTGCCGTTCCCCCCCCCCCCATAGAAATGTTTGCTTGTTGAGGACTCACTAGACTAGATTCTGGCCCACAAAGCTGACACCAGAATAAAGTCGTGCTAGTCTTTAAACTGCTGCTAGAGTTGTGTTGGAGGAGAGTGTTACGGATTCCATGGACTGCCAAAAAAACAAATCGGTGGGTTATAGATCAAATTAAGCCTGAACTGACCCTAGAAGCTAAAATGACTAAACTGCGGCTATTGTATTTTGGTCACGTCATGAGACGACAAGAGTCACTGGAAAAGACAGTCATGCTAGGGAAAGTGGAGGGCAGCAGGAAAAGAGGAAGACCCAACAAGAGATGGATTGACTCAATAAAGGAAGCCACAGCCTTCAGTTTGCAGGATCTGAGCAAGGCTGCCAAAGATAGGACATTTTGGAGGACTTTCATTCATAGGGTCGCCATGAGTCGGAAGCGACTTGACGGCACTTCACACACACAGAGAGAGAGAGTTGTATCCACCGGTGTCTTGAAGATGTCTTTGAAACAGAAAAGCAACAGGTGCAGCCCTCCTCCCATCCTGGCATCTGCAAGCAGACAAACGCCCTTGACCCGCTGCTGAACCGGCAGCGTCGTGCCCGGCTCGCAACGGCACAAGAGCTCCTCGGCGCACACGCTGGGCGGGGACCCTGAAAACGGCCAGGAGGGGCGCTTGGGGGGGGGGGCTCACCTGGGCATGAACCCGGCTGCCTCGCCCAGCCGGAGCTCGAAGTCCCGCCAGGCCTGCCGCGGGCCCGTCGCCGCCGCCGCCCCGGCCAGAAGGTCGAAGGCGTCGCTGGCCTCGGGCTCGCTGCCCTCCGCGTCCATCGCCTCTTCGCACGCTTCTCCTCGGCCGCCCCGAGGCCGACGCTGCTGCCGCTGCCGCTGCCGCTGCTGCTGCTGCCGGCCCCGCCTTGGAGCGGCGCCTTGGAAGGCGCGGGCGAACTCGGGGAAGCTGATGGCGCCGTCGCGGTCGGCGTCGAGGCGCTGGAAGATCGCCTCGGCTTCGGCCGGCCGGACGCGCAGCTCCAGGCACAGCGCGCCGAAGTCGTCGCGCTCGATGCGGCCGGAGCCCTTCAGGTCGCAGGCGAGGAAGAGCGAGCGGAGCCGGGACAGCTCCTCCAGCTCCAGCTCCCCTCCTCCTCCTCCTCCTCCGGGGGACCCCATAACAGGGGGGGGGGGAGAGAGCGGAGCCGGGCCGGACGGCGGATCCAGGCGCGCGGTCGGGATCCGGCTCCGGGCGCGTGAGAAAGTGGAAGCCGCCCGGCAGAGGCGGCCCCCGGCCCCCGCCCCCCTCCCCCGCGGGAGCTCGCCCAACCTGCCGGCTCCCAGGGCTCGCCCCCTGGGGCCGCCCTCCACCCCGCCCCCTCGGCGGAGAAAGTTCTCCCAAGACTTTCAAACAGCTGTTCCCGCCGCAGGTTTAGCAACTGCGCCCCCCCCTTCCCCTTCCCCTTCCCCCTTCCCCTTCCCCTTCCCCGCGAACTCTCTGGGGGCACGAAGAGCGCCGGCGTGAGCCCTTGGGGAGGGCGAGCGGGCCGACGAGGGGGCTGCGCGGGAAGCCTGCGAGCAGAGCCCTCGGGAGGCTCCCCTTGGGCGCGCGCTTCTGGCCCCTGCAAGGGAGGGGAGGGAGGGGCCGGCCTAATTGACGTGACGTCCACCCAGGATGTTCAATGGTCCGCGCGCTCCGTGGGGGAGCCGCGCGGACCCAATCCAAGCGCCCAGTGGGCTTCCCGGGATTCCCATTCCATCAATGCTTTCAATAAATGGGCTTGACCAGGGCCCGATTTAGGTGTGATGAGGCCCTAAGCTCTTGAAGGTAATGGGCCCCTTTATATGTCCAGCTGTCCTTTGTCAACAACAAATGGTCGCTGTTTTTTGTGTTGAATGTATGCTATATGGTAATTTATGGACCTAATAGGTATCTAAAGCCATTTGCACATAACAAAATATGTATTTTATCGAAGTAATTGTTGAACTGAAATACAATTAAGATAACTAGTAATATTTTAGGGAGCAAACCAGTGGTATTTTAGGGAGCAGGCTAGTAGGCGGGGCCCATTACTTACATCACAGGAGCCTACACAACACAAAACACTGTTGCTGTATGTAGGTTTTATTTGTTTTTTATCTTATATTTTGGAAATGTACATCCAGTTTTTTTTCTCTTTAATTTTTTTGTGGGGCCCTAAGCTATAGTTTGTTTAGCTTATACGGAAATCCAGCACTGGACTTGACCCTTGCTGTCCCCCGGTAGGCTTCTCGTGAGTACCTATGGCTGCGCCTCCCTCTTATCTGCTTCATCGTAGACTAAAATAGCTACAGCCTCGAGTGCTTCCTGTAAAGGCATACCTAGAAAAACCTTCCAACTGTGTAAATACCTAAGGAACCTCTCGCATGGGGGAGGTGTTAAGTTATTTCCGAGGCTTGGCTAAGGCACCAGCCAAGTTTTCCAGTGTTGTTTGTTGTGGGTTTTTTTTAAAAAAAACAAAAGGTCAATTGGTTCCTCAGCAAAAAGTTTCTCTTTAGGCATTGGGATTTCATTCCATTATTATCCTCCCTCTCCTCACTTTTAAAAAGCAGGTACAAAAGACAGAAATATTCGCAGTGATTCATTCCAGACTTTTAAGTGGTCTTTGCATCACACCTCCTATTCCAGTCACAAAGTCCAAGGTCACACGTTGTTTGGCCACTCCTTTTCCCAGCATTTTACAACATGTGACCTTGGTCTCTGTGACTGGAATGTGTTATTTGCCCCCCCCCCAAAAAAGGGAAAGAACAATATGGATCGGTGTCATGGTGCTGAGAAGGGGGACACATGAACACACAAGAAGCTACCTTATACTGTAACCATTGGCCCATCAAGGACAGTATTATCTACTTTACCTGGCAGCAGCTCTCCAGGGTTCAGGCAGAAGTATTTCACATCATTGAGTACCTGACACCTTTAAACAGGATTGAACCTGGGACCTTCTGCATGCTGAGTAGATGCTCTACCACTAAGCCAGGGGTGGGGAACCTCAGGCCCGGGGGCCGTATGCGGCCCCCGAGGACATTTTATGTGGCCCTCTGGAGCTCCGGGGCCCTGCTGCAGAGGTGGAGCGCAGGGCGGCCCTCCCAGAGGGTGTTCCTGGCTTACAGCGGTGCTGCGACGCCCTTTGGACCTCCTCTCGCCGACTGTTGGCTGTTGAGCAGCGAGAGGGAGGGGGAAAGAGGCTGGCGGCTCCCGGCAGCAGAGCATGCATGCAGGAGCCAATCGGGCTTGGGGGGTGGGCTTTTGTGGACTCTGGGGAGGAGAGGGCATGGAGAATGGGGCCCGGTCGCATGGGGCCAGCGTGCGCGGGTGTGTGTGCGTGCGGGGGGGGGGGAGGCTTTTCTCTCTTCCTCTTTTTCTGTCACTCTTTCTCCCCCTCTCTTTCTCCCTCTTTTTCTCTCTCTTTCTTTGTCTCCCTCCATCCTTTTCTTTGTCTCCCTCCGTCCTTTTCTTTGACTCCCTTCGTCCTTTTCTTTCTTTCTCCCTCTCTCTCCATTTCTTTCTCCCTTTCTCCCTCCCTCCCTTTTCCTCTTTCTCTGTTTTCCTTCCTCCCTTGCCGATCGACTGTGGGCTGCGCCCCCCTGGCACCTCGTTTGCTCGGGCCCACTGCTGGCTGCCCTTCCGCCTGGGAGGGGGGAGTGGGGGCACCCTGCAGGCCTTCTCTGTGTGGCCTCCCCTGGGGTTGCCAACCTCCAGGTGGTGGCTGGAGACCTGGCAACCCTAGCCTCTTCCCCCCCCCACCGGGAGATCTACACTTGGTATGGCCCCTGAATGATGTCATAAATGTGCAAATGGCCCTTGGCAGGAAAAAGGTTCCCCACCCCTGCACTAAGCCATGCCCCAGTAGAGCTCCACTTTTGTTTCCATGACTGAAATTCACCCTTCCAGTTGCTATAAGCTCCAACAAAAAAGGACAGGCACAACAGATAGGCACCTGTTTCTATTTTTGATCAGAATGTAGAGAGGATGAGGAGTTAAGTCTCCTCCAGGACCATGGCCCCAATCTATATCACAGCCCCCACCCTCTTGTAACAGTTTTTAGGTCCAAATTAGCACATCTGTTCCAATTCTGAACATCTAACATTATGCATAGTTTGGCCCCCAGAGTTTTTCCTGTGTTGCTGCAGCCAAAAATCCTTTAGGTGGTTGTGGCAAAGAGTGAATCTGAGACCTTTATGTCTTTTGTATCACTGATGTATATGTTAGGTCTTAAATAGTTTACAGTTTAATTTAGACAGTTTTAGAGTATGTTTCTCTTAAGTGAGAGGTTTCGTTTGAGGATTGTCACATCATCTGTAGGATTGGATCCAGCCAATTTTTTCAGTCAATTGCACTTAATCCCCTTTTTTCTACATTCCCTGTCCCACATGGCTTTTGTCCAGGCAGCTCTCATAAACACCAGCATAATCTTTTTGGTGTCAGACCAGTGGAAAAGCAGGTTGGATCCAACCCTAGTCTAGACTTTAAACATTCTCGTAAGTGGGTGGTTTCTAAAAATTAAACAGGCTGACCTTTCAATGTACTTGAGTAGCTGCTCTGACAATCAGGGAAAGGAAGTGGCATTTAGTTGTAACACTGGTTTTGTCAGGTGATTACATTTCACCAAGATTCACTTTCACAGACAGTGCTCCCATCCTGAACTTGTTTTCAGATCATAACCTTACTGTAACACATTTTGACAACTATTAAGATTGCATAGCCTATGTGTATAACACGTTGAAGCGACAGAATCAATCTTCTAATTTGTGAATTGTAATTTTATTAATGTGTATATTTACATGGTACAACTTCCTGACATTCATTTAAATTCATAGGCTGTCTTAATGCTTAATGTTCACTCTGTGTCTAAATTAACCCTGTTGAATCTTGTTTATGCTCATTTTACAGCTTTTCAACTAAAGGGGAGGAGAGAGGGATTTCTGAAGGCCAACTTGTAATACCAGAACTATGTGTGAATCCATGCCTTCCAGGCACAAATTCAACATCTATCATGTGCCACTCTAGTGCTAATATAAGGAAATGTAAGAGCAACACTTTAAAACCTCAATCTGCAAGCATGTCCATCCCAGTAAGTAGCAAGCTCAATCAGAACACAATTTGCCCTCTAATCTCAATTAAATAATACAGAATATTGAAATAGAAATTGTGGTCACCTGCTGTCTGAGACATAGTACCAAAGCATATTGTTGGGTCTGGTAGGTTATCCGGGCTGTGAAACGTCAGGAAAGAAAATACCAAGACCACGATTACACAGCCCGGATAACCTACGAGAACCAATGAACTCTGACCGTGAAAGCCTTCGACAAAGCATATTGTCTTCATGAGAATGCCACTTGTAATTCTGCTTGAGTTTTATAAACATTTATAAGATAAACGAATGGCACAAGTATGAGGCCACTCTGACTTGTCTGAAAGGATGAGTTCCATAGCACAAGAACTGATGATGCTAGAAGCCAAAACCCAAACACTTTGTATTGATGTTTGTGCTTGTTATACTAGTGGCAACCTTGTAAGATCCTGAGAACCATGTGCTTAGTAATCAGAACATGTTGTACAGGAAAAGGGAAGAGGTTATTGGAAATCAGGATCCCATGTGGATGAGGCAGAAATCCACTTTGCTAAGTATCGTTTCATTGGCTGCACTCTGGCAAAGACAGGGTGCTCTGACCTGGGAAGCAGCAGAGTTTTTAGCTCCTAGGCTTCAGAAGAGTCAGTTTTCCAGCAGCCAAGGCACAACTGAAATAGAGGGGGCTGTTTGGTTTTTACAGAGAAGTCTCATTACGGTCACTTACAGCTTCATACAGAGGAAAAAAATCCTTGTTTACAGTGCTCTTTCTGCTTGAATCATGCTCATCTGAGTCATTCAGGTGAGCTGAAGAAGGCAGAAGTCTAAGGGATAGATAAGTATGCTCAGGGGAGGTACTTACCTTGGCTTCGTGAGTCGAGAGGGCTTTCTACAGGGAGTGCTTCTGAGTAATTATTGGCAAGTAGACTAGATTAGTCATAGCTGCAGCCAGCTGTATCTGCAATCCAAGATTGAGTCTAGGTTCAAAACATTACCCAAGAGGATTAGGGCAGTATTCTCAGTGGGTAGATCTGCAGGCTTCCCACACTGGTTAATATCAATAATGTTACTGCATTTTATTACTGTTGATAATTTTATTGTAAACTATGGCATAAACAGAACATGTGATGAGGGAAGGGATTTGTAGCCTAAAATTGGTATTGGGGTAGTGCACAAACACCTGGTTTCTTTAAATGAAACAAAATCCTCTGGGCCAGATGAAGTGCACCCAAGGGTACTCAAAGAACTTGCAGATGTAATTTCGGAACCTCTGTCCATTATTTTTGAAAAGTCTTGGCAAACAGGTGAGGTGCCAGAAGATTGGAGGCAGGTAAATGTCGTCCCCATCTTCAAGAAGGGGAAAAAGGAGGATCCAGGTAACTACCGACCCATCAGCTTGACTTCTATACCAGGAAAAGTGTTCGAACAAATCATCAAACAGTCCGTCCTTGAGCATTTAGAAAGGATGGATCTAATCACTAAGAGCCAGCATGGGTTTCTCAAGAATAAGTCATGTCAGACTAATCTTATCTCCTTTTTTGAGAAAGTTACTACCTTGCTGGATCAGGGGAATGCTGTAGACATAGTTTATCTAGATTTCAGTAAGGCTTTTGATAAGGTTCCACATAGTATTCTAGTTGACAAATTGGGAAAATGTGGGTTAGATCCTATTATTGTTAGATGGATCTGCATCTGGTTGACAGATCGTACCCAAAGAGTTAATGGTTCCTCGTCCACTTGGAGAGAAGTGACTAGTGGAGTTCCTCAGGGATCTGTGCTGGGCCCTGTGTTGCTCAACATCTTTATAAATGATTTGGATGAAGGAATAGAGGGGATGCTTATTAAATTTGCAGATGATACTAAATTGGGAGCCAAGATGCAGGATGATCTTGACAGGCTGGAGAAATGGGCTAGAACTAATAAAATGCACTTCAACAAAGACAAATGTAAAGTTCTGCATTTAGGTAGGAAAAATCAAATGCATAATTATAGGATGGGGGAGACTTGTTTGAGCAGTAGTGTGTGTGAAAAGGATCTTGGGGCCTTAGTAGACCAAACACTGAACATGAGTCAGCAGTGTGATGCTGTAACTAAAAAGGCAAACACAGTCTTGGGCTGCATCAACAGAAGTATAGTGTCCAGATCACGCGAAGTGATGGTATCGCTTTACTCTGCTATGGTTAGACCTCAACTAGGGTACTGTGTTCAGTTTTGGGCACCACAGTTTAAGAAAGATGTAGACAAGCTGGAACGTGTCCAGAGGAGGGCAACAAAGATGGTGAGGGGTCTGGAGACCAAGTCCTATGAGGAAAGGTTGAAGGAGCTGGGTATGTTTAGCCTGAAGAGGAGAAGACAGAGGGGATATGATAACCATGTTCAAGTACTTGAGGGGCTGTCATATAGAGGAGGGTGCTGAGTTGTTTTCTGTTGCTCAAGAAGGTCGGACCAGAACCAACGGGTTGAAATTAAATCAAAAGAGTTTCCGTCTAGACACTAGGAAGAATTTTCTAACAGTTAGAGCGGTTCCTCAGTGGAACAGGCTTCCTCGGGAGGTGGTAAGCTCTCCTTCCCTGGAGGTTTTTAAGAAGAGGTTAGATGGCTTCTGTCAGCAATGCTGATTCTGTGACCTTAGGCAGATGATGAGAGGGAGGGCATCTTGGCCATCTTCTGGTCACTAGGGGTGGAGCGGGGAGGTAGTTGTGAATTTCCTGCCTTGTGCAGGTGGTTGGACTTGATGGCCCTGGTGGTCCCTTCCAACTCTATGATTCTATGGTTGTTTTAATTGTTTTAAATGGTTGTAAGCCACTCTGAGCCTGACCTGGTCAGGAAGAGTGGCCTAAAAATCCAATAAATAAATAAATGAATACCATCACACAGCTGCATTTTGAACTGATGCATTGACATTGGAGTACTCCAGTGAAGCCTCCAGATTTGGCTGTAGGAGAACCGCAACACTGGGCTTTTCTTTGTCTTGCAGCAGCTCAGCAGTGATTTCTGACCCTTTTCTGTGGCTTCCTTCTTAAGATCAAGCATGCTTTCATTTAGTGCTGTCACAGAGGAGGTGTAACCTGCAAAACAGATGGCACCTGCGATATTATGCAGACAGCCCCTTTCAACCTCAGCAGCTTGGCACCTATGTGGCAGCCACAGGTGCCACCCATGCTATTCAAGCAGTTGGCACTGGAAAACACCACACAAAAGATGATTTATTTTTATGAGCCTTAACAGTGGGCGTTGAAGGCTGAGCTCCCAGCTTTAAATGGCAAAACAAGGCTTTGTTCTGAAATGTCTTACGTACTTGTTTTTTTAAAGAGATGTATCAATTTGAATGCAGCTCTACTTAAAATTAATTCTTCAAAATCCATCCAATTAGCTTCTTTTAAGTGTACACTGTGTACTATATGATTTCAGTAGCTGATATGATAGTATGAGCTTACTAGACCTTAATGTAACCAAGATGTTTGTTTGTATTATGTTTCAATGAAACAGCAAATCTCAGTTTGAAAGTGCAACTAGCTATAGAAGTATAATGACACTGAATGCTGAATACTTACAGTAATTTTTACCTGAAATATTTCACATGGATAATCAGGGTATTTCATTTTGTTATGCTGAAATGCAGACAACAGGGTTCCAGATGGCAGCTGATTGTTGGCTTATGTGTCTGCCTTATTTTATTTTTGTTATTTACAAGCAGGGGATTCACATGGACTTGTGGGTGCATCTTATTTCTCCCTCCCCCACTGTTTCTTTTTTCTCTTCCAGGAAGGTCCTTATAGCCTCTGCTTTTTTCTGCTTCCTTCTTTTCTTCACCCCCACTAGCCAACCTACTTTTATCTGCCCTCTTATACAGTTTTCCTTTTTTCCCTCCTCCTGGCAGCCTCTAACCAGGAAAACTATGGCACAGCTGCACCGTGTCAAACCCACAAAGACTTGTGGGGGGCACCTTGCTTTCCCCTGTATCCTCCTTCCCACACTATTTCCCTCTTCCTGGCAACCCCCATAGCCCTACCTTTCCCTGCTTCCTTCTCTTCTTCCCACCCACCAACCAATCTACCTTTTATCTGCCCCCAATCTTCAACTATATTATTTATTTACCTCATTTATACCCCACCTTTTTCCACAATGGGGACCCAAAGCAGTTTACATCATTCTCCTTTCCTGTTTTACCCTCACAACAGCCCTGTGAGGTAGGTCAAGTTTGAGAAAGTGTGACCAAAGTCACCCACTAAGTTTCCATGGCAGGGTGGGGATGCAAACCTGGGTCTCCCAGATACTATTTTGAAATGTTAAACAACTATACCACACTAGCTTTTGTGAGGTGGCTGCTATTGAACACATGCAACTTGCCCAGTGGTATCTGGCCCCAATGAATTGTTCCTCAAAGGCCAAACAGCTCTGGAAAGGGCCCTGCCCTTTCCCCACTGCCTGTGAGCATTCATTTCTTAAAGCTAGTTACAGCTTTGATAATTTTGGAGGGTTTTTAACACTCTCAATGTTTGTTTGTTTTTAGATTTCAGATTTTTCTGCACACCTGAGGCTTTTTTCATGTTCACAAAAAGATCTGTCGTGTGTTTCTCCAGTTTCTGGTTTTAAGTACCCACAGATTTGGCTACACTGAGAGTTAGATACATTGATACCCCTCTTCTTTCCCTTTGGGAACCCACAGTGGCTTATAACCTCATTCTCCCCTCCTCCAATTTATCCTCACAACAATGCTGTGGGGTAAGTGATGCTGGGAGCCAGTGTAGCACAGTGATTAAGAGCAGCGGAGAACCAGGTTCAATTCCCCACTCCTCTACATGAAGCCTGCTGGGGTGACCTTGGGCCAGTCACAGTTCTCTCAATAATCTCTCAGCCCACGTGGAGGCAAGCAATGGCAAACCACCTCCAAAAATCTCCCACCTTGAAAACCCTATAGGGCCACCACAAGTCAGCTGTGACTTGATGGTGCACACGCGCACACAGAGATTATGTTGAGAGAGTGACTGGCTTAAAGGTCACCCACTGAGCTCTTGTGGCAGAGTGGGAATTTGAACCTGGGCACTCCAGATCCAAGTCTGACAGTTTAAACCACTATACCACACTGTTTCCAAGTGTTTGCAAAGCTTGTCCTTTGTGTGCACTCCATTCTTCTAAAAACTTACCATTTCCACCACCCATAGGGAGCAGAATCATTCATTTTATTATGCTTACTAGATTCAAACTTTCCAAGACAGCAGTAGAAGAATAAAACAGCTGATTATTCCAGAGCTATAGTGTGGCGAGAGAAGTATGAATAATTAGCCTGATCCAGACAAAGTATCTTAATTATTTTATTTGGCTTTGATATAAAAAAATAGCATTACAATCAGCAAGAATATTTCAAGAACTGTAATCAACCCTATCATACAAATCACTAACAGTTCCAGCATATATATTTATTGTATCAACACATGCATGTGCAGGTCATTCAAAAGCTCTCTCTCTCTCCCTCTCTGTTTTTGCAACCCATGGAGAGCCCAGATACAACTAATGCTCTACCAGCGGTACTGGCTCCAGAATGAATACTGGATCAGGTTCAAGGTTTTGGTATTAACCTTCAAAGCCCTAAACGGTCTGGGACCATTGTATCTTTGGGAAAGCCTCTCCCTATATACTTCTGAGGGGGCGTTATGCTTCACTGGAAATAACCTTTTAGAGATCCCTGGCCCTAAAATCATCCGGCTGTTCTCAGCTAGTGCCCTGTGGGACTTAGCTCAGTTCCACAGGGCCTGCAAGATGGAGCTGTTCCGCCAGGCCTATGGTTGAGGACAGCCATTATCACATTTGTAGAAATGTGAGTAACAAGAGTCACAGAGGAATAAAAGATATGCAAGATAAAGTTTGTGCTATATGGCCAAAGTTAAATTCAATTGCAGATATTTAAGCAACTCTCCCATTTAAATCAACTGGACTTAGAAGTGGTTCATCAATTACATGTCACAGTTGACTACCAGTGTTTCACAGTACAAAGATTTTGATCATTTTAACCTCATTCTCCTGCATATCAGTTAAAGAAGTTAGTAGGGGGACATATATTTAAATCATCTTTTGAATTTCTAATTAATTTCTGCATATGTTTTGATTTTTGCCTATATCATTTCACCATTTTTCACATTTCTTCTGAACATGATTGATGCTTTACTGAGCGATTCATGTTTTAAGCAAAGTAACATATAGCAAATTTGAAACTTTACTTTTTGCACAGCTCTGCAAATGAGACCTTTTTGTTACTATTTTACAAAATGTTGGAGATCACTACAGTAAGAATCCGGATTGAATATCAGCAGACATAAACCTTGCCCAAATTAAATTGTATACATCTTTTTAATAAAGCAGTAAAATAGGTACCGACAAACTGATTCAGCATATTTTAGCTAAAGTAATGTTTTATGTTGGGAGAGTTCCTTATTCAGAAGACAATTTAGCAGCTGGTACAGGCAGGTCATGAAACACTTCAACATTTGTATTGATTTTTTTAATAGACTCTAGATCAGGTATGAAACTGCAGCCATACAAATGAAGTATCTTCAGTCTGATGGAAGAAAAACACAACATTAGTAAAATAAATAATGGTGGTATCCCCATCCCCATGGCAACAGCAGAATAAATCCTTGAAACTCAGTTGTTTTTTAAAAGTGCTTGAGAGTCTTAATCACAAGGTCCTGCAGGACCTCTGGACAGACATTATAGATGGCTGAACATGCACTCCTTGGGGCAATACTTTTATTTCATTACATTCAGCTCTGAACAAAATGAGACTTTGGTTCTTGTAGGTTATCCGGGCTGTGTAACCGTGGTCTTGGAATTTTCTTTCCTGACGTTTCGCCAGCAACTGTGGCAGGCATCTTCAGAGTAGTAACACTGAAGGACAGTGTCTCTCAGTGTCAAGGGTGTAGGAAGAGTAATATATAGTCAGAGAGGGGTTGGGTTTGAGCTAAGTATTGTCCTGCAAAAGTATTGTCCTGTAAGTATCAAGATAATGTGCTAATGAGGGTATGGTATGTTAATATGGAACCATTGTATCCTGAAGTGATCTGTTAATGTGTGTAATCCAAAACTAATCTGTATGGCTATTGTTGAATGTTGTCTTTGTCTGGAGGTTTTTCAGGGCAGGAAGCCAAGCCTTATTCATTCTTAAACTCTCCTCTTTTCTGTTAAAGTTGTGCTGATGTTTATGAATTTCAATGGCTTCTCTGTGCAATCTGACAAAATAGTTGGTAGAATTGTCCAGTCTTTCAGTGTCTTGGAATAAGACCCTGTGTCCTGTTTGTGTCAGTCCATGTTCAGCCACTGCTGATTTCTCAGGTTGGCCAAGTCTGCAGTATCTTTCATGTTCTTTTATCCTTGTTTGTATGCATACAAACAAGGATAAAAGAACATGAAAGATATTGCAGACTTGGCCAACCTGAGAAATCAGCAGTGGCTGAACATGGACTGACACAAACAGGACACAGGGTCTTATTCCAAGACACTGAAAGACTGGACAATTCTACCAACTATTTTGTCAGATTGCACAGAGAAGCCATTGAAATTCATAAACATCAGCACAACTTTAACAGAAAAGAGGAGAGTTTAAGAATGAATAAGGCTTGGCTTCCTGCCCTGAAAAACCTCCAGACAAAGACAACATTCAACAATAGCCATACAGATTAGTTTTGGATTACACACATTAACAGATCACTTCAGGATACAATGGTTCCATATTAACATACCATACCCTCATTAGCACATTATCTTGATACTTACAGGACAATACTTTTGCAGGACAATACTTAGCTCAAACCCAACCCCTCTCTGACTATATATTACTCTTCCTACACCCTTGACACTGAGAGACACTGTCCTTCAGTGTTACTACTCTGAAGATGCCTGCCACAGTTGCTGGCGAAACGTCAGGAAAGAAAATTCCAAGACCACGGTTACACAGCCCGGATAACCTACAAGAACCAATGAACTCTGACCGTGAAAGCCTTCGACAATAAAATGAGACTTTATTGATCACTGAATTGGTGGCACCAGACTCATGAAACTTAAAGGCTGGGAGTAGTTTCCTGATGGTCTGGACTTCAGTTTTTGGGTGGTAACATTATACAGAACAAGGACAGCCTGAGAAACAATTTGGAAAGAGAGAGAAAGCTTTGAGTTGGCTGAAGGTGAAACGCCTTAAGTAGGAAGGGCTGTTCTTGGGAATTTGATTCAGGGTGGGTGGATTTGTAGCTCGTCTTAGCAGTGCCAGTTATCCTTCACTGTGCGCTGTTTATATATCTATGAGTAAACATATTCTGTCTTCATTCCTTCACATCCAAAGGAAATGAAATCCTGTAACACTATTCCTGAAACTTGATGGTTCAGAAAAATGAGAATAGCAGATTAGTCTGTCTCTACCTTAGTAAACTGTTTTAGAACTCAGAAAAACAACTCCTTCAGCACTTCTGCCAGGTTCCTGAGCATCTGTTTGTTGTATGACCAGGGTGATATATTGAGAGGTAGTGGATGGGAAAAGGAAAGTTCACTTTCATTACTTCCCTGACAATATACTAGAATGATAAAAAGTGTGTGTGTGTGTGTGTTAAGTGCCATCAAGTTACTTCTGACTCATGGCGACCCTATGAATCAAAGTCCTCCAAAATGTCCTATCTTTGACAGCATGTGAGTCTGCAAATGTCCAAATGTCACTTGAGAAAGATGAGAGTGCAAATCCGGTGAAAGAAGTTCAGAATATCCCTGCCTGCGAGCAGCCAGCAAGGCCAGTTTTTGGCATTCTTAACTTCTCTCCTCCACAGACATCAAATCTAGTCCCCAACAGAAATGAAAGTTGACTGGCTCTTGTGCTGGCCATAAAAAGGACATGCTTTAATATCGCAAAGGGGAAAAATACCAGACATGTGACATGTCTCTACAACTATACTATTGAGGGCTCTAAACTTGTTCTTATTTACAGCCAAGCAATAACAGAACAACAGCATGGTGAGAAAAATAAGTTAGGAAAGTATTACTCCATCTCTAAAGAATGTGTTACATGAGAAAGTGTTTAAGGCAGGCTGAGTCATTCATTTACCTGAAAGGAGACTAAAGGCTATATTACTTATGAGTACAGAATAAAGCAAACAATAAAGCTGTGGAATGTGATTTGCTTTGGGATGTAATACAATACTCCACATTCACTGGTCTTAATTGTGACTACAAAACCCACTACCTGAGCAAACATGGATTCTTCTCCACTCACAGTTGTTGTTTTTAAAAAAGCAATTGTATTCAATTATTTTCTTGTGGCAAGTAAGCTTCTTGTGCATTTGTATCTGCAGTTTAGATGGGTCTTCCTAATTACTTACATTTTCAAAGATTCATACGAGTTTTCTAAAAGCAGACACATCAAATTAACTGCATTGTGCTGTTCCCATGCAAACAACAATCTAAATCTATGTTTGCGAACCTCCGAGAGTCTGTTGGTCCACTTAAAAATAAAAATACTTTTCACATCATCCAAAAGGAAAAGGAGCAGATTTATAATAATTGGCCTAGACAGGATTTTACAGTTGTTCTTTCATGCTGGAATTTCTATTCACCCTGTCCCAGGTACTTGAGGAGTGGGATGAAGAAGCAGGGGTTACAATGCATCCATAACTATTATTTTCACTGACTGTCCAAGCAATATTTTAGGCATACTGGTAAACCAAGAGAGTGACTCCAAGACCCCTTGCCATCTCACAAATGATGCCAAGGTCCATATTTTGGATTATGTGATGCAGGAACTTGGGTGGCAACACCTCTATAGCTGTTCCCACCCCCCACCGAGCTTCAAGGACAGAGTACTCTTAACCTATCCTTTCAAGCCAGTATGCCATGCAGGTCACGAGTCCAAACAGCTCCTGTTCCATCTCTCTTACAAATGCTTATGGGACAACTATGTGTCATCTTCTTTGCTTTAACTTTCCTCTTTCGATACCGTGTTCCAGAAATTCGCTTGGCATCCACAGTAGAAATATTGCCTTCTTTCTTATTTACAAAAATTAAAAATAAATCACCCTTACTTCCTACTCTATGCCCACAATTAGTCTGAGCTATTATGTTGGTAAACAGAATTATCTGTGCCTATTCTCCTCCTTTCAGGGAAATCCTAACACAGGATTATGTCTACATCTGCACAGCTAATTATTTCTAAAACCCTAAAAATGCAGCATGATAAATCACCTGATGTGATTGGAAGCTTAAGATATCCAGCAAAAAGTTATTTGTATGAATCACATTTGTTTTATACTGAAAATAATTGTACAACCTTAATTTGACCCATATAAAGTGAGGAGGGCAGGAATTTAAGTGGTAGTATTAATTATGTGCATTGAAACAAATCTTTGTCTCCAATAGATACTTGTTCAATGTGCTTCCCTTTCCAGTATATTTGTACTTTATACCATACTTATACTACTCATATATAATACTTGTATATATCCTGTATCTCTACATGTACAGGATGTATAGTTTAATTGGGTTTCTTCATATGACCGGGATACTATTAAGTCCGTGAAATCTTCAAGTTAAACAGATATTAGAATTAATGAATTTGTATTACCACTAGCTGTACTCACCTTTTACAGTTTTTACATAGTTTTGCAACTGCATCTGGGGTTATAGCCTTGCAGAAACTAATCTTCACACATTCCAGAGTTTTGAAGCAGAAGTTAGCCAACAAACAAACTCTAAAGCCCAAGAATGAGATGCAAGTTACTTTCTTCTTTTGCCAAAAGATTTGATAAGCAGTTTAGTTCTTTGAAGCCAACTCTCACACTGGATATGCAGTGCATTTAAATGATCCAAGGATACTATAGAATCAGATGAATACCCAGAGGAAACCCCTAATTCACACTTCAGAAAGCAATGTTGAATGTAATAAGAGCTAGCCATTAATTTTAGAGCATGTATTGTACACTATACAATAGTGTACAATTCCTCTAGCTGTAGGGCTAGAGGAATCACCAATCAAAGAGCTTTCCCTCCATGAGAAAGTGTCAGCTAAACTGTCTGCAGATCAGCTTATGGTTTGCCTTCCTCTGCAGCCTGTAATATGCATGGCTCATCTGATGCCAATTGTACCAAAATCTTTCAGTATTCAACTGTTCTCAGTGTGTGGCGCATCATCGTGTGGGCTACTTGTGTTGATTGGAAGGAGGCTGATCAATGGATGACAAAGCCTTGCCACAGAAGAAGGACTTAGATGATCATGGTGTTGCTTGAATGTGTGCTTCAAACCAAGGTGATGGATGTACCAGAGGCCAGATCTGTAAGTCTTTTATTTCATGAAATGATACTACAAGATAATGATCTCTAGGCAACCACTAGACATGGAGGGCAATAATAATCAAGAAAGTCCATTAAAATTATTGCAGTAATTTATATAATTGTACTGCTGTCTAAATAACTGTGATGCAAACATATTTCAATACAGTGACATTTAAATCCATTTAATGATACAAGAAAAATTGCTATATGAGAATCAGTTGGAAACGTCACTTAAAATAATGGAGTCAAAGATGAATAGACTAGACTACACAGATGCAGCCAAGATATCCCAGCAGCACTAGACTGCATTAAAAGTACACAGAAGCCCACAGTTATGGAGATGTTACCATAGATACCTGGGAAACACTATCTTACTGCCCTACAATTCAGAAAGGGAAATTGAAAATGTACTGGGGGGGGGGGAAGCTCTTAGACTGTTTTGTCTCTTCTCTACTCTGTATCTTAATTAGCAGACCCTTAGCTTCTGAAAAGCTCCAACAACGATGCAGAAAGAGCTCACTACTGGCAACTGTCATGTTATCATGGAAGCCTGTAGCTTGACTTCATCAAGAAATATGCTTCTTTCTCAAGTGGAAATACCAGTAATCCACTAATTAAAAACATTTTGGTTTGTCACAACAAGCATATGAAAGTCTATGACAGCAACATGCATACATAGTCCCTAAATTCAAGTCCTGTAGCACCTTAAAGACTAACAAGATTTCCAGGGTAAAAGCTTTCAAGAGCCAAACTCTCTTCATTAGATACAGTGCTTTGACCCTTGAAAGCTTATACTCTGTAAATGTTGTTGATCTTTAAGGTGCTATTGGACTTGAATCTAGCTCTCCTATTGCATACCACCATAGCTACCCATGTAAAACTGATACTGAGTTAGACCTGAGTTAGGCCTCTTCCGTTTATATTTATCTTAAGCCATTGCTAGACTGATAAACCCTGGCCTCAATTCACATAACACCCGACTCAAGTCGAATTATGGCATTAGATTCTCAAGGGGACACCTGCAAAATAACACAAAGGAATTTAGACTGTAAATAATTAGATAAGGTGCTTTGGGTCCCCATCGGGAGAAGGAAGAGATAAAATGAAATAAATAATTCTTTAAAAATTGTATTCAGAATGTTCAGAAATCTTACCCTCTTTTGCTTGTTGCTGTAGAACTCAAATCAAGGTAAGACATCTTCTGGCAGCTTCCTGCCAAAGCTTGAACTCCAATGTCAGTCACCTCTTTACAGCCACTAACATCAAGATACCTGGAGGAGTAAAAAATTAGCATCCAGAATGGCATGATCACATAATAATCCATGAATAGATGTGCAGCATTATGAACACTGTTAAGTATGCAAATGATCTAATCTCATAACAGACTGGATCAGCAAATAATCGTTTAAGAAGGATGTGATGCAGACTTAAGTGTTTTTTTAATCATAGTCACTCGCAGTACAAATGTCTTGTGATGCCATGTAAAATGTGCAGTGTTGCTTTTGACTATTTAATGAGCTACTTCTGTACTTTGGACTTGCATAATTTTTGAAGTTACAAGGTTATCCACTATGAACTCTGTATGATAAAATAATTGGGATACAATTTCATTAATAATAGGTTGGATCCAAACTTGAGTTCTACATCTGGGTAACAAAAATAAGGGACATGCATACTGGATGGGGGATACACTTCTGGGTGGCAGGATGTGTGAACAAGATCTTGGAGTATGGGTGGGCCGTGCGTTAAATATTAGCAGACAGAGTGATGCAGTGATTTTTAAAAAAGCTAATGCTATCTTGGGGTGTATCAACAGAGGCATAACATCCAAATCGCAAGATTTCATAGTTCCGCTGTACACTGCATTGGTCAGGACACACCTGGAGTATTGTGTGCAATTCTGGAGGCCTCGCTTAAAAAAAGATGTGGACAGAATCAAGCAGGTGCAGAGGAGAGCGATGAGGATGATCAGGGGCCTGGAGACCAAGCCCTATGAGGAAAGGCTAAGGGAGTTGGGAATGTTTAGCCTGGAGAAGAGGAGGTTGAGGGGGGGACATGATTGCTCTCTTTGGGTATTTGAAGGGCTGTCACTTAGAGGAGGTCAGGGAGCTGTTCCAGTTGGAAGCACAGGATAGGACTCACAATTATGGGTTTAAATTGTGGGGGGAAAGGTATCGCCTGGATATTAGGAAAAAAAATTAACTTTAAGAGTTGTTCAACAGTGGAATCAGCTACCTAGGGAGGTGGTGAGCTCCCCCTCACTGGTAGTCTTTAAACAGAGGATGGAGACACACTTGTCAGGGATGCTCTAGGCTGATCCTGCATTAACCAGGGGGTTGGACTAGATGGCCTGCATGGCCCCTTCCGACTCTATGATTCTAACAGAAGGAAGTCCCCCCTCCAGCCACCACCACCTGCATCCCCACATAAGCCACTTCAAAAAGGCTAGAGATCCTTGGGAATGGTGCAGGCCATGTTGCTAAGGACAGAAGTCAAAAGGAGGCATCTGTGGAAAACACCCATTGTTTTTGCATGAATTCTTACAAAAGAGTGCAAGAGCCCCTATATGAATGTGGGGCAATGTCTGCCCCTTACCTCTCTTCCCACTGCAGTAACATACACTTCTTCCTGTGTGGTTCTTGAGGAACCCCAATTTCAGGAGCAGCAAGGGATAAAGGGGAGATCTACAAAGATCCTTCTACCAACTACTTTTCATTTACAATAGTTTATACCCAAACCAATTAAAAACTTAATTAAAGCCTTCTTGGAACAAACTGATTTACAATAATTCTCCTTTTCTTCAAACATACCTGATGGTTGGTAGGAACATGCTTATTTCCATTAGACTGACATCGGTTACTTGAGAGCAAGAGTTGAGAACTAGACATTCTAATTCAGGACACTTCTTTGCAATAAAGTGAACCACACAATCCTTCACCTGCAACTCAGTGGAAATGAAAATGTGAAGATTTGGATGACGGTCCTTTGAATGGTATGACCAATCCATTTAAAAATTGCCAAAATAAATGCTTTGTTTTACGCAACACACAATATGGACAATTGCTCCAATATAACAAAACACATGTTTTGGTTAATGTCCAATACATGGTAAGAAAGAATTTATGTTGTAAACAGAGGTAATCCAACTTGCACATAAACTACTGTCTTGTTAGAACTATTGGTATTCTGCAAAATTAAAAAATATGTTCTGTCATCACACCTAGCTGTAGCTGTAGAAACACCAAATACTTACAAACCAAGCTTCATCTTCCCACCCTCTACTTCAGCAACTTAAAAATGCTGCAATACAAGAAGTGTATACATTTGGCTTCTTCAGTGCAGTTAGGGATATGTATTTTACAGCTTTAGATGGCTCATCGCATGATCATGTGTGATGAAGTAACAACCATAATTTTCTGGGTAGCATAAAATTCTTCAGGAATTTACTGTAGGATCCAGGAGATCCTATACACCTCTCAGTGCATTGAAGAAAGGATACTGATTTTAGCTTCTTAACTGGGCTTGATTAAATTATAGGATTGATAGATAATTCTATACTTCATTATGAATTTGCCTGAACAAGGTATAAGTAAATGAAATTGGTGCTCTGTGTAATCCACATAACTATTAGATTTGGACATAAGGGCAGTTTTTTTCATGTTCACAGAACTTTCATTTGTCTTTCCCTATTATTTCTTATCACTTAATTACCATACTTTTCACTACAATCATCTTGAGTGTGTAAGCTTGATGGAGTATTTTATAAGAATAATCCCCCATTTTGGGGTGGATCAATAGAACAATAGCTTCGTATACCTCCCACAGATTATACTTGGGGGAAAATATATCTCTGAGATCAGGATCTGGACATCAGCTATTGTTGATTTTTTAAGGGTCCTAGGTGGGATAGAACTGCATCCTCATAAGATTCCCAGTACATGTTTAAGCTTATAACTAAGGGAACAGATTAAAAAAGCTACAAAGTTCTGCTCCTAGTTCATGCTTCACTGAAATAAATAGAATTGTGCTCAAGATCTCTGTCAGTTCACCTTTACCCTGCAATTCCAGTCCAGCTCACTGAAACCTGGTTGCCAACACACACAGGGGACACTATCTGGACCCCCACATGTTCCTTGGGATACACGTGGGCTTCGACAACAGGACCAATAGCACCCTCTACCACAGGGACTGCTCAGAAGGGTGTGACACTGCTTATAACTATACTGTTATTCTGTTGTGTAATCAAACCTGTGTGCAAAATGCTCTAATACACATAACCCAAATGTCAGCTGTAAAACCCATGGGAATGTATAGCCATGGGGGTTTTTTTTGTATAATTTCCCATGAAGGGTGGTGGTGCTGGGGTGAAGTCTGATTTTACAATGGCTTCTGTTTTACACAAATAAAACCACCACAACAATCAAAGCTCTGAAAGGCTTCAACATTAAGAACAACACTGGGAAACATTAAGAACAACAGTTGAAAAACTTCTTTAGCCAGGTCAAAGCCAAATTGCTTTTTAACTAAGTGGTGTCAGCATAATTTGCAAACCATGCACATGAACATGGTGGATGTTAAGTCACAGCTGGACAATTTCCACTTATTCTGGAAATAGGATTGTTTTGGAATTACCCCAACTTATAACAATCTTTTATGTAGGATCTTCCTTCCATGGAATACTAAAAGCATGCACCAATTACCTTTTTGCCATTGTCTCAAGTGCCTTTTTCAATTATAGGTGTTCCATTTGCACATAATTTGAAATAAAAACTGTAATTTGCTCCCAGACTATTTTGCCATTTCATTTTCAAACTTACTTCCACAACACTGCAAGCTTAATTTTTGTTTTTACTTGATATCTCAGCATTCCAGTGACAGCCCATGACTGGTCCAAATTAGGCCTGATCACTCTAGGAAATCTACATCCTTACATTACCCAACCCTGACATATACAAAATAATCTTTATAAATAAATAAAGAGCCAAAATGGTCTTACCGTATTAAGCCCTGTAATGTTGAGACAAGTTAGCTTTTTCATACCATTCACGACCTTTGCCAAGCAGTCCTCTGTAACCTTGTGGATTCTCCCAATATTCAGTACCTTTATATTTGGGCATTTCATGGCAACACGTCTTATGCATTTTGCAGTAACAGCATGGCAACCAAATATTTCCAGTTTCCTGAGGCTGGAGAAAGACACAAGCTATTACAAAGAAAGCTAACATCATCTTCTACATTCAGTATACTACTTATGCTTGTCATCCAGACAAGATGAGTACAATGCTGGTTGGGAAGGTAGAGTATTTGACGGGTATTATCCACAAGCCTTAGATGTGATTATAAACTTCAGATAGGACAACTGTAATATGCTCTATTGAAAGCATGTCAGAAGTTTCAGTTGGCACAAAAGGCAGCAGAGAAGACTGCCCCATCCCCCTCCAAATAACCGATGGGAGGGGCAGGTTTTGGCTGCCAGTGGTGGGAACAGAGAGCCAGACTCCATTCATACTTGGGCCTGACGTAGGAAGAGAGGCTGACCCAAAGGAAAAGGGGTTTATAGAGTCTGGGTCAGGCAGTTCCTCCATCTTTGGAAGCAAACAGAGGAGACACCCACCCTCCTTCCCTCTGTTTCAGAGCAGGTGCAAGCTGGTCACCCATCTGGAGCCAGGGTAGGAATTTTAACCCCTCTGGCACAATTGGCAACAAGCTGGGGGGTGGTTCGCCTACCCTACTCTAAAGTGATCGGTGGCATGCAGGAGCAGTGCTGTAAAAGGTGGCTTCATGGTTCATGGTACAACTCCAATGTGCACCCTGAGGCATCAGTTTGGAAGATGAGGTAACCCTTAGACCAGAAGCCTGAGGCCTCAGTGCCTGGCACGTTTCTCTTCCACGCTTCTAATGTCTGCACTGCAAAAGGAAGACAAGAAAGACCTAGCTTCTCTCCCCATTTCTCCTTCCCCCTCCCCCAGCTGGATGGGGACAGAAGCAATGCTTTTAATCTAGTCCTAAAGGAAAAGGAAATGGCACAGTTCCCTCGAGCAATAGCAAACGCTGGTAAGGAGGAAGAGCCAGGGGTATATACAACTTGACATCTTAGGCCTTGCCTCCAGGGTGGTCTTGGCCAGAAATCAGGGATGTGCATATTTCTGTATTAGATCAAATGGATGCACAGCAAACATCAGTACGGAAAGTATTATGTGTCCTTGGACATGGCAGATACTGGTCTGATATAAAATTAATAAAGTTGACCCTTTTATTATCCCAGCCAATGGTGTTGGCTCTTCTTATTCCTTGTCTGTCTGCAAATACTCACTTATACTATTTGGGTATTCTCACTCTCAAACTCTTACTTTCTTTGTAATTATTATCAAGATTATTTCAAGCAGATGAGCCACTTTTGTGCCTGCAGGACTCGCATTTATCCTACCAAAGAGCCAAAGGCCAGCAGCCATTGTTGGCACATGCTCTGAACTTACTTTAACTTGTAATTCTGTCTTACCATCTCACACTGCACATACTCTTGAAGGGAGAGGCTGTCCTTCCTTATGGTTGCTGAAACTGACTTGACATTTTAAATGGCAGTATAATTTACAGAACAATAGCTCTGCTCTCTTTGCAGTCCAGAAATCTATTACCATATCAGGAAGTCCAGAAAACTCGTCTACACCCTAAGGGTCAGGCCATGCCTCATATAAATGTGACCCTTCTAAAATCAAATGCACCAGGGTTAGGAGAGGGGAGGAGGCTATTCTTACATTCTTCTAATCGATTAATCAATTTACAATTTGCCCAAACACAAAACTCATTTTGAGAGTTTTGAATCCTCTATGAGGTCAACACACAATCTTGTGTGCAAAATCTATCAATTAAATGGCTAGTTTGACTTAAACCCCATGACTTGCAAGCCCTACTCACTTGGCCACAATGCTGTTTACCTCTGGACTAGATCACATACATCCAAGAATATTATAGTGTGGTTTCTGCCTGTCCCTCTTATTCAACCCTCACTTTCTTCCACAACAACCATTCCAACATCAGAGCAACACCATAGGAGAAGCAAAACAGTTTTGCAGGAATTTTTTTTTCTGGACTCAGTTGCATTCGGTATGGCATCAGCCATCTGTATTTTGTCATTTTAAATGTATTAAAGTATTTATATCCCACTTTATCTCTTTAGACTCAAAGCAGCTATCAAAGGAACAAATAAGAATGATTTCGGCATTTCGTGTGGCAGAAAATGGAAACTATCCAAGTTTTTATTTATGTACATCATTTGTACCCCACATTTCTCCCCAATGGGAGCTTACATTGTTCTCCTCTCTTCCATTTTATTCTCACAACAATCCTATGGGGTAGGTCAGGCTGAATGTGTCTGACTAGCCCAAGGTCACCCAGCAAGTTTCCATGACAGAGTTGAGATTCAAAATCGGTTGTCCCAGATCCTAGTCTGACGCTCTAACCACCACACCATGCTGGCTGTCAGTATAATACACTATGTGCCACTTTATCACGGAATAAAGTTGCACCTACACCAGCACAGGGGCAAACACGCTGGCATCTGGGAGCCTCGGAGCTCTGCCAGCCCCTGCCACTAGCACAGCCACTCCAGGAACTAAATCCTGGAAAAGAACACCTGCGCCATCATAGAGGAGGCGTTACCAAAGGTGGAGCTGCCTGCAGGCAGCCTCCTCACCCCTTTCAGCCCAGGAAGGCCCTCAACATGGTGGCGTGGCTTTTTTGGTGGTGTAGCCCCGCTAAAGTCAGTGGGGCTCTTTTCTTTTTCTTTTCTTTTTTTTGCCCTTTTTCTATTTTTTACTTTTAGAAAATAGGTTTTTCTTCTCCACGGCAGCTGGTAAGCCTCTGTGGAGGCGCCACAGCTGTGCTGCTCCCAGCTGCTGCGGATCTACCCCCCCTTCAGGAACGGGCTGTAAGTCAATTAATATTTTCCCAGGTTGTACTATTAGTATAACTGGCCCAGCAGACATACTAAATACTAACTGCTTTGGCGGAAAATTGTCACAACAATTCATTGACTTGCTGACAAACTCTTCTTAATCTCAGCGATACAGACAAGCTCAGAGGCACAGAATGATTTCAGTGGCAAAACGTTTTAGTATATGGCTTATGCAAGCATCTGATCTTGTGCACTAGTACTGTCCCACCAACTTTAGAACACATAAACCTGGATAAATTTCTAATAAATTCTACTTTCTATGTGTAGTACATTCTCATTCATCAAAATATTTGTCCCAAGGATGTACATCTGAGTACCATCCCCTCACAGGGTGGAGGTGCCCTCACACACAAGGTAAGGTGAAACTGCTTTCTCAAGCAACAGATTAATAGGTACCCAAGTAGCTAGATTAACCATTTAAAAGAAGCAGCAATTAATGAGAATGGAAATGCTATAGATCTTCCACCAGAGAGAATAATGTACGTTATACCACTACCAGGGAAGTAAAAACATAACAAAACAGATAATTTTGAGTGATGATTCAATTCTCTGGAAGCAATGGGGGGAAAATCAATCTGCTGCAATAAATAAGGAAATCTGCACTCTGGTTTATTTATTGGTAGATTCCCATATTGTTATTGTCATGTCTTAAGAAGTCCTGTAACATTTTGCCGCATTATCACAGATGCTTTTGTAGCAATATCTTTACTATATGCTGGTATACAAATTCATCCTGTGCTTTTATTGTATGAGCCAAAGTATTCCATATCATTACAGTACATCTGCCACACATAAACCCATCAAGCAAGAAGAATTATAGCATTCTCTTGTGCTCTGAAATTTCACAATAAAAGAAACAGAAATGGAGAAATACAATGACTAGGAAAGAGACCTTCCTGGAGACAGACAAGATATGGGATCATCAAGGGGAGGATGAAACACTGATTAAATCTACTTCAAAAAGATTGTCATGTATTATTCTGCTAGTTTTATGATCTGACAGTCTGAAAGTTGGTGAAGCCAGTTCAGAGCAGAAACATTTCTGTGAAGACAGGCTCCCAGCCACAGGCTGGGGAGGGGCCATTTGTGCCTGGGTAGAAGTAGGGGGGAAAGCAAGGATGATTTAGGACAATTGGGCCCAGCACTGGCTGTCAGCCAGTCAGCTCTCAAGCAGCTTCCTGCAGCCTGTGCCAGAGGTTGGCCCATCATGGAATAGGTTGGACATGCGGACCTGTGGGTTTCAGGGTTGTCCTGGCACACAGCTCACACTGAAAGGAGCAGGCTGAAGAGGTGCTTGGCATTCAGCCTCTCTCCCTCTCTCTCAATCTCTCTCTCTCTCATACTACAGGAATTATACCTTTTTTATATATTAGCTAGCTTGCTAGCTAGACAGACAGACAATACCTTTTTAAATACCTTTTACCTCTGTTTTCAGTGGCTACTGGCAAACCCCTGGATTGGGGTAATTGCCTAGCAGAGTTGAAAGAGGACAGTGTCTTTCCTTAAACCAGCCCTAGGACTCAGTTTCTTGATCTACTACCACAGAGCAATGGCTCAAGTCACAAGTGATAAATCGGGCAGAACTATCTCCCTATCGTTTTATTGTGCAGCAGTTTTGAAATGTATTAAACATAGTGATTCAAGCCAGAAAATTTAATCAAGCCTACAGGACAAAGAGTTTTTGTTTGATTAAAATAATAATCTCTTTTTAAAAAAATTTTTGCTACTATATGCAAATAATAGGATTGTAAAACATAAAAGAAAAAAGCTTAATAACGGGAAAGAATGTAATACACTTTTTTGGTAT
Organism: Euleptes europaea; assembly: GCF_029931775.1. NCBI lineage: Eukaryota > Metazoa > Chordata > Lepidosauria > Squamata > Sphaerodactylidae > Euleptes > Euleptes europaea. Next base: position 55,421,761 of record NC_079315.1, read on the forward strand.
AAAGTAATCAAACAGCAAGAGCCACGGTGCTGAAAATATTGATGGACTATTAAGTTAGAGTAAATCAATACAGATTAGAAGAGGAGTGCAAAAACAATTCCCAGACAGTTCTGTGTCTCAAATAAACTGCAATGAACATGGTGTCCTCAACCCTGAACAATGAAAGAGCTTCTTAAATCCAAATGTTTCATGCAATAAAAGAATTAAATCAATAAACTGGTTAAAGGATCAGAAATAGCACACTTTATAATGCACATGTATATATGGGCATGAATCATGCCACATAGCTGGAGTAGACAGGCATTGTTCTTCAGGCTGTCTGCAATGAGACATTGTTCATTCAATTGCTCTAAAAACCAAGTTCTATTTACCTAAGATGTACTGAAAAGTAAACAGCAAATTAAACATGAAAACAACCTGAGTGCTGTATTTATGCACGTATGTAGCAGTTCTTCCTAATTGGGACCCATGTCTCAATTGGGTAAAAGGTAAGCTGCATTACTGCAGTCAAAAGCTCTGCTCACGACCTGAGTTCGATCCTGAAGGAAGTCTGTTTCAGGTAGCCGGCTCGAGGTTGATTCAGCTTTCCATCCTTCAAGGTCGGTAAAATGAGTACCCAGCTTGCTGGGGGTAAAGGGGAGATGACTGGGGAAGGCACTGGCAAACCACCCCATACACAAAGTCTGCCTAGTAAACGTCGGGACGTGACATCACCCCATGGGTCATGAATGACCCGGTGCTTGCACAGGGGACCTTTACCTTTTTTTTAAACCATAGCTACAGATCTGCCCTCAATTTTACATGCTCAATACATTCCACTTTGGTACAGATCCCAAAGTTGTACATAATTGAAATTTTTAAAGAGGTTTTTTGTTCAGATGGTTGGGTTTTAACGGAAGGTTTCATTGATTAAAATTTTGTAAGCCACCTTACATTTCAAAATAGGCAGTATAGAAATAATTTAAATCAATAAATAGCAATGGGGGCAGGGACTGCCCCTGTCAGGAGAAAGGAAAGGGAAAAGATCAGCTTCCTCTTTTGGGTGGTGGTGGCTTGTAGAGCCATTTCTGTCAGCCAAGGTCACCCAGCTCCTAGATCACCACAGAGCACTAACCAGAAGTACCCTAAATCAGCCCTATAAATCACTATATGTTCACCATTAATCAGCCCTAGGAACTCTGACTGGTTGAGTGGCACCAAGAAGATGCAGTCCTAATAATGCAGTCATCATAGCTACTTCCAGGATAAAACTGAACTGTCTTTCCACTCTGTTTTCAAACGCAAAGGATTTCACCCCAGAGAGTAAGAGATGCAACTCTATGTCTAGTGGCCTTTTCCCATTTGTATCAGCTGCTCAGAAAATTTTCCCAGGCCCCTTCCCATTCTTCTTCAACCTCTGGCTAAGAGTTATTAACCAATAAGAAATATTTTTGCAATCACTGGCACAGGTCATTTCACACTCAAACATTTTAGAAGGAAACAGGAAAATCTTGTTGTGAGGCAAGAAGGAGGTTGCCACAGAGTCCTTCATCTTCAAACAGTGAAATATATATCATGATTTCAACAGAATAAACCTCTAAGAAAAAGGAGGGCTGGTATTATCCTGCACATAATTACTTGAGCACTATGCCTTTTTCATGCTTTCTTTGCCAATTCATAAGCCGTAGGCTGTATTCCCAAACAACCAATTAACATACAGGGTCGGATTGCTGAAAATTGATGCAAAGTGCTTGATTGATGACAACATTATTAACATAACATAAGGCAGCCTGCAAGCAAAATCCCACCAGTCTTTTGAAGCCCATGCATGAACCTAGAATCTTACACACTAGGTAATAGCAAGCATTCTTTTTTATAGGCTGATTCTGTTATTAATTTGATTTAAAAGGGTGCAGAAAGACTATATGAGCATTTTACTAACAAAAAGCATAATGATACAGTGCCTATATTACCTATGGTTTTATAAGTCTATCTAAAATAGAGGATTCATTTCCCTCCATACACAAAACAACTTTTTTTTTAAGCTACAATAAAGGATTTTGTTACTGGGAGCTACAGCAGTGTCAGGCAAAAGAAAACATTTGTTGTTCATAAACTGTTCTGTTCATATACTACTGCTTTCTTGAAATTAAATCTCCAAGCAGGTCACTCAGAAGCAAGGTCCATGTAGGAAAGCACAACTTTAGCAGTGTGTGAAATACACCATGAGTGGGGCTGGGGCTGCAAATTCACTCAGAGTTACTGTATCATAAAAATTCTCATCCTCACCTTATACATTTAGCCTGTGTTTTATTAAAGGGTAATTATCCCAATGTAGGGAAATGGTAATGTAGGAAGCAGTCCTAACAATTCAACAACAGACTTATGGTACTACTCAATATTTGGCCTGCCATTTTCTTGATGCTGATGGAGGATGAATCATTTAATGACTAAAGTCTGTATTAAACAGGGACAAAGAACGTAAGCAGTTTGCACATATCCAGCATCTTGTTTAACCTGAGCTGTTAGTATAGCAGAGATCTGTAGCCTGTTATTTTAATTCTGGATTAATTCTGGACTTAAATAACTTTCAATGTTTTATATATTTATTATGTTTTATTTTGTAAGCCACCTAAAGCTTGTATTAAACGTGGGACAAAGAACGTAAACAGTTTGCACATATCCAGCATTTTGTTTAATCTGAGCTGTTAGTATAGCAGGGCCCGGACACCATCCTCACAGTGCTGCTTCAGCAGCACCACTCAGGGACGCCGGCACAGCCTCACGCTGGCCTCTGGACAGCACACTTCTGTGCACCATCCTCCCAGGGGCATTCCCAGGGTGTTCCCACACAGGGCTAGGGGAAGAGGCGCCTTTAGGCAGCCTCCTAAGGCCTTTCGGCCCGGGAATGTCCCCTTTCCCTTTTCTTGAGAGACACCACCTTTTTAGGTGGTGGATCCCCATGCAACCCTATGAAGCAGTTGCATGGGTTTTTGAGGGAAGGGGAAGCTTTCGGCCTCAGTGGAGGGGGGCAAAACCTCTTTTGGAGGCAACACAGCTGCACTGCCTCCAGTTACCGGTGCAGCACTTCCCCTCAGGAATGGGCTGATAGTCTAACAGCGCATTCCTGAGGTTGGAGGCCAAATGGTCATAGGAAATGGCATGATCCCTACGCCGGCGTCAGTGCCACTTGTGCCATGCAAACCGGCACAGACGCTGGCATAGTGCCACTTACACTGGCCACCCTGGACCGCGGCAGCAGTGTGGCTCTCGGACACCAGCAGGGCCTCCTGCTGGTGTCCTCCCTGCACAAGTCCCCATGCCGGTGTCACAGGAGGCATTCCTGGGGCATTATGGGGGGCAGAGCTGCCGGTAGGCAGTTTCCTAACCCCTTTCAGCCCAGGAATGCCCCCTTAAGTACAGTGTTGCTGCGCCAACTTTTTTTTGTCGCAGCACCGCTTTATGCTATGGGGTCTTCCCCCCCCCGCTTTTTAAAAAATAAACCCCATTTTTTTTGCAGCAAAACCTCTTGGGAGGTGCCATAGCGGCGCTGCAGCCAAGCTTTCCCCGGCCACTGCAGCTTTGAGGAATGTGCTGTAAGTGTCTCCAGATAATCATCAGACCATGAAAAGGAAAGTGTAAAACCTTCCCACTCACACCATCTAACTATGAATCAGTACAGAAAACTATTTCTGTATGATACAACAAAAGTTTGAAAAGAAAAATATTGTATATTTTTTCTGACAAGCATTGTATTTTAAACCCATCATACACATATGCACGTTTATTCCTATTTTGGACTAGCCAGGACTTCACTGCAGCTGAAGCCTGTTTACGATACAATTCCTCATATGAAGTTCTAATGAGGGGGAGGCTGTAATCTACGTTCAGTCCCAATGAGAAAGGAGGGACAATAAAAGAGTAAATAAATAAATAAGCGCTTTGTTTCCCCTCGCCCCTAAGAACCTAAAAGACCTCTGTATCTGTGATTAATGGGTCTGGCTTCCAAGTTTCAAGGTATGAATGTTATTGCCAAGCATGTCTGATCACTGAGTAATCTCATGTTACCAATTATATAACGTTTTGAATAATGTCTTGGGCATTCTTTCTTTTTGCTGCCAGAAAAGCAAACTTGCACACTGACAGCCAGCATGGTGTAGTGTTTTGAGTGCCAAACTAGGATCTAGGAAAGCCATGTGTGAATATCTGCTCTGCCATCAAAGCTTGCTGGGTGACCTTGAGCCAGTTGTGATCATAAAATAGATGACGGAAGAACTATGTAAGCCACCTTGGGTCCCCACTGGGGAGAAATGCGTAGTTTAAATATCTGAAAAAATATACAATCACAACTCTGTAAATAGCCTGAAAGGATGGTGATGAAACAGGGACTAGATGCTGAGATTTTGGTACACAGTTACTGTTGAAATATGAATTACCTTTTCCCATGCTTTTCAACTAAGGCAGCAATTGCACAGTCTGTAATCTGGCATCCATTAGCAGAAAGGCACTGCAAACTAAAGCACAAAACAACAGCAATTCTTAACAAGTCTTTAAACAATTATCCAATGTATAGCTCAGTTGAAGGGAGCCTATTTGATATGTTGTGCTTTTTTCTATCCCAGACAAAATACAGATGAATGATGGCATAAAAGCTTTTTCTGGCATGGACACATTGGATAGCAAACATATAACTTCATCAATGTGCATACACCAAAACAAATCCTCATTCACCAATCACAATACAAAGGAAACCTCTCCTTTTAAGAAAATTAAGTAATGTACAATGTTGAGGTAGAAATGGGGAGAGGAAGGAAAGTTCCCAGTCTCCAGGAGTATGCAGAGTAGATCCTGCCATAAGGTAGTTGTGCAGGGGGTTGGATTAGATGACCCTTGAAGTCCCTTCCAGCTCTATGTTTCTATCCACAGAATGGACAAGCTGAAAGGTATCCCACACAACTGTACAAATGGGCAACCTGAGACCATCCAGTCCTGTCACTGCTAATGTACAGCTGGGTACCCAAAGATTGGGTGGAAAAGAACTCAATTATACTATGAAATATATTTATTATAAAGAGCTCATGCAGATATTATAAACAAGCCTATGTGGCAACAAATACAAGGCTAATAGTCTAAAACCACATGCCTAACACATTTCGGCCCTCAGGCCTTCATCAGTGGTCTAATAAAGTGGTCTAATAAAACATCTTATGCACACATACACATTAATCAACAGATAAAACAATTTGTAACAGGCCAGGTATGCATTTAAGGATGTGTTCCAAATAGGGTTGCCAGGTCCCTCCTCTCCTCTGGCAGGAGGCTATAGTCTGAAAGTGCGTGTGAGCACGCACATCACTTCTGGTTTAGAACAGGAAGTGCCGCCTCGCAAAGGGCCTTTACCTCTTCGTTTGAGTGGTTAAGTGGCCCTTTACCACTCAAACTAAGAGGTATAAGGCCCCTTGCGAGGCAGAACTTCCGGTTCTAAACTGGAAGTGACGCGCACGTGCACTTTTGCCCGCCGACCCTCAGGTGGTCGATGGGCAGAGGGGTAAATTGCCGGGGGTTTGCCTGCCACCAGCGGGCACCTGGCAACCCTAATTCCAAATGAATTCTGTGCCTATGATGTCAGATTGTTATTAAAATGTTTTAAATTGTAAAGGCACATAAATGTGGAATGCAGTCTGGATATGTTTTCTGGACTGGGCTGACCTTACACACAAGGTATGCATAATAGTATCAACCTCATAGTCCAAACTGGGACAGATGTGAGAGGCTTTATCTGCAAAGTATTTATAACAAATTGATTGCAGTAGGTTGCAGAGCAATCTACCTCCTCCTGGAGGCTAGACCCCAATAGGGCCCTGACCATCTGGAACAATTCCGCAGGTCTACACTGTGCAGATGTAATGATGGCAGAGAAACATTGTTTCTTCACTGCAATCACTGCCACAGAGTAGGTTTTAAAATGAGCTCTAGCCCGTGGCTTGTTGGATTCCTCCTGAGTCTTCCTCCACTGCCGCTATAGCTGTGTCTTTTGTCTTTTCATCGTCCGCAGCCAGTCAGTGATTGAGTTTCAGTGGACACTGATGAATGCTGTGGATCTTTTCACTACAGAGACAAGCTTAATTGGAAAAGCTTGTATTGATCTCACTGATTCTCAACACTAAATTAACTTACAATTCAAGCAGCATTAAACAAAATCTTAATTATTCCACAGACTTCAATCTAGTTCTTACTAAATTAATATGATTCAGCACTTTATTGGGTCCTCTGCCATTGGCAAAAAATGTATGTAAGATTTTGAATACTCCTTTTGCATACAGAACTCTTAACTGGTACAGCTTGTACCTCACATATCTCTCTGTGAGCAGCCAGCAGGTGAAGGACAGGGAAGATGTGGCAGGAACTCATGTGGTGGAAGGGGCCTATTAGGGAGGCTGGCTCCATAAGAAAACAATGCCAGCAGAGATCAAGGACAGTGGCAGGCAGGATTGCAAGTCTGGAGTGGGCAGCAATAGTTGAAGAGTATCTTCCCACCCTGGTCCGGAGGTGACTGTGACAACCAGGGCTCACACCTGGCCAGCACAAGTAAGAATCTGCTTGCCCATCCCAACTACGGCATCTGACTGGGGGTGGAACTTGGCCACTGGAGAGAGAGATGGCTGGATTCGGGCATCCCCAGATGAGACAATAAGAAGGGGAGACAGCCAATAAGAACAGGGGGATGAAGGAGGAGGAGGCAGGGCAGGAGGCTGGATCAGGCAGTTGGAGGCAGGGTTCATGGTATAAAAGTGAGCTCCAGGTGTGAAGACTGGTGGATGCTGCCTGAGACAGGAGACAAGAGGAAGAGAGACAGAAGAGAAGAAAAAAGCAAACCTAAGGGGGGAGGAGGAAGAAAAAGAGAAGTGGAGAGGGTCATGTTCTACCCCAGGTATACAGAGGAAGGCAGTATGTCAGAATTTTCTCCCTTGGAGAAAGAAGATGGCCGGCTCCTTAAAGAGGCATCTTAGAAGATGGATGGTGAAAAGAATCACTGAGGCCTGAGGCCATACAAGAGTCCTCAATTAAATCTTTATCAACTCAAAACCCTGCATGAGTTTCTGCTGACCAGTCATGCAGGGGTTCAATGTGCCTCTCCCTCTGACTCTATTACACTCTCACTTATTCTCTAATTAGTTAACCAATTATTATTTCCTTGTTTCTGCAGATCTGTCATACAAAATAGTGATGCAAGCACTCAACAGCATTAAAAACGAGATTTGGCATTTGCTTTAAGTGTACCTTTTAGCAGCAATTACTAGGCCAATTAGTCCAGAATCAGTTGCTCCTGTCCAGCTTATATCTACAGTAGTTAGGAGATTACAGAAAGTGCTTGCATAGGAAAGAACTGTGTCCCCTCTTAATCCAGGGCCACTGCAGTTTTTTACATTCAATTCCTGGATAAAAAGAGAAACAAATAAAATTGCAGTTATGCAGCCACCATAAGAAATAATAGTGTTTTCTACAGCATATTTTCCATCTCATATAATACCGACCAAAGTTTCCGTATTAACAGAAATTGTGCAAGATCCATGAAGGTTCTCTAGATCTCCATATCCCTGTGACATTTTCAGAGCTTTTCAGAGTCAAACTGAAGTAAAAGCAGTTTTGTTTGCCAGGATAACACGTGGCTTTCTGGGTTACCGCACTTGTATTCCCAGCGATGTGTTAAGAGTTTGAAAACATTATACAAAATACTGTTCGCACTTTGTTTGGCCCCTTTAGCTGTGAAGACGTTTTCCAAACCCTTTTAAAGCAATGTTTTTTATAACATTTTCAAACTCTTAATACATAGCTGGGAATACAAAGTGTGGTAACCCCTTTTCTCTCCTATTCTGCTTTGTGTTGTGAGATATTTTCCCTGTAGGCACACATAAAAGTAGTCTGTTCTGTCATTTGTTGATTTCAGCTGATTTCTGTGGATCTCTGTTGCGTTTCTTTATTGACGTGGTCTTTAAAGATATGCTGCCACTCCTGAAAGTGGCTGAAAATTACTCTTTGCATTGTGATTTTGTGTGTTTTATTTTGTAAGTTTCCTTTGAAGTCTTCTGCTATGAATTTGAAAATATCATCTTGCCAAAGTCTTTTATTTGAAAACAAAACCTGAAACCTATCCATTCAACAATTAAATTATATTTCTTTACTGTCTGATCTGTTTACAGGATATCCTTCTTGAATGAAAATGCATAATATCATGTTAAAAGATTTTTTTAAAAAATACATAAAAGTAGTACAACACCTATTTTTTCCTCATGAATCCTGGTAAGTCTTTTTTAACAATAAAAAAATCATATTCCTCTCAGAATAGTGTTTATACATTTTGTGCAACTCTAATAAAATATATTTATGTGATATTATGAACTCTCTTTTGTTCATTATCTTTCTCGGTGTCTCTCTGAAAAATATAGAACATTTTCCATAACATAATTGAGTTCACCCAGTAAACAAAACTAAGTAAAATCTTCTTGACTGACAAAAACTAAACACTAAATTCATTAATTCTATAAGCTCATTAACATGTGCATGAAAAGCACCCCATACAAGCAAAAGAACCCCTGGAAAATGTAGAATATCCAGTGATTAAATTAGAGGGGGGCTGGGGCCATGGTGTGGATCCTAACCTATAATCAAAGGCTTTATAGACCTCTTGCCCAGCTCTCTTCCATTTCTTTCTGCGGTTATGTGTCTGGCTGAGAAGAGGACTCTGGTCTGGACTCTGCTTTGTTCTTTTTATTTACATCCTCCCATGTTATAATCCCAGGTAGCCTGTTGCCTGCCTGCCTGGTCATCTCTCCTTCCTCAATACAGGTTGTGTCAGATACACCCATAAGCCCTTCACAGTCTCCTGCCACACCCCAGAGTCCCAGCTGTCATAGAGAGAACTAAATACACTGGCTGAGGGGAAGTGGCCTCCCTAACTGGTCTAAAGGTTCCCTTCTACCTGATAAATGCTACGCCTAGGGTTGCCAGCTCTAGGTTCAGAAATACCTGAAGATTTGAGGGTAGAGCTTGGGAGAGTAGGGTTTAGGGAGGGGAGGAACATTGGTAAGTTATAGTGCTATGCAATCCCACTTCCAAAGCAGCAATTTTCTCCAGCAGAAGTGGAATAAATGTTTTAAATAAATAAATAAATCTTAAATAAGTGGTTCATGTTGTCTGGGGATCAATTGTAATTCTAGATCTCCAGCCCCCACCTGAAGGTTGGCAATCTTAGCCATGATCCAAAAGAACCCTCCTTTCTTCCAAGTGGAGTACTGTACATTCTTGAACTGCAGTAGGGGAGTGAGCAAGAGAAACACTCAAATGGTGTCACGCTTTTGGGCGTAGCGTGGACATGAGACAGACTGTTGTGGAGACTTCACTGACCAAGCAGAGTTTAATTAATGAAAGGAATATCCCCTGGCATCACTGCCCCCCTGTGCCATTCATCATATATTTCCATTGATATTTCTTCAGTGAGAAACCTTTGTTGCCTAAGTCAAGCATTTTGGGGGGTACTCCCCACATCTCGCATAATATGCAAAAAGAGGAAGAGGTTTCTGCAGCAGGCAAATATTTCCTATAGAGAATAAATTGTACACCCCCCTATAGGAACAGAGCTGGGATATGTGGTTTATGAGGACCAATGGGAAGGATAAAATTGAGGAAAGTCAGAGGGTGGGGCTCATGCATGGATCTCCTACCTTTACCCCCATAATTTGGACAGTGAGAAAATCAGAATATAATTAAGGACAAAGTGCTATGATGCTGTTGCTCAGAATATCTAGAATTAGGTTAGATAGGCACTTTTGTCCACCCCCTTAGGAATCTGTTTTTAAGTTCACTGTTCTGGGCTCCCTCCAGCTTGAGTTTCTTTCCTGTCATCCTCTCAGTCCTAAGCCTTCATACCTGTCTCTTGCAGATGTATCCTTTCCCACCAATATTATGTAGTTCTAATTGACCTTTGACCTGGATTACTTCCCAGCCGTACCTCTTTTCTACCCATCAAAGCAATTACATTGGGTTGCGTCCTTGTGAAAACGTCCACATGACCCATAAGAGAGATGGAGATTTCCCCTCCTGCAGCATCCCTCCAGCTCTACCCCCATGTCCCCTGTCCCTTAGCAGCAGCATTTTAGGGGGGCTTTGGGGAGTTGGGAAGTAACTTCTACACATGGAATTTAGAAAGGTTCAACCCATTGGTTCTTATGGGTTATCCAGGCTGTGTGACCGTGGTCTTGGTATTTTCTTTCCTGACGTTTCGCCAGCAGCTGTGGCCGGCATCTTCAGAGGAGAGACAGTGTCCTTCAGTGTTACTCCTCTGACGATGCCGGCCACAGCTGCTGCCGAAACGTCAGGAAAGAAAATACCAAGACCACGGTTACACAGCCCGGATAACCCACAAGAACCAATGAACTCTGACCGTGAAAGCCTTCGACAATATTATGATCAACCCATTGTTCGCTGACCTAGGGCTAAGTTGGGTTTCAGCTGCAGTTACCCTGCCACCCCCCTTAACATTAACAATAAAACTCAGACACAATATTCTTTTGGATAAATGGCCCAAACTTTATTTGGCTAACAGCTGTTTGTGCCTTGGAATGACATGGGAACTGGAAAGGGTATCAGTCGCCACCTTGCGAGCTGATAATGAATTCCTCCCAACGGTCCCACTGGGAGGGCTGGAAAGGATGGCGGAGCTGGGAAAAACACCTGGGCTTCCGCCACTTGGTGGTTCCCCCGCCACTCAGGTAGAGGCTCCCGCCTGCTGCCCCCGAGCTGGGCACACGAGCCTCCCCCAAAAACCCCTTATTGAGGTCCCCAATTGGCATAGAGGGGCACGCAGGCAACTCGCCCCTCAAACAAATCCAGTCCCATGCCTACACCGCCAAGTTGTGACAACTTTAACAAACAAACCTTAATATAGGGAAGGGAGGGTGGGACAAAGTTGAAGACGGATTGCTCTTCACCGCCGGCCAGGCTCCCTTTATAACTCGAGCTGGAGGACCAGAGTAGAAAACTCTCCTCCAGCTCAGTTTCCCTGGCCCCGCCCCCCAAGCCCCTTAATAGGCTCATTTGAGCCTGGAGCTGGGTTGCGATTGGCTGGGCCCTGCCCTTGGGCTTTTGCATTGCGGCCGGAATTTGTCGCTCCAGCCGGCCGCCCTGCCCAAACCACTGCCACCTTCTCCCCTGCCCGGGTCCCCAAACTCGGCTCCAGGTAAGCCCGGAGCCGTGTGCTTGTCAGCATTCTATGATAGTCCTAAGTTTGCTGGTAGACTCTTGTAAGTATTTCGTGACAGGATTTCAGAAATGGCTAGGTCCAACAGCAAGCCTCGAGCAGCAGCTGGCAGCTTGTTTTAGCCTAGTTATCTACAACCCTCCCCTCATTTTTAAACGTCCCACTAGATAGTCACAGACTCAGAAATGTGACAAATTTTAAGAACATATTAAGGGGTCTCAAAAGGATGGTTTTGTAATGTGTTAAAATAACTCACATTAGAAAAGTACCTAATTTGCATTAGAGATTCTTACTGAATTGTTTTTTCCAGAAATACTTGAATCATAGGAAAAGGTGCTCATGAACTCCAGGAAAAAATGCCTTAGTGTTACTGCCTGGCAGGTCTGAGGACCTGATTCTGAAGAATCTTTAAAAATTGTGGAACTTGTTCATGACAAGAATGAATTGCCTTGTGTCTATATTTTATTTTTTGACAAAACTGGAAACTTCTAACATCTGCTCCTTAAGTTAGACATACAGAGATTCAAATTAAGAATAAGCTCGCTGAAGTCAACACAATGACTGTGAATAAAGCTCCTATGAATAAGAAAAGAAAATAGCCCACTGTGGGCCTAAAAACTCTGCAGTTCATTGTAATACAAAGATGTTATCTATGTCCAATAATATCTCGGCAATGTGACAACTACTATGCTAGTGCATCCAGTTCCTCAAATACGTAAAGCTCCAGTCACATTTTTAGAAAGAATTATTACTAAATCAACAAAGCAAAAGTCTTGCCAAGAAGGACACGCAATCTTGCATGAGTTGAGAAGGGTGGCTTTGACATTACTAGTTTGCTGCATGAATGCAAGCACCACAATGAGCCCATTATAGCTTTCTGATAGTAGAAAATAATTAAATCTTTCAAAAGCCAACAAGACTCAGAATGTATAGAAAGATCAGAGTATGTAAACATTCCCCATAAAATATGTTAATAGTTAAACTGTTTATAAGTGAAAGATTATTATTATTTTTGCAGTTTCATCAACATACAGGGTTGTATCTGAACACCTGTCAATTGAGTAAATTCCTCCACCGAATCTTTCTACTTATCATTTCCCAGCAGAGCTCGCACCACCAGCTGAAAAGCTTCCCCTGATGGCTGTAAATGCTTCGTGATGTGTCATGGAGGACTAAAATCAAAAGAGAGAATTGGCAAAAACTGCCTCTTCCAACTTTTGAATAAGCTGTTCTATGAGCTCAGCAAGAGGTTTTCAAGAGTGGCTGATTCCCCTTCCTGGTGTAGCCCCAGTGCCATATCTCACACCATTCCCAAGGTTACCTGACCCTTAGGAGTACCATGGGGAGGAACAAAGTACCCCAAGCTAGAGACCTTTGGGTAGCCAGAACATTTATCTTGAACTGAATCCCTGCCTCCAGCGAAGAGTCTCTCCCGGGACCACTGGGAAACAAGGCAATTATCTGCATCTGTCAGTGCTCTCCACTGATGAATTGCTGGCTCCAACCCAATATGTTTACCTATACTGATTTTGTACCACGTTCACATAGAAGGGCATAACCAAATTTAAAAAAAATTAGAACGATGATACTAATATAATGGCAAAAAAATCCAAGTTCTTTCTAAATGTGAAGTTACCTTCAGCGAGCCTTTACACTGTTGAAAGAACTGCTTCAGTCCCACCTCAGTAATCCTTTGGTTTTCACTGTGACAGTGATCAAGAGTGAAACGCTGGGGAAGATGGCTCCCTAAGTTGACCAACCAATCGTCATTTAAGCAGCGGCAATTCACAAGCTTGATATCCTTCCCTAAAGAAAGACAACTCAGTTGCTTAATCTACAGACTGGACTTGTTGTATCAGCTAAGAACATGTATCAACTTACCATTGTTTATGAGAAAAAATGCATGATGATAAGTACTACTCACGCTAGCAGGAGAAATGGCCAAAGGGAAACAGTCCAGTCATAAGAAAATAAGTTTTTGTGGTATGTCAGGAATATGGGAGCCAATGTAGGTTGTGAGGCAACAGCTTTACCCATTATCCCCATCCTGAACATTCTCCCTTCACTTATTACAGGTATTAGTGAAACTAACTCATGTTTGGTCTTGTGAGAAGAAAATGATTCTACCACTCAGTCTTCCCCTCAGCTGAGGAAGCCTGAAAACATTGCAAAGGGGTGGGGGAGGTGAGACAGATGTCCTGGTGGCAGCAAAGGAGAAGGGTGGTGGTTGCCAGGCAATGAGGGAAAAGCCAGAGGTGGATACAGGGACATCTCCATTACCCATCAAGCACTCACCTTTGCTGCCTCCAGGGCTTGTGGTCCCCCCTCAATGTGTTTTCAAGCCGCCTCAGCCAGGGGAAGACTGCCTGGGTCTCTGCTCAGCTGGGGTGCCATCCGATAGGCTTTCAGGCTCAGGCCCTCACAGTGTTTTTGAAAGAAGACAATCACAGCCTTAAAATGGTGGAGGCAGCCCTATGTCTGCCACAGGGAAGCCGTCGTATCTAGATGAGCCCTGAAGTGACTTGGTTTTGAAGGGTTAACTCTGATTAGGATGGCACTGTTATCCCCTAATAAATGTGCTTAGTATTTCAGCCATAACATAATATGAGATAATATAGACCTCAAGGAAGTGTTTTGAAATCTTCCTAGAAAAACTAGGAGCACATAGAACTGACAAAATGTCTTTGAGCTGGTATTAATTGACCATTCACAGGTTTATTTTGCAGTACTGTGTATGAATTAATATATTCTAAATCTGGTACTGGTATCTAATAATAATTAAATCACAAAAATTATACTGAAGCAGACAAAAGCTTTGACCTCACATTGAGAAATGAAGACAAATAAGGAATAAAGCATGCCTAGAAAATGGTGCTCTTGAAAGTGTTTATTAATAGGCACTTGCTGTCTATGCCATTATCTTCCAGTCCTAAATGTGATTACTTCTGACTAAATACTTACTGATACCAATATGACATACATTTATTCTAAAACACAGTATTTTGCTCTTTACAAAAGGGCTTGAGTTCAAGCTAGTTTTAAGTCCTAAGACAGATGATGATAGCATTAAATGTCACTTTTAATATTCAAAGCACTTCTTATACATCATTTCAGTAATCCTTACAACAACCTTGTGAGGTAAACCAATATTACTATCCCCATATTGCAGCCAGCGTGGTGTAGTGGTTAAGAGCATGGAGCCAGCGTGGTGAAATGGTTAAGAGCGGTGGTTTGGAGTGGTGGACTCTGATCTGGAGAACCGGGTTTGATTCCCCACCCCTCCACATGAGCGGCGGAGGCTAATCTTGTGAACCGGGTTGGTTTCCCCGCTCCTAACCATGAAGCCAGCTGGGTGACCTTGGGCTAGTCACAGCTCTCTTAGAGCTCTCTCAGCCACTCTTACCTCACAGGGTGTCTGTTGTGGGGAGGGGAAGGGAAGGTGATTGTAAGCCGGTTCGATTCTTCCTTAAGCGGTAGAGAAAGTTGGTATATAAAAACCAACTCTTCTTCATATTGCAGATGAGGTAGTGATAGACAATAAACTCTCTAAGGCAAGTAGACAAGTAAAACAGCAACTTTGCTTTAGCAGAGGTAGCAAACCATGGCTTCCCAATAATTAAGGCACTTGCTCTTGATTAGGTTAAGCTTTCCGCACAGAAGGTCTCACAGTCAGCCACAGCCTACTTCATTCCTAGAATCAGCTCATGCAGTTCAGCTCTCTTGCACCAGCTTCTCCACTGCCAGTGAAGCAGTGCTGCTGATGGCAGATAATTGGTTCTGCACTGCTTGAGTCTGTACACAAGACCTATCTTATTAGGACTACTAATCCTTTAAAAGCATATCAATCAGAATATTCACACAGACTGCGCTAATAAAAAAAAATCACAGTGTTCTCCAAAGTATAGTCCAGACAGTTTCCAAGGATTTAGTCTCAAAGCCATCTCTCCCCAGTCCTCCCAGCACTTAATCTTCATCTGAAAAGGATCTTATTCCCCATGTTTTATCCCTTCTGAGACCTCTTTTATATTTTGGAGGCCACTTTCTTGTGTTTCAGGGATGCATCTCATCCTACCTGATTTAGTCAGGATAGGTTAAGATACAGGTCACTGACTTGCAGCCTCTGCAAGTGAAGTGACCAAAGGATTTGGGAAGAAAGGCACAATCTTAGCTTCTGAGTATGGTGGGGGAAGATCTAAAGAATTCATTTTGAATCAGATTTGCTTTAAAGTAGCAAAAAAAATGTGATTCTCACTGTCGGCAGAATGCTACTGACACACATTTAATAAATGAGTCAGTGATCAAGACGCATTTGCAAAGAAAAGCTCCTTTTTTCCTTGAGTGTGTCCAGTTGTTACCACCCACTAGTGTACATAGCAATGGAATAAGTACTTGCTGTTCGGTAAATTTTCAAACAGACTTACAAAACAGACAGTGTAACAAAAAATACTTCACACACTTTTATGTTAGTATACTGCTGTAACTTAAAGTTATCTATCTGTATAGCATAAGCAATGCCCTGAGCTCCTTGAAGGAATCGCTAACTAAAAATCTGAAATACAGATTTGAAAAGTGGTTATTAAAAATGTTAAAAGAAGATGTTCTAGGCGATTAAATAATTCACATCTTTTGTAAATTCAAATGTCAATGGTCTGGATGCTATGCAGCAGTAAAGGTACTAGGAAAGTCAGAGTTTTCCCATCTCTCCCTTCCCCTAGCTCTCGCCTGAAAAGTCATTGGTAAGTCCAATGACTTTGGCCCTGCCTAGACAAAAAACCACGCAAAACAGGTGGCTGCAGCACAGAGCAAGAAACCGTAAAACTCAAACAGTAAAACTCAGCACAGAGCAAGAAACAGTAAAACTCAGAGGGTGGGTGGGACAAAAAGAAGCCGACTGAAGATCCAGCTGAGCAGGGCCCTCTTATATGCTGGGAAGCCGGACCTGAGTGAAAACACCCAGGTCCGACTTCCCAGCTGGCCTCACCCTCTCCCAACTAGGGCCATGATTGGCCCATTTGAATCCCCCAGTGGCCAATGACAAGCATCGTGCTCCCGGCCCACAGGAGCATGCCTGGATCCTGCTCCCAGGCCATGTGGAGCAGGCGAGCCGCACCTGGCCAGCCATGCAGCCAGGGAGCTCCACACCTGGCCACCGCTCGTTCGCTTGACTCAGCCCGCCACTGCGGGCCCGCGCCAGCTCCTTGCATGCCCCAAGCACGGGCCTGCAAACTGGGCTCTCTGGTAAGTCAGAGCCCTCGAATCTAGATTTGGTTGGTTTTATTTACTTATCTTCATAGATACAAGACCTCCTGCCCCATTTATTAATGTTCAAGTTTTACAGTAATATTGCTCCTTTCACCCTGCTGTGAGCCTTTGCTACCAACTGTAGCTTTTGTCCAAAGAGAATATTCTGCATGACACTGCTCCTTCTTTAATAAAACAAACACACACACTTTGCTTCTAGAACATTTGCTCAGCATTACTGAAAGGCAACACTTGGCTGCATCTAATTGCCCGCCTTTGTTTGTTCAAGGCGTTTAGTATTTGTATTGGAATTCACTGTGGGAATGTGACAAAAGCTTAGATAGAACAACCTAAAGCAGGTGACCTTCAGTTTGTTTTCCTCCTCGGCCACAGCCCTAAACATGATCTTTTTTTAGAATTTCATTTGAAGCGGCTGGTTCACTCAAGTGCATTCTTTGAGTAATTACCGGTGTAGCAATTTTAAAGCTATATTTTGTTCATAATTTAAAAAAACTAACCTAAAAGGTTTTTTTTATTATTATTTAGAATTTTTTTATGCCACCTCTCCAGGAACATGCCAGAGGTGGCTCACAAAATAAAAAATATTAAAAAAACCAAACATGAGAAGACAGCAATTAAAACCCAGTATTAAAAATCAGCCCAGCATAAAAAGAGACCACACAAAAAAAGACTACTGACAGCTTAAAATAAGAGTTTCCATATTAAAATAGTATTAAAGATTAATCCCTTAATTAAAAGCCTGGGTAAATAGAAACATTTTGGCCTGGCATCTAAAACAAAGCTACACGGGTGCCCAGTGGGTCTCAAGGGCAAGGGCAGCTGCCACTACAGGAAAAGCCCTGCCAAAAATTACAAGACCACTGTATCCCCTGGATGTAAACTACACCTATAATATTTAGTAATATTCATCAGGACAATATGGAATCTTCTCCCTTGGAAACAAAAGATGGACAGAAATGCCAGAGATTTTTTTTCATACAGAGGATCTTCTCTTATTACAAAGCAGTGAAGAATGAAACCCACTGATTACCAAATCTAACTTAATGTTGCGCTCTCAATTTTCAACTCACAGAAGTGGAATCATTTTTAAAAAAAAGCTGGGAGATGTAGCCATAAAACAGTAAATTAAGTTGTTGAAATAATATAAGTGTAGAATGGTTGATTACACTGACTAAGTGAAGGTACTAGGGTTAAAGTGAGTTATCACCATTTTAGACAGGTGTCTTTGCCCATTTTCAATACTAGATGTCATCTTAGCAGCTTTGCCTACCTTGGGGAACTGGATAACCATAAAATACAGTTTCTTTGCTTAACCAACTATCAGAATCATTATAGCAATGAATATGTGGGAAGACACAGTGGGGAACTATTGTTTTAATTAAATTTCAGATCTTTCACAGAAAATCCATCTGACATAAGAATGGAAATATTTTCTGTCAGGTTTCCTCCTGAAAAGATCAGAGCTCTCTTATTTCTAACAGAGCCATAAATAAGACACAGAGGCTTTAGCCCAGAGAACTGTGACTAGAATCCTGACGTATTTCCCCAGTGGGGTTGCTGAATTCACGTCTGTGGCAAAAACAAAGAGGAAGCTTGTGGCATCTTAAAGACAGATTTACTGAAGCATAAGCTTTTACGGGCAAGGGCCCACTTTGTTGGATGCATTACATCAGGGGTGTCAAATATAAGGCCCGAGGGCCAGTTCCAGCCCCTTGAGAGCTCTTATCCGGCCAGCGAGCCAGCCGTGGCAAAAAAAAAAAAAACAACCTCTAAATCTGGACTGGCAAGGCATGACCCAGCCCAACCAAGAGACATTTATGTCATATCTGGCCCTCATAACAACTGAGTTCGACACCCCTGCATTAAATGTTCAGTTAACAGATGGGTGTGCATATATACACACATTCACACAGAGAAAGAGGAGAATGTTATGAAAGGTGGGTAGAAAGGTCGTGAAATTCAAGATGTATCATTTATCATAATTCTATGAAAACACAAAAGTTTACGAGATAAGCACAGAGACCATTCTCAGCAGCTGTACCTGTTGATAACACAAGCTCTACCTATGATGGCTTGATTGTAGTGGAAGAAATGACATCTTTCTTACACCTACAAGAGTCAGTTTGCTAAATGTAACTAAGGAGACTCCCAGCATCTCATCTGGTTTGGCCCCTACAATTTACTCACTCTACTATACTTACAGAAAGCCTCATCCGCAGCAAGCTGAGAAAAGCGATGACAGACTTGAGCAACCCGAGAAATATCTTTATGAGTCAGCAGGGAGAAAATGCACAACCATAGTTCATCAGGAAGTAGGAGCCAGGGCAAAACACGGTTGTTTCCATTACTTTTCTAAAATCAAAAAGATCCAAAATGGCATAAAGCAAATGCAAATGCAGACCTGTACACAGCAAACAACAAATACCTAGGCAAGAGAGTTAGCAATACAAGTCCATCTGATCCAGTTACAGAGCTACATTTTCTTTGTCCCACAGGCAAGTATGAAGAGCAGTCCTCTAACAAGATAGAAACAGGTCAGTTTCCTTCTTGCATAGATAAACCTGTCAGTTTCAAAACCATCTAACATCTGGATTTCCCCACATTCTTTCCTGAAGTTGTGGTACCTGCACAAGGTGCGGCTGGAGAGACAAGGGAAACTAAATTGCCCCCTTCCCTCAGAACATGCTGCGTTTACAGGAGAACAAACAATTTCACCCCCGTGACTCTCTTCACTCCAGCCCCCCAATCTGTACAGCTGTTCTTCCACACAGATCCCACAACCCCTGAAATGATCTTTCTGGGTGTTCAAAGGGGCTGCAGGAATACAGAGGAACATGATGAAAATCTACATTCCATTCATGGCGGTTCACTATAGGAAATTGTATAGTGAAATATCAAATAATAAGAACACAAGAAGAGCCCTGCTGAATCAGACCACTGCTCCCTCTATTCCAGCATCCTGCCTCACTCCGTGGCCAACCAATTACTCTGGAGGGCCAACCACAAGGCATAGAGGCTGAGGCCTTCCTCTGATGTTACTTCCTGTCACTAGTATTCAGAAATTTCCTGCTTCTGAATGTGAATGTTCCCTTTAGTCACCATAGCTAATAGCCACTTATAGGCCCATCCTTCATGAATCTAATCCCCTTTTAAAGTTGCCTATGCCTGTGTCCATAGCAACATCTTCTAGCAGTGAATTCCACATTTTAATCACTCAGCTACCCATCAGCTTCACTGGATGCCCTTGAGATCTAGTATTCTGGGAAAGGGAGAAAAGTTTTCTCTGTCCACTCTCTCTACCCCATACATAATTTTATAAATCTCTATCATGCCCCCTGTCATCTCTTTCCTAAACTGAAAAGTCCCAGACTCTTCAGCCTTTCTTCAAATGAAAGGTATTCCAAACATCTAATTATCTCAGTTGCTCTCTTCTGTACTTTTTCCAGCTCTGCAATGTCCTTTATGAGATATGGTGACCAGATCTGCATACAGTATTACACATGAGGCCACACCATAGATCTACACAGGGGCATTATAATATTGGCAATTTTATTTTCAACCCCTTTCCTTCTAATCCCTAGAATAGAACTTGCCTTTTGTGGTGTGTGTGTGTGTGTAACTTGACGTCAAGTTGCAGCCGACTTATGGCAACCCCTTTTGGGGTTTTCATGGCAAGAGACTACCAGAGGTATAGTGGTGTAGTCAATTTGTGGTGTAGTGTAAGTCAATTATACCCAACACATCTCTTTGCTGGTGGAGCAGGTTTGGACATTATGCTTTAGTTCCATTCCTATATTAATGGGTCAAACAAAATGAGAGAGATTGGCATGGAAGACTTTGTGTAAAATAAGTCACTTGGTATGGCTTCTTTACCAGTTTAAGGGAACAACCAGGAGAGAGAAAACTATGCATAGTTTCAGTCCTGACGGCCAACAGCACTCTTAAATGCCCAAGCTGCACCATTTGTTTCACTGGAAGAAAACAATCCATGTATACAAAGGCATCCACATGCTCCCTTTGTATACATGGGAGCATGTGCATCCCTTTCTCCATTGCAATTTCTCCATTGAAATGACTGAGACAGCCCTTGGTGTTGGGGAAACTAGTGAATGAATTGGACATCCTAATCCTGGAACAGATCACCATTTCCAAAGATACAAAAAGCAGCACATCACACTCATATAAGTAGCACTGAGACCCAGAAAAACAAACACGACAACTTTACTGGTTTACATATGATTATTTAAACTGGTTATTAACTCCTACATGTGCAGCACAATGTGCACTGGACAACGGGTTCCTGAAGTGCCAACACTGTGTATGTAGAATAATCTGATTTAAATGAGATGCCATCCATGTGTCCCTTCTTTGTTTTAGACCACAAAAGTTCTTTTATATGCCCTGCATGAAAATTGTGTCTGAGTGGCCAATGAGAATGGAAAAGAGCTGTCTTGTTTGCCAATGACTGCAAGCCAGGAAATGCAGGTGGCATTGTGACATGCCTAGGTAGTGAACCTTGAAACCAGTGCAAAATGAGGATGTGGTCAACAACTAATAGGTTATGCTCAAGAGGCTCAGAAAACCATTTCTAACACACACCCTTGGATATTTCAGTTACTTATTATGGTTCCATTTCAAAGGTTGGTATGTTTTATACAGTCAAGACCAATTTGTAAAGCATTAGTTTTAAAAGATCATTATCAGTCTACATATATTTCTTTTCAACTGATGCTATTAAGGTCTAATTTCAGCTAGGAAGATGCAACATGCTTACCACATTCCTTTCCTCATCACCTTGAAAGGCAGTTTCATGCTGCTGTCTGGATTCTTTCCCTAGGAAAGAAACAGAATTTCACTTGGATTTCCAAAGTTGTTCATAGTTAGGAGGGTATAGCACTCATTTTTGAAAACACGCAAGTCCAAAAATTCACTATCACCCTTTTAAGTCATTACATCTTACCTTACATATGAGGAGAATGTGCTGCACACAATACTCCAGATACTTGCAATCTCCATTTTGTCTGCCAGGGGCAACACACATGTTCAGCTGCCGTACACATCAATCAGAACCCAACCAAACAAGGTCTAGAGCAGATGTGTCATCCATCTGAAGTTGCTCCACCACAGCCCTCTGAATTATCTTGCCCAGAAAGGGAAGATCAGAGACAGGACAATAACTGGCCACAACGTTCTTCTCATCCTTTTTAAAGTAAGGATGAATAAACACCTCTTTTAGCAACTGAAGAAAAATGCCAAGTCAGAGACTGGTTTCAAACAGGCATCACGGTCTCACTAACCTTTTCCTTATAAGATTTGAATTAACCAGGATGGACAGGGATCAAGAGTACACAAAGCAGCTTTTATAGCCCAAGATCCTGTCGAAGTGATCCATAAATGGGTTAGACACTTCTATTGCTTGAGATTTACTGCAACTAGTGTCCAAACTGGAGCATATTTAAGAGACTCAGCAAAAAAAGTGTCCCAATTAAATGTCCATTCCTGAGAATTTAGGGACTCAGACCTAAGAGTCAGCTGATGCCGACCACCGCAAACTAACTGACAGAACGGCAGCAAAGAAGAATGATTTCTTCTTTGCTATCACTGTCACCAGTGGCAATTTTCACTTGCCTTGAAAGCCCCTTGCTGGGGTCACCATAAGTTAGCTGAAACTTGAGGGAACTTTACATACACATCACTGTCACCTCATAGGCCTTTAAGCGATCTTTATAGCTTACTCTGTCGGCTTCACTGAGAATTTTCACCACTACTGCTCTCGTCTCTCAGCCCCCAACTCTGTAGTAAACCATGGCTACAGATTTCACCTCAAGGACCGAGGGAGGTGGGCACCAGAAGGCAACCTTATTAACAACTTCCAGGAGCTTCATGTTCTAAGCTCCCAGTGAAACCTCAAAAGAGTTGCTGTTTCCATCCTAAAGTCCCCAATAGCATTCCAGAACCCAGTAGGATCCATTACTCTCTGTGAGTGAGTCACTTTAATTACCCCACAAATCAGCAGAGAGATGGTGCTGCTTTGATTCTGCAATTCCTCAGTCCTCCCCTTTGGCTTCTAGGCTATAAGCAACTGAGAGGCTGTGATGTTAGGGAGTTTCAAAGCACCCCTCTTTTGACCCCTCTTTTCTATCTTTTCCATAGTCTGCCACCAATCAGAACCTCATGCGTGCTCCTAAACTCCTCCAGTGGTCTGATTCACTGAAGGAGGGGCTTCTGTGGATGTGCAGACTAATAGCACAGAGTATGGGAATATAGCAGAACACAGTACAGGTATTACAGAGAATTAGTAAAATAAAAGGTAAAAATCATACTGTCTAAATTACACTGGATTACTGAGCTACCCTGGTATTCCTCTCCAAGAAATGGACACAAGCCAGCAGGAACAATAAACAAAAGGATCATCTTGGCATTTATGCAGACTTCCCTCTGTTCTCCTCATTTCCCTGGAGTTGGCGCACTTACAAAGTGAGCTGAACTAACTTGTTTCTCCCCAGCATGGAGGGATTCTGGACAGTAGCATGCACTACTGTTTTTTCAGGCTCCATGCCATGATAGTAATCTATCTTGCCTCTTCCTGACAGTGTGGCAAATGTCCCTCCCTGCAGTTCCTGCAACTGAGGGATCAAGATCACTGTAAATGGCGTTGCTTCCTTTCCTGAGATAATATGAGGATTTCATTGCGAGATAATATGAGGATTTCATTGCCTGGTTCCCATACAAAGATGTGATTTCTTTGTGTCCAATGGCCCCTCTGTAGAGATGGCTTCTGTGTTATTCAAGGAATCACGCATTCCCTGCCACAACAGATTCAGCACTCACCGGTGCATGGAGGACACAGTAGTCAGTCCATGTCACTAGGTCCTGGCAGTGGCCAGGATAACCATATGACTGTACAGTAGCCACCAGAAGTTATGCTATTGTGGATGCAGTTAACAGTGATGCCATCCCAGTGAAAGCCACGTGGTAGAAAGCAGGAGAGTTTAAAAAATGCGGGGTGACATTTAAAACCCTCACTTAACCTGGCCAGGGAGAAGTCTGCCATTACTATCTGTGATGGACAGTGCAGGGAAGAGGAGAAGGATTGTGAGTGGAGCTATGAACAAGGGCATAAGAAAATCATTAGAACCCTGACACTGTGTAACACAAGCTTTCTGTAGTGATAAAGATGAGTGGTTCCTACAGGCAGATACTTTTTTTTGGTAGGAGAGAGAAATGAGCTAGCAGTATCAGTGTAAATACAGAACAGCAAAATAATGGCATGCTTGACATTTCTCTCCATTTATTGTAGCATCAAGGGGGCTAAACATATCAAGGAAGAACACAGAATTTGATATTCTGCAACATACAACTATGGCAAGAACATCCATAAGCAATGGTCCCAGACTCACCTGAGGACTGCATTTGCAACCCAAGGTCAGGAGAACTGAGGGGAGGAGGCGGGTCCCGTTGGTTCAGTGCTGGCTGCATGCACCCTGTAGGGGCAGAGGCCTCTCAGCCCAGTTGGCAGTAGGCAGCCTGGGACGGGTTTGGGGGCCCAGGCGAGCCTGCAAGTGCTCCTTCTATGCTGGCCCCCCTCCCCTCCCTTACTTAGCTGGGCTGGAGCTGGCCCCTTCCCCTCACTTCGCTCTGGCTCTTTTATTTCATTTAATGGGCAACACAACTATTACATTGCAATTCATCAGGCTCACGTAACTTCTGTTCATTTCAGCCTTTTCAAAGGGTCATGCACACCTTTTCTTAAGAAAATGAATGACTAATGCATTTGCTTAATCTGAAAGACTAAATAGCCATTTCACTTCCACCATATCAAAAATATCTTCTATGCATGAAAACAGCTTCTTGTTTTCCCAGAAAGTATTACAGATTCTGAAGTGCCACTCATCATCCTATATTATTCAGTCAGATCCAGAAGGGTAAGTGAAAATGGCTGGCATGCTGAGCTATCCACAGAGGCATTCTAATGTCACTCCTTGAACAGAGGAAATCGGTATGATTAAATCGGCACGTGGGAAATGGTATCCTAGAGAGTTTTCTGTGGACAAAGCCTCTTAATGTGGTGTTACCAAGCATTCATAATAAATGCGTAGTTTTAAGTGAGCACCTAATCACACAGTTTCAGCCCCAGAAACTAGTTCTGTGAATCAATATTATGAATAAACCAGGAGCTCCAGGCCAAAAGAAAAAAAATCCTATTAAAGACACAGCAAAACAACAGTATGCTAGTTGATAGAGCTTCATGAGCAACATCTACCCCCAATATGCACCAAATGAACTACTATGCTGCAATCCAGAGTTTTATTATGAGTACAGGAGGTATAATGTGCTTACAGAATACCCCCACCTAATTACATGAATATATGTGATTCCCCCGCCCTTGAAATCCATGGGGAAGCTTGCACATGCCACAGAGCCACGTGAGCCTCAGAGTAGGCATAGAATTCATGTTTGTTGTCAAACACCAGGCAAGAAACATAGTACATTTCCTGAATATCTTATTTCAAACAATCTGGAAGATACATATGCAAAATTTCAAACAAAGACTTTACTGTTCCATTAATTTAAGCTACATTTCCATTAAAGTATACAATGTGGATCGCCTTAAGAAGGATTTTTTTTATTTACCGTATATACCCATGTATAAGCCGACCCGCGTATAAGCCGAGGTGCCTAATTTCTCCCCAAAAATGGGGAAAAATTAGGCACCCGCGTATAAGCCGAGGGTCGGCTTATAACCCCTCCCCCCCCTGCAGGCTTACCTGACAGGGCTCTCCAGCGGCGAGGGTCCGGCGGCGGCGCGGCCCGGGGGGACCCGGAGCAGCCTTCCTGCGGCTGCAGGAGGCTGCCCAAGGCCCCTCCCGCCCGGGAAAAATGGCGGCGGGGGCCAGGGGGGCCGGGGCAGCCTTCCTGCGGGTGCAGGAGGCTGCCCCTGGCCGCTCCCGGCGGCAGGAAGCGGCACGGGCCCGGCGGCGGCGACGGCGGTAAGTTTCCCCCCTCCCTCCTCCCTCCCTCCCCCCGTATTGACCCGTGTATAAGCCGAGGCCGGTTTTTTCAGCCCATTTTTGGGGCTGAAAAACTCGGCTTATACGCGAGTATATACGGTATTTGTCATCCAAGAAGATCAGGTACTGTCCTGCAACCACTTGTTATATTAAGGGCAGATGAGAGACTGGTTCCATCATTCATCTCTAGTGCTGCTTTTTTATATAATGGATAGATGACCACCTGTTTTAGTCATTGAGGAAAAGTACCCTGAGCCAGTGACTGATTTATAGTGGATATCAGGGATTTACTCATGTGATCTTTACATGATTTCAGCAACCAGGATGGACAAGGATACAGAGTGATAGCCTTCATGGGCACTAAAGGTTGTGCTGATATCCGTCATGGTAACTGGATCAAAGTGATTCATAAATGGACCAGATAATATACTGAACATTTCTAGAGTCTCAACTATATTACAATGAGCATCCAAATTGGAACACATCTGAGAGATATGCTCAGAAAGAAAGAAAAGCTGCAAAAGCATTTCACAGCTAATCATCAGTTCCTGAAAACATATTTGTTTATTAAAACATTCATACTCAACCTTTCCTTTCATCTCACTCAAACGACAGATGAGATAAACATTGCCTCAGGCAATGGGGGGATGTGGTTCCCACAGGATGAATTACTTCCAAAAGAAAAAAGATTCCTGCATCCAGAAAGGCCGGGCTACTATCTGACTTCCTAATATCTAATTTTCTGTGTGCAGGAAATATTTTTACCGTATATACTCGAGTATAAGCCGAGTTTTGTAGCCATGATTTTTGGCTTAAAAAACTCACCTCGGCTTATACTCGGGTCAATACGGTAATTCGCCTGCCGGGCCCTCTCCTAGCACGCTCCCGCCGGCCAGCTGATGGGTGGGCTGTCCCGCCTTCTCCCCACCCCACCCCACCCGATCGCACCTTCTGCACGGCGGCGGCTTCTTCCCCCACCCCACCCGATCGCGCCTTCTGCGCAGCGGTGGCGGTTTCTTCCCCCACACCCCACCCCACCCAATCACGCCTTTTGCGCGATCGTCGCGCCTTTTGCACGATCACGCCTTCTGCGCGGCGGCGGCTTCTTCCCCCCCACCCCACCCCGCCTTCGGCGCGGCGGCAGCGGTTTCTTCCCCCCCCCCACCCCACCACGCCTTCTGCACGGCGGCGGCGGTTTCTTCCCCCCGACACCTCCCCCACCCACCCCCACCTCACCCGGACCGGTCCTCCCGCTTGCCAGCTGACCCTGCGGGGCCTCCTGCGCGCAGGGAGGGGACCGCCACCGCCTGCCTGTGCGCCTGGAGCCCGGTCAGGTAAGCCTGCGGGGGGGAGGGGGTGCATTTTCCCCTCGGCTTATACATGGGTGCCTAATTTTTCCCCATTTTTGGGGTGAAATTAGGCACCTCGGCTTATAACTCGGGTCGGCTTATACCCGAGTATATACGGTACATGGAGACATGTGATTCCCCATCCCCAACGTCTGAAGGGGCACAGCACAGCCATAGCTGAACAACTTCA
This sequence comes from Euleptes europaea, assembly GCF_029931775.1. Classification (NCBI taxonomy): domain Eukaryota; kingdom Metazoa; phylum Chordata; class Lepidosauria; order Squamata; family Sphaerodactylidae; genus Euleptes; species Euleptes europaea. The sequence continues at coordinate 55,448,809 of NC_079315.1, forward strand.
TTTGGAGTTTGTGAGGGCTCCAATGCCAGGCAGATTTCACACACCAGAAAATGGAAGACTCCAAGTCTTATTGCTGTCCTTACTTCTGTTTTCATTAGCTGACACAGGTCTTCGAACATACCGGGATCTGTCGCAAGAAAAACAACACATTTTAATGAAAAAGACTACATGAGAACTAGTGTTGACTAATTACTAGACTGTTGGCCTTGTGCACTGGAGTATGTGTTCAAATCCCTTCTAATTCATGAAATGCTTAAGCAAGACACTGGATGTATTCAGGTCACACTATAAACCACAGATTGATTAAACTACAGTTGAGTGTGATCTTGGCCGCCCAGGATACTGTGGTTTGTAAATTGGTATTACTCCCCCTGCCAGGGCTGCCAGCTTTTCAACTGGTCCCTCTAGCTGTCTCATTAATATCAGTTTGGTCTCCAGCAATTATCAAGTGATATTATTTAGCTCCATGTAATGAAGGCTTCCACTGAGGATTTCTACAGGTTAAAAGGACAGGACATTTTTTTCCTGGCTAGCTGGCAACCTTACTCCCTTCCCCCTGACTTTTCTCCACAATACAACCTTCCTGATACAACTCACCAAGCAGCAGTGGGAGATCCAGACTCAGTAGAAGATTAAAAGTTAGTGGGTAAAAACGTCTGTCTAAATCACATATCTTTACTCAATGTGCCAGCATACACAATAGAAATTGTGCCAATGAAGCCATTGTTTCATTAAGCAATTCACAACCCACCTGCTGTCAAACATTTCCTCCAACAAAGAGAGCTGCCCCTTGACACCCCACCCCTTTTATAGGCCAAGAGAGTGTGTGTGAGGAACTTGTGAGGAACTTGGCCATGTTTATGTGTGGGTTTTCTAACATTGCCGGTTGTCCTCTAGTGAACAGCAATGTATTTATTGGGTGCTAGCTTTAGCTTTGCTTCCATTTTAATAGCTATTTTAGCTGTCATTTTAAATGCTACTTTAATTTCAGTTTTTGACATGCAATGTTCAATGTTGACATCTGAAAAGACTGTTTAACTGCAGCTTCTGCTGTTTTTAATATGGTTTTATTGCAATTTTAAATTTTAGATAATTTCTTTGCTGGTATGGTTTGACTGAGATTATAATCAATCTAACTTATTGTATGAATGTATCTATTTCACTATAAACTACCTCAAATATAAATATGGTGGTATATAACACTACATATCATTGAAGTCTATGGACTTGGTTTAGACGACCTTTGCTTTAGGATTGCAATTTAAGTGTTTTAAATAAACAAAGCAGGTTATTGTGACATGTGAATGCCGCCGCTGTCCTTACATAAAATGGGAATCTATACAAAGGAAATAATACAATAGAATTGATAACACTGCAAATTTTAGGCTACACTTAAGCATCTTATTTTTTTATAAAAATAAAAAACAATATATTTAACATGCACTGGTTTTTTCTTGTAATAATTAATTTCAGCTTTATCTTTATTAAACAGCAAATTATCTTACATTTCTTTCAGCATCACAAAAAAGGATTTATATTCCAGTTTTGATAATATGCATGTTTATTTAATGTAATAATGGATTAAGCAATTGGGCACTATTATATAAATTGGTAGACTATCCTAATTCTTACATATGCTCATTCCAAAATAAAAAAGAAATACTAGGCCTCATTGAAGAAAACAATCTTTCTACTAACATTACAGTATTGATGACAAAATTATACTGTGACTTACAAAGAGTTAATCTTTGAGAGAAGAAAGAGAAGAAAGGGAGGGGGCAGAGCTAATGAACTCACCCTCTCTGTTCTGAAGAAAGGAATTGGATTCTCATTTTGGTAACCTGCATGCTCAGTAGCTGTGTTTGACTCTGGGAACCTGTGGGTTCAGATTTGCCTAAACTGGTGTAAAACAAATCCTGAGGAGTGACAGGCAGAGATTGGGAGGAAAGGGACCCTTTCTCAGATCACTGAAAGGGAACAGGATCTGGGAAGGAGATATTCCAGATACGTGGTTTTGTTGAGGGATAACTGCCACATCTATACATGTATACATCTATAGTGAGAACTGGAAGAGAGATCTGAGGAGAAATCTCCATACTTCTGTGTTTCTCTGGGGAAGAGAGATTGTATGGTCTCCAACTTCCCTGTTAGTTAGGCAGTTCCCTTCGTGCTTATGCTGCCTTTGGGAAACATTAACCCTGATGTCAAGTGAATTTAGCACACTTTTCATCTATGCTGTTCTGATGACAGGCCAGTCACTCCTCTTTAAAATCCCTTTTTCTCTGTATTTGAGATGAAACAATTTATGTCTGTCATCAAAGCTCCAGGGTGCTGCCAGCTAGCAGGAAAGCTGAACTGGGAGGCAGATATCATATCCAGAGAAAAGTGACCGAGATGCCCCATTGTCTGACAGCTCCCATCATATAGCAGAAAAACCTGTGAATGGTTTCTACCACACCTTTAGATTGGTCCCGGAATCTCCACATGACAATGTGAGAGGAACAGCAGCCACTTTTCCCACTGGAATTAAGCCAGCTGGGTGACTGGGAACAAGGTTTTCACATAATCTAAAAATGAGATTGCGACAGATGGGCAAAGGTCCTGCCCTCTTCTGTCAATCCCCAATCCCCTGGATGCCTGTTTTGCATGTGTACAGAGCAGCTAAAAGCCAATCAGGACCCATGGGATGCTAGAGGAGCCAGATAGGAATGAGGAGTGGAGAAGAAAATCCATAAAACTGTCAATTTGAGTCTGATAGGGTTTGTGTCTCCAGAGGGTTAGGCTGGGGGGAATCCTTTCTCAGGAGACTACATAGGTCTCAGAGCCTGGCTTTTAGTGAAAGAAGGCTAATTTAGGGAATGCTTTAGAAGGAGACTGTTCTTGTCTCAAACTCTAGCTTCTGGGGGAAGCTTGCTAAAGATCTGGAATTTCTAGGAGCCCACGTTGTACTGGGGGATACCTGAAGTTGTGAAAAAGCCAACAATTCACCTCAAGAGTTTTAAAAGCTTAACTGATAATGGCTCTCTGCAACCAACAATTTTCAGCTGATACATAATAACTGAATGAGCCCAGCAAATTCTGTGTCACACTTGTTAATAGTTTCAAGCCAATTTTCTGAACATTCTTATTCTGTCTCAAGATATGAATAAAAGTTAATGTTTGTTCTCATTTCCATCATGTCACATGTGAATTCCTAGGGAGGGCAAGACTTTTCTAGAACCTAACTGAGGCAGTACTAGAGGGAAGAAGAACTCTAACCATAACTTTAGTAGGCAGCAATACTAATTAGGGTATAGTCAATTCCCTCTCAGGTACTTAAATAACTGCTTTTAGAAGCCACTTGGGTTCAGTCTGTCAGGTGGAGATTGGGGTAAAGATCACACTATTCAAACTTGACATCATACTACCTCTACATCATTTAAAACCCTGACCTTCACAGAGCCCCCAAGCCATTGTTCTTTGCTCTGCTCCTGAACAAGCTGATAAAGTGAGGGGTGGGCTGAATACCAGAATTTATCACACCAGCAACCAGGCATGTGAGAAGTCTAGGGAATGTATCTAGTTAGCTGATGTAGTTATGTTGTTTATTTCCTTTTCTTTTTGTAGATTTTGTCCAAGTCCTTTCTGACTTCCCAACTAGTTCTTTACTTACTGCAATTGCCCACCCCAATCCTTTCTACTTTTTGTATCCAAATAAACTTCTCTGCTTTTATTTGGAATAAGTTGCAATAATGTTTCCCCCATGTGCTCTCTGAATATGCCCTATAAAAATCTGAGCATTACTACTTCAGAAAAAAAAGAGTTGGTGCAAATGGACTGCTATCCAGGGTCCTGAATTAGCAGGAAGAGGTGGAGTTGTGGACACATTATGGTTCAAAGTATCTCCTTTTCCCTTCTCTTGGCTTACGTATACCCAGCACCTTTTGTCCTTGCACCCCAATCAAGATAGCTACCCTTAGGTCCCACAGCAATCTTTATAGAACAAGTGTAACCCTCCCTTCACCTTAAAGACCTACACAATAAATGCAATACATTGCTAAGTTATTTAGTGGTACATTACTTAATGGTAAATGATAAAACATATAAGCAAACCTTGGCTTCAGTTCTCCATGTGTGCAAGAAGACCATGCAATGCTGGATCTCTCCCAGTGTCTCTTAGTATCAGTTACATTTGTGCCAATTTTCTTGGTCTCAGAAATTATTTTGTCTACAAAAGGAGTTCCATAGAACATGGATACAATCACAAGAATAGTAAGACATGACATTACAAGGTATGCCCAGGTTATCATGTATTTATATATACAAACATACACAGACATTTTCCCATTAATTCATCCGTAAAATATTTTCAGACCATCTCCTCTTGTAATTCATTTATTCCAGCATAAGAGATGGCAGTACATAGAACAGTTTAATGAGGATCAGGCATGCTTTACTGTACCACCCAAGTGTCACAATTCATGAGATAAACACAAGTCTGCCTAGGCTGGTGTTAAATCTGAGCTAAAAGGGTTACCATAGTGCTCACACCCAGCAAGATTCTCTCTTGCTTAGTTCTAAGAACATTATAGCGCTGCACAAAAATATGCAACAGCTGTTTCAGTTCTACACTGGATGGGCTACAAATTTTAAAACAAGTATCAATAAAGGACATTTACGTATGCGTATATTCACTGAACTGCAAAGGATGTGTTATGAGCATATGTGTGACAGAGAGAATGGAAAGAGTGTGTCTATTTTTAAAAGCCTGTTCACAATTTTCAGGTCCCAATATGTTTGTAATGATGGTGTTATTTAACTTTAAATGAAAGTAATTTATGTACACAGTAAACTTACTAGAAAATGTCTAGTTTTACCTTTTGAACTGTGTAGGTTTCCAAGTTTCCTCTTGTCAAGATGAGGCATAGGTGTGGGGCAACTGTTTGTAAAAAGAGATTTTGATTCCTGTTCTTCAGGTGGTTTTATAACCTCAGCTCTTTTATCCTTATGGCAATTCTTCCCACAAGATCCAAAATCACCATCAGCATCTTCAATATCTGCAACCTTCATACTATTACTACTCTTAAAGTGACGGTGTGCAGATAGTTGTCCTTGAGAAAAGCCATGGAGTTCTTCCCAAGAAAATGAATGGTTGCCCTCTTCAAGCTGAAGCCTTTTAGACTGGCTGAGATAATGCAAGTAAAAATAATACTGAGCCAAAATACTATCATCACTGTGGGTATTAGATAAGAATGTGTCATACCCAAATAGCTTCTTACTGTCATCAACTTTTACTCTTGGGATACAGAATTCCTCTGAGCTACTTTTAGGATCTACTGTTGATTTGATAATGTCCTCAGACACATATTCATTGATATAATCTTGCACATATTTTGGGACTGAATTCTGTGTTACACTATCACCTTCAACACAGCCATAATTATTTTTATAATGAAGATCAAAACTATCAGGACTGATTTCATATGGAGTATTTCCCAGAGACTTCAATAAGAAATTTGTACACAAACTGCGGTTTAGCATGAATGGATTTTTCTTCAGGGATTGTAATTCTAATACTGTTTGACCTCCAGTGCAGTTTTCTCCATTGGATGGGTTATCTGTTTGTTCTTTTCCTATACATTCATTTTCTTCAAAACTCTTATCCATCCCTGCCATATCCACACATTTGGTTCCCTTTTTCTGAACTTTGTCTTTCTTTAGAGACTGGAGATCTAGGCAACTCAATGCATCTTTTTGTGTCTTGGGTTCAAAAGGGATATTTCTATTTCTAACCTGTTCCACAGTGCTTTCAGCAGCATCATTGGTCCCACTGGAGGTGTCAGATTGTAAGGTCCATAAGAAATCCTTGAACTTATCCTTTTCTTTGATCTCTGCTAGGTTCTCTGCTGACAGAGTTCTTCTTTCAAAGCTGCTAGCACTTCTTGTGGAGGGAAGTTCATCTCCCAGCATAGATATACTAGGATGGTTGATATGATCTGACTTTAAAAAACTTGTATTACTTGGAGGATTTATGTGAGTCTTGGTCAGCATATCACTCTTGGTCTTTACAATGTCTGTCCACTCCTCATCTGAACTATCATTTAGAGGAGTCCAAAAATAAGAGTCAAGATTTTCATGCAGATCTATTGTGGTAGAAAATGAATAATCTCCTTTGCACACAATATATGAGTTTTGAAAGCTGGCTTGTTTTCTGATGCTGTACTTGTGACCCTCTACCTCACATTCTCCCAAAAAATTGGCCTCCCTTTCTTCCCCACATTCCTGCTCATACCTGACTGTCTGAGTAGGACATCTCTCTTCCAGAGAAGAGTTTAATACACTACTGTTTGAGAAAGCAGGAGTCCTTTTTTCAGTTTGTTCCAAGATATTTTCAGAGACTACTAAAGGGCTTAATCCATTGGAAGCATCTGTATGTAACAGCTTCAGATCAAAATATTCAGGCTTCTTATTTATGGTATCTCTGCTCTTTTGGGTCACCTTTTTTTCAGCATCATGATCCAAAGTAGATCTTACAAATGGCTGAGAAATTTCCTGCATGCTGTCACCAGTATGATGTTTATCAAGAAGCAGTTCAGTCCAGCTGACGACATGCTCGAGTTTCTGTATTTCAAAAATGTTGACATCCTCAAGTATCTTATTAGCTGACTTGGAAGTACACATGCTGCCCAAATTTTTTCTGTATGTTGGTTCATCTGTAATATTTATTTTCTGTTCTGTTCTTAGATGGTTTTGAACTGGATGTTTCCCTCCGTTTACTGTGCCAGTGGTCTTCTGAGCGCACATTTTAGTATCATAAGAACTTAAGAAAAGCCCTGCTGGATCAGACCAAGGCCCATCAAGTCCAGCAGTCTGTTCGCACAGTGGCCAACCAGGTGCCTCTAGGAAGCCCCCAAACAAGACGACTGCAGCTAGAGACTATCAGCTAGAGAATGTAATGAGTAACTTCTAACCTTGACTGAATTTTGATTGCTGCTATTATTAATGCAGCCAGCCATTTTACTTCCATAGAAAGCTAAGCGCTTACATCATAAGAACTTCAGGTTCTTTGTGCGTGGCGTATCAGTTTCATTAAGAGTTTGAGCAATGAGTGGGTCTAATGATTTGTGAGACAATGTTCCATCTGTAAAAGAAAACACAAAGAAGGAAGCTATCCCAATATTCCTAGATAGGAGTCTTACTGAAGATGTACTGACTAACTCCATAAACATATTTACTCTGATCCAATGATATACCGTACTCTGATCCAATGATATACCGTATACTGCACAATGATATACCGTATACTGCACACAATTCTGGCATGCCTACAAAAGTTGCACCATTCACATCCCTTTGCATACACTACAACAGGATTGCCTGCATGGCAGTTTTTCCTGCATTTTCCCACTCCAAAGTTTTCTAGGAGGGAAGGTAGGGAAAATCTAGAAAAGGTAGGAAAGTACTGTGATGCTGTGGGGAACTGAGAAAATAATACTTCCCAACAGCATCAAACTCAGAGCATATATAACATGTGGCAAAGGTCTATATGGTGTTATATGCAACACTGCTACACTTCTACTACAGAACTGTACATGTATGCATATAGCATAGGACCTACAATGTTATTCTTTGTGAACATCTCTAAACCTCATGACTGAGGAGCAACTTGTTTTATATATACATACATATACACACACACGCACACACGCACACACACACACACACACATATATAGGCAATTCAGAGACTTCTTGCAAGCTTGAACATGTAAGAAATCCCCAATTTATTTATTTTATTTACAAAATGTATAACTGCTCTTCTGCCCTCATGAGGGCCACCAAGGTGGCAAACAGATAAAAATATATATAATAAAATCATGTTTAAAAACCAATAACAACAAAAAACATACATCCTTAAAACAATTAACACCAGAGCTAAAATACATACACAAAAACATAAAAACAACAATTAAAACATGGGGCAGGAAGGACGGATCATTGAGGGAACACCTCATAAAACAAAAAAGTCTTCACTCACTGACAGCAGTAGGGGAGGGGCTGTGGCTCAGTGGAAGAGCTTCTGCTTTGCATGCAGAAGGTCCCAAGTTCGATCCCCAGCATTTCCAGTTAAAAGGACCAAAGGGTAGGTGATATGAAAGACCTCTTCCTGAGACCCTGGAAAGCTGCTGCCAGTCTGAGTAGACAATACTGACTTCAATTATTCTGATTTATAAGGCAGCTTCATGTGTTCATGAGAACAAAAGGGGGCAGATCAGTCTTAATGGGGAGAGAGACCTACAGTTTTGGTGCCACTATTGAGAAGATTCTTTCCCACGTTGCCATCCACCTAATCTGAGAAGACAGGGCCCCCCATAGCATGGCCTCAGAAGATAACCGCACTGGTCAGATAGGTTCACAAGGGAGTAGCAGACATTCAGGCATGTTGATCCCAAACCATATAGGGCTTTAAAGGGCAACAGCAGCACCTTGACTTGTGCCTGTAAATCGATAGGGAGCCAGTGTAGATGGGCCAAGAGCAGAGTGATATGGTCCCTACAACTCACTCTAGTCAACATCCTGGTTGCAGCATTCTGTACTAACTGAAGTTTCCAAACTCTTTTCAAGGGCAGCCCCACATAGAGCTCATTGCAGTAATCTAATCTAGATGTAACCAGGAAGTACAGCACAGTGGCCAGATCTTTTTTGCCCAGGAAAGGCTGCAACTGGCTAATCTGTCAAAGCTGTTAAAAGAGACTCTTGGCCATACCACCTCCTTATCCAGCAGTGACACTTTAAATTCTGGGTCAAACCTTCAGCTCACCAGTAGCGCTTTTGTTTTGTCGGGATTAAGTTTCAGTTTATTAGCCGGCATCCGCTCCAAAACTGCCTCCACGTATGAGTTCAGGGTTTCTGCAGCCTCCTTAGGACCATCTGAAAGTTCAAGATAGAGCTGAACATGACCTACACATTGTTGACAACCCAGCCAAAATCTCCAGGTGACCTCTCCCAACAGTTTCATGTAGATGTTATAGAGCATAGGGGACACGATAGAGCCTCGCAGGATGCCAAAGGCCCGAAGCTAAGGGGTGAGTAGCAGTCCCCCAGAACTACCTTCTGAAACCTACCCTCCAAGTAGGGAAGGAACCAGTTCAAAAAAGTGTCTCCCAGTCCCAGCCCAGAAAGGCAGTCCAGAAAGATACCATGATCAGTCGGATTGAAAAATAATTGAGAGGTCCAGAAGAATCAACAGAGAGACACTGACCATCTCCCAGCACAGGCCATCCATCAGGGTGACCAAAGCTGTTCAGTCCTATAACCAGGCCTGAAACCAGAATGGAAAGGATCAAAACAATCTACATCATCCAGAAAAGATTGGTGCTGTCCACCACACTACCTGTTCAAGAATGCTCAAGAATGGAACATTGGAGATAGTTATTGAGATCTCCTGGATCCGGGACAGGCTTCTTTAGAAGTGGATGCACCACAGCCTGTTTCAAGTGGTGACAATGTCTTCTCTCACGGAGGCATTAACTGCATCTTGGGCCCATTTGCCCAGCCCCCCACCCAGCAGATTTAAGTAGCCAGGAAGGCAAGGGTCATATAAGCAGGTGGTAGGCCTTGAGCTTCCAAGGATCCTGTCCACATCCTCAGAATGGATAAACTGAAAAGTATCCCCAGCTGAACGTCAGCATCCTGGCACCATCTGACTCTGTCACTGCTAATGTAGAGTCCAAGTCAGAATGGATGTGAGAGCTTTCATATGCAAAGTGCTGAGTAAAACCCAACAGGCCACCCAGCAGTCCACCTCCTCCTGCAAGCTGGATCCCAACATGCCTCTGACCACCTGGAACAGCTCTGCTGGCCTACACCATGTGGATGCAGTGGTGGCGGGAAAGTTTATTTGTGCCCCACTACCACCATGAAGTACACTTTAAAATTAGCTTTCGTCTCTGTCTTATTAAATTCATCCTGAGTCTTTCTCCACTGTCACTCTAGCTGTTTCCCTCGTCTTTTCATCACCTGCACCCCTTCAGTAGACCAAGAGCAACCTCTAATACTCAAGAGAGGATGCCGATTGAGTCAACTGCCTGGGTAATTTCCTCATTCCAGAGATCAACCAGGGTATGCACAGGAGCACTAACCGTATCAACAGGAAAAATCTGATAAGAGCCCTTAGAAAGCCATTCTGGATTCATCTGGCTCTGGGGGTCGATCATTTTAACAGATTCCCTCACGCCTGCAGAGTCTTGGTATCCCTGTACATCTAAACCCAAGCAAATAGTGTTCCGTTCATGCCAAAGGAACGGTCGTCAGCCCCTCCACCCGCAGATCACATTCATTCATATTATGTATGAACCCACCCCCTCCTTGTATTCAGGATATCTCTGTCCACATATGTTTGTTTTGCACGTTTCAAATAAACTGTATGGGGAACCTACTCACAGAAGGACCCCGTGTATGCACAGAAACCAGGAGGAGCTTGGGCCAAAGGGGGACTTCCACTCTCCTGCAGCAAGTCCTGCTTGCTCTGCAGCAGCAGTGAGCACGGATGCAAACCCTACCACCACCACCACCCTGTCCCTCCAGTGACTTCTCAGCTCAATTCCTGCAGCAAACCTGCTGCAGAGCCCTCGGGGTGCCAGGAGCAGGGCCGGCTTAACAGCATTATGGGCCTCGGGCAAAGCAGGGCACTGGGGCCCCTACCTACACAACTACTCACAAGAATAAAAATGTAAATGGTCGATAAAATTAAAGATACGTTTATTGGTGCTTCCATAACGAACAAGTCCTTTCTTCCGTTAAACTTCAGTATTTATTCTTGATCCAAAACCAAATTAACATTAATGTTGTTCATTATCTTTAGTAAAACACATGCTAAATATGCATTTTCCAGTAACAAATATTTATAGTTTAGTATAGTATTTATACTAACATAGTATACTAATATAATATACTAATATAAAATACAAATATAGTATTTGACAAGGCTGTCAAAGATGGGACATTTTGGAGGACTTTCATTCATAGGGTCGCCATGTGACGGCACTTGACACATATAGTGAGTATTTATTTATTCATTGACCGCAAGTCACAACATACGTAGATTAACAAGGGGCCCCTATGCTCGTGGGGCAACTGCCCAGCGTGCCCATGCGTGCCCATGCGTGAATTCTCCAATTGGAGAATTTACCGTGAAAATTATTTTTTAACGGGACCATTCAAAGGACGCTTTTTGATCGAATCCCTTATACTTTGTATTAATTTTTTTAATTTACTTTGTATTAATTTTTTAATGTATACTTTGTATCAATTTTTGTATCAGGTATTGATTTAATAATGTTGGATATGACAAGTAATACTGGGATCAGCTCCGTTAGCAAAAGTTTTTTACAGTTTCTTTTTAGATGGAAGAGGGAGAGGGGGAAGTCCTTTTATCGTTAAATTAGAGATGTGACTTTTTTATTATTATTATTATTATTATTGCTATCACATTGTTGTTGTTGATACATTAAATGAAGAAAATAAAAGTTATTACAAAAACAAAAACAAAAACAGCACGGCCCTGGCCAGGAGCCTGTGGGTTGGGATCCGGCCGCCCCGCCAGGGCGTGCGACGGGGCTCACCTCCATCCCTCGCTCCGGACGCCCGGTCGGCTCCCCTCCCAAGAAAGCAAGCGCTGCCAATGGGGGGGGGGGGGTCGCAATGCTGGGTAGGGCCGCGCCGGGCGCCTGGCCTGGGGGATCCTCCTCCGCAGGCGCAGCAGCAGCAGCAGCAGCGAGGCGGCGGCCCCGCCCGGCTGCAACTAGCGAGCGCGCGCGGCATCAGGCCGTCCCCGGGGAAACCGCCGGGGTGGAGCCGGGGGAGACGCGGGGGAAGCAGGGAGGGGAGGAAAGAAGGAGGGGTCTGCAATTATTGAGCCCCGCCCCGTTTGGCGACCTCTGGGCTCCGGTCCGTGGAGCTGGCGTCGGGCCAACGCGGCCCCTCTGCTCGCGCCCTTCGCCGCTGGCCCCCCGAAGCCTGTCCTGTCTGCACGCACAGGCGTCTCCGAAATCGGCTCTTGCCGTCGAGCGGCTCTGGGCAGCCGCAGACGCAGCGGGCCCCTCCGCATGCTGTGCTCGGAGGTTTGCTCCGTTTACGGCCACGCGTCTTGTTCAACGCCTCGTACTCTCCTCTAACAGTAGAAAAGGGCCAGAGTCCAGTCGCACCTTCAAGACTAACGAGAATGTTTTCTGGCAGGGTAGGAGCTTTCGTGAGCCACGGCTCGCTTCTTCAGATAGAGCCCATCCCCTACCAGAAAATGTTCTTGTTAGTCTTGAAGGTGCGACTGGACTCTGGCCCTTTTCTACTACTGCACGCAGACGAACACGGCGACCCACTGGGAATTATCTCCTCTAATAGTGCACGTGGAGATATAACCGCATGAACCAGGGCTATTATTCTCCCTGCACAGGCGTACTAAATCCACTAGGTGGCGCCGTGGCACTGAGAAAAGCAAATTTGGTTGCTTCTGTTCAGAAATGTTCCCTTTAAAAACAGGAAAGGTTCGTTTTTCCTCATTCGTCACATTCACTAAGGAGAGCCCCTAAGTACACGCTCTGAATAAGATCCCAGATCCAATATGTTGCTCTCCATCTTAGAAGGATTTTACATAGAGATAAACGTCTGCCTGAGACTCTTGAAAGCCAGATGAGACAATACTGGGTTAATTTAAAAAAAAAAAAATCACTGATTCAGTAGGCAGATTGTATGTCCAATACTATCAGTGTACAATATGGAAGACACAAGAACCATATGAGGAATTAATCACAAGTTGACTGGTTTTGGGTTTAGCTGACCGACACTATCTGCACTGAAAACCTGAGATCTTTCTAAGCCTCAACACTTCAAGTTGTTTCATGTGAATGATCTGTTTTTCTTAGGCGTGCTGTCCATGTGGTCAGATGTAAAGTATGGATGTCTACAGCAATTCCCATGAATTGCTAATTCATGTCCAGGCAAGGCAGGATGGGTGGGAGGTACCATGGAAACTCATCCTAAAATATGGGGGGGAAAAGGGCATGTTTTCAGCTATCCAAACATTTAATTGCTTTTAGAAGGCAACCCACAGAAAACCCCAAAAGCATCAAGATTAATCTCTTTTATTTTATTGCAACTTCAGTACAGGAAAAACTGCCAGCTATCCCTTTTGTGTTTCTTTTCAGGAAAAGATTGCTATATGTTATTGTATTGAAATTTTATTTTCAAATACATTACTTCAAAAGAATGAAGCTCTTTAATATTGCACTAAACCGTGTTTATGGCATATTCTGCCCTTAAAGTGGCATTACTGATAACATGCAAAATTCAAAATGATTAATATGCTTTTCATAATCAAGGAAAATATGGATCTGGTCAACTTCCGTCCAAAGTCAGGATACTTGGGCAGGGGTCTTTCCTCAAAAAAGGGGAAAGATTCAAGGACAAGAGGTGGAATCAAATCCTCTTCTTGTACTTTGAATTTCAGCACTTATGAAACAGAGCCTTGTTATATCTACATTTTATATTTGTGAAAAATGACGTATGTGAGGATCTAACTCCCAAGAGAAGTATGCCTTTGAATGAGCTAGTCTGGCCCTGTTTTCTCCCTTGTCTTTCCCATGGCTGTTTTCATTCCGTCCTCCTTGATGGTAATCAACACATTCTGGCCTATTTATTTTCCACAAGCAAAGCAAATTTGCCACTAGTAGGAGGGGAAGAAAATTCTTTATGTGAGATCCCACACTGATTTTATGAGAAGACATGATTCTTTACTAATTCAACAAATGTTAAAAGAAAACACCAAGTTAAACACAAGCCTGGCAAACTAATACAAAAAAAAAATGAGATCTGTGGTAAACTGCAGCATGAACAAGTCCACTGGATACATGTAAGAATATGCACAACTCAAATTGATTCCAAGACCACAAGGATGCTCTCTGTGAAATTCCTTTATAGTACCTAGATTAAATCTGATTCATTAAATCAACAATAAGTGTTAGGTTGTTATATATTCACAAGAACTTGAAGTTTTTTGAGAAATCATCAAACATTTCCCAATTCATTATTTTTTACAAAGTGCTTAAAAGTTGCTTTAGATAATAATCACAAATTATTCTCAGCTTTTGTGTACTAAAGTATTATGTCTGTAGTAAATATTTTAATTTCTTGCTTTAAAATTCTGTGATTACTCTCAAAAATCAGCAAAGGGCACTGCCACGTGATTTGCTTGCTTTCTGTGCAATGTTTTCTTGCAATATAATTCCTAAAGTGAAATCAAAAGAGTATCAGAATAATTTCCGTTTTACAGTGACGTATCTGTAGACACTTGTTCTTGACCCATTTTCAAGTAGGGAAATATTATTAGGGTCCCTTTAATGAGAGAAATCACCTGATAGCAGGCCCTCTCCTCATATGCAGATGGCAACAAACATCCTTAAAAAGAGGTTTATAACTTTTTTAAAGGAAGTGTACAAACTGGTTCTTCAAACACAATACATAAAGTGAATTTCAAACATGAATCGTAACAAACACAGTATCTATGAACAATGTGGCTTAAGTAAAGATCCTTGTGTGTATATTTCCCACATTCTGATTTAGAACACTTTCAGTGTATCTTCCTGTAGCCATCTTGACATCTTTCCTCATAATGTTCTGCTATAATTGTTATGACATTCAATTCTATACATTCATGTGCTGGGTTATCTAGTTTGTGGACTGGATCATTAATCAGTTTTTACTAACTTCCATGTTTACGATCAAAGCAGTTATAATCCACACTATTATCCTTTTAGCAAATAACTTTATTGTATAATAAAAAAGCATATCATTGCAGAGTGGGGGTTTTCAATGTATTTTTATTAGGGAGTCCTGTCATATTAACATATAAAACAATCAAGATGTTGACATAGAAATATGAAATCACTTTACAAAGATAAGGCTCAAGTCTACAGGTACATTTTCCCCAAGGTTTTTGTATTTTTGTGTTGTTTGCATTTAAGTGAAATAAATCCCATTTAATTCTTCCCAGAGTTGTGTTTATAAATATTAGACAAATCACAAAATAGATTTCAAGTACATAATGCTTTACAATATATTCCAAGCACAGACAGAAATACACAATACTGCACCTATGAACTTTTCATATGCCAGCTCTGTCATTTCCAGCACTAGAGACAAGACCATTTTGGTCTATGCAGTACATGCTATAGATTATATACACCCTCCCCCCTCAGCTGCTTCTAATTTCTTATCTGTTCTCTAGAAAAGATGTAATTTGTACTCATTATTCAATAGATTTCACCTTAGGACAGTTCTAAAGGGACAATGGTGCATATATACATCTATACATTCCATGTACATGCACTTGCATTGAACTCTACATGTATCCTTATTGCACAGTCCATTCTTTGAGGTAACCTGTCCCTCATGCAACTTACCCCATCCCTCATCAACTTAAGCCATACAGACAAATGCTCCTAATGATTCTGGAGCTCTATGACATGGAAAAGACCTACATCATAAAACTCAGGACCTAACTGTTTATAATTAAGGGGTAAATTATATATAGGATACAGAATAGAGCTTGACTGTTTTTAGCACATGATCAGCAAATTCAGTGTTATCTATTTCTACAACCACAACTGCCTAAAATGCAGGTGACTGTTCTCTTTGATTTGGAAACTAAAGAGAAATGTCTCCTTAATGGATTCTTCTTTCCAAGGAAAGAGTTTAACTAGAAGTTACCAACAGAATAAATAAGCACCAAACTACTGATCAGCATTTATTCTCAAAAGGAATGGATGTGTTAGCAAAAGCAGAATTTGATGGTAAAACCATAGTTGTTTTTTGGCTACTTTTGGGACGCAGGAGAACAGCTTATAAAGTTAAATATGGAAAGAGAAACCACAATAGGAAAACTGGCCAAACTAGCCCACTGCAGAAAAGAAAAAAACAAGCTACAGACTTGCACCCTGATCCAGTAACTTGCATGGGACCTCTGCTGAACTCCCACAGAACTCTGAATCAGGGAATCAAAGTTTCCCCTAGAGAATTGTTAAACTTTTTATTGTGCAAATTACAGTCACAATCTGATGTGCATTTAAGCACACCCTGATTATATAGAAATCAATAGAACTTAATCATGATTGTGAGCTAGACTGTGCCATACTTCTGTTTTTACATGTCAAATATTATTTTACCCTCATCATGGATAAAACACCATGAAGTCTTAGTTGCCTCAACAGCCTCTTCTGAGGGCAAATTATACTCAGGTTCTAGAGTACACTATACACTGATCAATTCCAGAAAAATAAAATAATAAAGGGCCACCATGCTAACAGCAATAATGGAGCTAACATGTTTTTCACGCAGGCAAACCATCAATTGGCTTCAGTGAGAGGATTATCTAAGTAAGGACTCATTCTGGTATATGGATGAGAGAGGGAAAATCCTGTATCCAACAAAATTGTACAATACAAAAGGCAAAGTTGGGCACCAGGGCTATTGATCGTCTCTAAACCCATGAGGTTTTATGCATTTATAGCCTCTTGAGAAGTGCTTGGAGCTACACAGGCACAAAATCTCCAGCACATCAAGATGAAAAAAGATAATCACACAACACCATCATATGGACATGAATAAATCATGTGAATCCATTACCACTTATAACAGATAAAACAGATAGCATGCACAGGAAACAAAACATGAAATGATTACTCTGGGATTTATTATGAAACAGTAATGAATGGAATCAGGGACTCAGAATTTATCTTCAAATGCTTGGGAAACTAAGCAGGATGCTTTTCACAGAGTTTGTCTCTATTTTTAGAGACCGGTGTGTTTTTAACTATTAACCTATTTAAGTAGATCTATCTAGGCATTGATTTTGTTACTCACTTTTTTCTTTTATAAACAATAATCTATAGTTAATCAAAAATTCCCTAAATCTCTTACAAAATTGTACTTGCACTGCCTTGCAAAGACCACCCATTACCACTTATTGAAGTATATGATGGCAAACCACAAGAAAAGCTAAATTGCCACCTTGTAAAAAGCACTTATCTCTCTTCCATGTAAAAATTGTAAGGGCTAACCTACACAGTAACCCAATTTGTTTGCCTGTCTCTATGGCCTTTTATACACGGGTTGTTTCCCTAGTGATCACACACAAAGAGAGAGAGTCTACTTTGGGACTTCGTTTTTATTATGCTCATCTTTTCTGACCATTAGAAGTCACTCCGCTCTCTCGTGTTTTCTGGATGCTGTTTCTGGTGCCATCCAGAAACGTGGGGAAAATGCAGGGAGAGAGCGAAGCGACATCCAAAAACTTGTATAATGGAAATAAAGCCCCAAAGTGGTAGGGGGGGTGATCACCATGGATACAACCCGTGAATAAATGGCCACAGAGTTTGAGGGTGGCATTTACAGGAAAGAATTGGTAGGTGGGGAGGGGGGGATTTGAAACAAACTGATACTTCTCTTCAAAATTTTCCCCGGGTCATTTCCCCATAAACCAGCAAGGTTTTCTTCACTTTTGGAGTTTGACTGATGGGAAATAGCTCAGGGGGATATTTGAAGGGAAGAATCAGTAGCCAAAGGAAGGGTTGAGCATTCATTCCTGTCTGCCAATTCCCCTGGCCCCTATGCCGGCATAACAAGGCAAACAAAATATTGGAAAGCTCACATTGCTTCTGAATGTTCAGTTGAGCCCCCAGAAACCCAGTCTATCAATACCTGGTATAATTTCATCTCCATCCCTCAGACCCTGCCTACACTTTAAGTGAACGTCCTACTTTTTTCTGCAGCCATTCATCATCATGTGCAGATCTGTCAGAATTTTCATTCTTGAATTTAAAAAAATTGCTAAAACTTTTTAAAAATTCATGACATACCCTTGTGCATTTTTAAACCAATGTGTACTTAAATATCTTCAGAAGTTGTCTTTGCTAAAAATTTACCAAAATCTTGTAAACACATAAAAATATTTTTAAATGAAAAATCAAACCAAGAAACAAAATCCCAGCAATCAACGTTGCTTGTATAGGCATTGGTTAGTAGATTGTTTCACTAAGGAGTATATTCAAAAGCATCAGCGTCTCTCCGCTGCTAATACTTTAATTTAGAATATCATGGCTTGTAATGATACAGACGATAAATTGCAGTTCTGCAAAGTCATTGACAAAAACAGACAGTAAAAATCAAATAGCTTTTTGGTTATTTAAAGGCCACCGTGTAGCTAAGCCAGCTATCTGATTATGGAAAGAAAACTTAAGAATTTTGAAGTCCACTATGGATCAAAAATGAAGAACTACTTGCTGATGGCCTTGAGGATGTTTGCGAGCAAGCACCTAGTACTGCCTGATATTCACTAGTTCTGAATAAAGCCCTTAATCATGTCATATATTCTCAACACTTAAGAGCTGCCAAGCAAGTGACTGACAAAGTTTATTTTGCAGGCCACCCACTGTCGGAGAGGACAATAATATTCAATGTGAAACTGCTGAAACTCTGGCGTCTGTCGGATTTCATGGAGAAAGGAGATATCGACGTCTGACTCCAAAAGCACAAGTAGCAGAGGGAAGACAACTAGCAGTATTCCAAGCCCAACAAGAAGAAGTCTGGAAAAACTCTTCACAACAGCATTTACCTTCATGTTTCCCATCAAAAAGTCATAGCTCCACCTAAGTGCTTTCCGAGCTTCTTTCAGCTCCTCTTCCTCTGCAACCAAAAATGCATTTTCATCTGCCTCCAGTTCCTCAAATGAATCTGTATCTTCTTTCCCATTTTCTGCCCTAGGAGAGGTTTGAAAAAGCAGGTCAATCTCCTCATCATTGACTGGCGTGGGAAGCAAGCTGGTGCTTGGGTTGTACACCAATTCAGAGATAGTTAAAGGTTCCTCTTTGATTTTCTCTTCTTCATCAATGGAAAGATAGGAACTATCTTCTGCCTCCTTAGCAGGAGAGTTGGATAACATAGGTATCGAAACATCCTCCTCCTTCGGCAGCTGAATACCTGCAAAAGTAAACAGGCCTTTAAATTCTTAAGCAAATATTTCAAAGAGATCATGTTACAGAGGATAACAGCACAAAAAAGTTTCTAGAAACAGCTGCTCATAATCTGATAATCTACCTGACTGAAAGGAACTTTTTGTTTTTCTGTAACTCATATGCACCATTTCTTAGTTTGAAGCAAGATCTGTATGCTGTATCCTGGTAAAAGTCCACATTTCCCAAGACAGTGTTCAGATATTACCTTGTCTGGTACAATTTCCCATGGTTTTGAAGTCACTGGTAACTATGCATTGGATACTCATTAACATGTTGCAGAGGAATGTGTGATAACATGTAGCATTACATTTAGCAGTTATTTTATATAGAGTCAAGAGGTAGATATAAATGATCGCTGATGAAGGAAAGTGAGCAGGGTGGCAGTTTTCCATGCCGGAATTACGTTAAAAAATTAATATGGAGATTTATTTATGGCGTTTCTGCATGGTATCATATTTAATTTGATAACTATTACCAACACACTAACAATCAGTGAAATATATTGGTTAGAGCGTGAGACTGTGGCCAGGTTTAAATCCCTACTCTGCCATAAAGCTCACTGGGTGACCTTAGACCAGTCCAGCTCAGGAAAGGAGAGAAACTAATTTATGCCATGCTGACCTCCTTAAAGAAGGGCAGGATAAAGAAGTGATTGATAGCTACACCTATTGGAAAAATAACATCTGTCTTTTGTACCCCTTAGCAATGGTAGCAAGAGTGTTTCCAGAGAAAGACTGACCACTTTGTGAAACTCTAAAACACGGGCAGATATAATATTACCCAAGGCTAAGGGACTGTGAGCTCAATGCCCTCTCAGAACCTTCATCAAAATGAGATTCTGAAAGGGTGTCTAGGAATGCCCCCAGTTTCATTTTAAGCAGGCTTAACTTCAGTGATGTTTTATGAGGTGTATGAGTAGAGAGGGGAATTCTTGTAAAGAGAGAAATGTTTATCTAATCCTGTGGCCAGCTCCCTTTCCCTCGCACTTGTATCTTGGTAACGTTAGCCATCTCCCTCTTTCCAGATGGTTTACAATGTTTCATGCCGTCAAAAAGCTACTTGGTATTTACCTGTCTGCACGTTTTCCCTCCATTTAGTGTTGGAAACATTTTCCCATCATTTATTATATGTCTCTTCCACAACCACTTTTACAGTGATGTAAATTTTCCTCCATTTCCACGCCAGCTATCCTCCAACGTACAAACTTCCTGAAATGTTCTTTATGTCTCTGCCCCACCAATCATCTCCCCTCTATTCCCCTCCCACCATTCATTTCTCCCCCATTTTTTTTCCTTTTTATGCCTAGTCCAGTGAAGGAACGCTAGAATAACTCCCCCCTTGCAAGAACAGGAAGGGTATTTGTGGCAAGGTCCTGGTGCTGGTGCTTCTTGGAACTCCGAAAGATTTTTTTCTAAGTGAAGCCTTGCTTGTTTGATGCTTGCTGGATTGCAAGCAGCATGACCGTGAGAATCCTCCCACCTTTCTGCATTCGATCTAAGGCAACACAAAAAAGGGGGGGATTATCACATTTGTATTTTCCTCCCCTCACTTTGATATGAAAATACAATCTTCCCTTATCAGTTTTAGTTTTTAAAGAAATAATCTCATCTTCTTTATACGTGAATGCAGCACGATGCAACTTTGTCACTGTAGGCACCTCAGTATACATGTCCAATGTGCTTCGCTACCACACCACCTCCATAGCTCCTAAGCATCGATGTTCTGTCTGTTTGTGGTGAGACAGGATATTAGTGGGTAGTAGTCACTAGTCTCCACTAGTAACTAGCAATAATCTAGAATAACATAATGACCCTCTTCTAAGGCAGGAGGACACACTGTTGAACCATCCAAGTGATATATCTCCAAAGATTACTTGATAGTACAGGGCGTGATTAAAGAGATATTAGAAAAGAGTAACACCTTACAGAGAGTTCAGCAAACTTTTAGCAGAAATGGGCCAGACCATTATAACACTGTCCAGGCGTGGGCTGTAACAAGAACCAAGTATTTTATAGAATCCAGCTGTCCAACTGCCATGAACCTGTCAAGGCAATGCTGAGTTAAATAGTATCCAGGAATAAAGACCTCCCCCTCTCACTCACCATGCTAAGGAGCTCTAACACCGCAGCCAGTCACCCCCATTCAGCATCCCAGGCCATGGTAGCAAGGTCTGCCATGGAGCTGGCATTGCCAAGGAAGTAGGAGGCCTTTCTCTGCCTAAAGTAGTGCAAGGCTCAGAACCCTTGTGCAAGTCCAGGGGGCAACAATCTGGCTGACCACCAAGACCTCCAGTGCCAGATTAATAAGGGCAGTCAATGAGAAGTCTTGCCTGCTGCTTTAGAAAGGTGTCAGTGAATGCAAAGAGGAAGAGGATCTGGGTGAGTGACAAACCTCCTACCCTCCAATTCTGACCCTTCAGAGTCACTGACAGACTTGATGGAATTTCTTTAAGGGCTAGATATAGTCTCTCAGAAGCAGCCGGCTGTAGCTTGCAGGCCCTTGCTTCTCAGAGTCTCTCAAGGCCTCCAAGGCACTCACTCTTAGGGCCAAGTAAATGTGACAGCATCCACAGGTTGGACATTTGGAGGCTGCCACCATTGTAAAGCAAAGTTTCAACAACCAACTGTGTAATGGACACAATGAATTAAATTACCAAACAGAGGATGATGGGCAGCCCATTTCTGAGGGGAAGGGCTGCACTGGTGGCTGGAAGCAGCACAGCGGCACCACCTCTAAAGGAGGATTCAGCACACACACACACACCACTGAAGTCAGGAAGCTGCTCTTACTTGCAAGCCCCGTGGAACCGCTCCATAGCGTTCCACAGGGCTACACCACCCCAAAAAATGGTGTAAATGCAAGTAAGGGCAAAGGCGGCATTCCCAGCCTGAAGGGGGGTTAGGAAGCTGCCCAAAGGCAGCTCCACCCCTGGAACGCCCCCAGAACGCCCCCTGGGAAGATGGCACACGGATGTGTAAGCAAACGGGTTGCCAATCTCCCAGGCTGGTCATGGCAACCCCAACAGATGCGTGCCACCACCTTTCCAGACATGACGGCCAGCCCGAACTGCCACTGACAGGGCTCCAATCCCGTCCCGCGAAACAGGCAGCCAAGGAACCATGGCCAGGTCAACCCCTCCTGTGAACCAGAGGGAATCCATTTTCCTGTGCACCCGTTCCAGCAGAAGACATCTCGCAGGGAACTGTCAAGCACATAATCATCGCCAACACCCCCTCTCTCCCCGCATCATCTGCATGATTGATGGCCCATCGGAAAACTTCGAGATAGCAGTAACAGAGGATCGCTCCCCTGGCTATGCAAAGCGACGCGCCCCGGACCCAGCTGTTCGCATCTTTGTTCCAGCTCGTTAATCCCATCTACAAACAACTCCCGGTCCTCCCGGAATTGCACAACTCAATTGGAGTAGAATAGTTTGTCCCAATTGCCCTTTTTGCCCCACCCCGGCAGCCGACCATTAGTATTTTTGTCACCTTTTGTTTCACACGGGAACCACGAAGGGGTAATCTAATCACCCCGCCCCCAGGGAAAGGTATAACTGGGGTCTCCTTTAGTCCATACGCTACCTTAGGTCTTCCCCTTGCATACTTGCTGTCACTCTGTTGGTTTGGGTTTTGCGCAGCCTGACCACGCTCCCCTCCCGCCTCACTGGTCAAGTGCTGAGAACCCCTCTTCCTCTCCCCGCTTTCCCAGTATCTTAGCCCACGGAACCCCGGACGTCTCCGCTTCTGGAACAGGTGCAGTATTACCCGTCTTCAGAGGGCCTGCCACATTGGCAAACGTCTCTATACTACTCTCTTTAATTCCTAGGCTCTCTGTGTTGGTGTGTACATGTCATTGAGTGTCTGTGTACATACGAGTAACAAGTAAAATCCTTGAAACTGAAACCATTGACTCCGCTTTGTTAGCCAAATTGCCCTTTAACTTGGGGGATTAGCAAGCAAGATGGCAAAACTACAATATTTATTTTTATAGCGGTATCGCAACCTTTGTCTACCAGAGCCGGTAACTGTGACCTTTAAATAAAGACAGAAGCAATGGATTCCAAATTAAAAGAGTTTGTCCCAATTTTCAATCAAATCAGTGTTGCATACACACATACAGAGAAATCCAGGAAATTCAAAGAGAGGAGTACAAGCACAGATGCCAACGTGGCAGGGATCGTTGATGGGGTGATATTTACCTTCCTTGAAGAGGTGTTGTCCAAGTTCACGTAGACTAAGACAGAAGAAATCAATAGCAAAAGCGGGGGCAAGGGGTTCCCGTAGACTTGGCCAGCAAGGCGGGAGGGAGCGTGGTCAGGCTGCGCAAAACCCAAACCGACAGAGTAATGGCAAAGGTGCCAGGAAAGACATAATGGGCTGGGGGCACCCCAGATACACTGTTTTTCTGGGGGCGGGGAGAGGGGGTTTACCCCTCCTAAGTTCCCAGGTGACAAAAGCTGACAAAAGGATTAATCTTCGGCTGCCGGGGTGAGGTAGTGAGAATTTGGAAATCTATTCTTATTCCAATGGCTTTTGCAACCCGGGAGCAACCGGGAGTTCTCTGCTGAAGTGATTAACATTTTGGAACAATGGGTGTGTTCTCTGCATACGTCCGGGGATCGCTGCTGCATAACTGGAGGAACGACTCATCGCTGATATCAGGATCACTGCTGATTGCCCATTAAGCTGCTGATGTTGCAATGGGAAAGGGGGGTGTTGGCACTGACTACATGACTGTCTGCTTTCCACGACATGGCTGCGGCTGGAACAGAGTCTGCACAGGAACGTGGAGTCTCTCAGGTTCACTGGAGGTGGCCCTTGCTTCTGTTTCCTAGCTGCTGGCTGCACGGAGCTCGCAGGAGCGGCTGTGTCAGTTTCAACGGAGTGCGCAGCGACCGTCCTGTAGCGTTTGGGGCGGGAGCACGGCTGGAACAGTAGTCGTGTGCCTGCATATCGGGTTGCCAGGTCCAGTCTGGGAGTTTAGGCTGCCCGTATGCTTTCAGCTTATTCTCTGAATCACGGTTTGGACTCCTGTAGACACAGGTTGGATCCTGCAGGGTTATGCCCATTGCCGGTTATTGATTCGCTAATTCCCCATATAAATATTCATAACCAAGCATTTTGGCTAACAGATGTGCGCCGTCAGGATGCCAGCGGGAGGCCAAGCCAGCGACCTGGGGCTGCTCTGCCATGGCAGCACTGGGAGGCTAGTGTCTGCACCCCAATACCCGAACCCAGCTATTCCATGCCTCCTAACAACATTCGCCCTCCCAGGTCAGGAATGGGCTGAAAATGTATTATTATATCTTTAATGATGTAAATACATCAAAGGTATATTTTTTGAATCTTCAGGGCAAGTTACATGAGGGAGAAACCTACACAAACATACAAATCATTATGGCAAATACAACTGAAGCCAGGAGATACAATGTTAAGATAAACATGAGAGTTTTAAAAGTTGAATGGAAAGACAACAGAAGGCGCTATCTTCTTGTTTCACGTGTCTTCATCAAGTCTCTCCTCATACAGATCGTTTCACAAACATCACTCTATTGTAAAGGCATAAATAAAAATTACCACCCGTACACCCAAGCATATTTACAAATTTCATTCTGATTGCCGGCCAAGTCTGATTTACCCCCAATGCACATGAAGAAAAAAAACCCTGTATGTTTATGTAAGTTTCTCTATAATGGGAGACCTGTTATTCGTGTAACTTGCCCTGAAGATTTGAGAAATATACCTTTGATGTATTTACATTGTTAAAGATACAATAATACATTTTATCATCCTCTGTTTGGCAATTTACTTCATTGTGCCTATTACACAGTTGGTTGTTGATACTCTGTTCCTAACCTTCGACAATATTCTGTTCCTAACATTTGTTACTGTGTAACCCTTTTTTTTTTTTGGTTGACCATTTTAAAACAATTTAAAAGTGCTTGGTGGCCTGAGGTGCTCTTATTCCCTCCTTCCACACCTTTTCCAAATGTTAAAACAGCTGCACCACCACCACCTCCCTGCATGGCTGCTTTGGCACTTGAAAAGGTGCAGGGGAAGGAAACAAGAGCTCCTCAGCCAGCTTTGCTGGGGGCCCTCACAGTATTGTTAAATTGCTTTAAAATGGCAGTGGTGTCCATGGGTCAGACCCGTGGATGCAGTCACATCTAGTTTGGCCCTAAGGAAGAAAAATTACTACAAATAATAACAGTTGCTTCAGTGACCCCATAAAACCCTTAATCATCTCAAATGAGTGGTGCAACCCCCCCCCTAGAACTCCCACCAATACATTGGCTTTTGGCACAGTTAAGGAACATACATTTACCAGGTTCAGTTCAGCCAGACAAGCACTGATGTCTCTGCAGGCAGATTTTAGCATTTCTTTAGACAATCCCAGCTCAGATCCTTGTCCACATATACTATAAACAGCATATAAGAGGATTCCCAATAATCCCACATCACTGCATCAAGCATGTGAATGTTGGAACCATGTGGATGGGGCGTGTTCTGAGCCAGGAAATATTGGGTGGGAAAGAATAATGTGACTGACCCCAAAAACATTTTAGTATTAATAAACTATAGTGATGTATAAATGTAAAGTTCTGCATTTCGGTAGGAAAAATCAAATGCATAATTATAGGATGGGGGAGACTTGTCTTAGTAGTGTGTGTGAAAAGGATCTTGGGGTCTTAGTAGACCAAACACTGAACATGAGTCAGCAGTGTGATGCGATAGTTAAAAAGACAAATACGATCTTGGGCAGTATCAACAGAAGTATAGTGTGCAGATCATGTGAAATGATGGTATCGCTTTACTCTGCTCTGGTTAGAGCTCACCTAGAGTATTGTGTTTAGTTTTGGGCACCACAATTTCAGAAAGATGTAGACAAGCTGGAACGTGTCCAGAGGAGGGCAACAAAGATGGTGAGGGGTCTGGAGAACAAGTCCTATGAGGAAAGGTTGAAGGAGCTGAGTATGTTTAGCCTGAAGAGGAGAAGACTGAGAGAGGACATGATAACCATCTTTAAGTACTTGAAGGGCTGTCACATAGAGGATGGTGCTGAGTTGTTTTCTGTTGCCCCAGAAGGTTGGACCAGAACCAATGGGTTAAAATTAAATCAAAAGAGTTTCCATCTAGACATTAGGATGAATTTTCTAACAGTTAGAGCGGTTCCTCAGTGGAACAGGCTTCCTCGGGAGTGGTAAGTGCTCCTTCTCTGGAGGTTTTTAAGCAGACTAGATGGCCATCTGTCAGCAATGCTGATTCTATGACCTTGGGCAGTTCATGAGAGGCAGGGCATCTTAGCCATCTTCTGGGCGTGGAATAGGGGTCACTGGGTGTGTGTGGGATAGGTAGTTGTGAAATTCCTGCATTATGCAGGGGGTTGGACTAGATGACCCTGGTGGTCCCTTCCAACTCTGATTCTATGATTCTATGTATATCTTGCCATGGGAAAGAAGCTCCCATCTCACTTGCAATATGTGCAGCTAGGACCATACACTTGAAAATCAGGCTTCTAGGGGAGTGCAGTAGCGTATAGCTCCACTTACACACCAGATCTCTTCCAAACAATTTTAGAGAATTTTGTGATGCAACAAATCATCATCAGTGTAATTTTGACTCAAGGACATTTTCCTGAAAAATAAATTAATATCAGAAATTGTTTGGTTTCTTAGCTTGGCAAACAGTTTGACATAATCAATAGTTCAACTAATATTACAAACTTGTTTCAACCGAAATGCCATAGTGATCTTAAGATTACCCTACCCGAAAATATGAGCCTGTGCGTTACATAGACTTATATTCATTTTATAGTCTTTAATGGTGCTGATCATTCTTTTGCTCAAGAATTACTGTTATCTTTTCACTTCTGTGCAATCTGGAGACAGACATGGCTAAATGAAACTTTCTATGAAAGTTCCAGTTGTAACATAAAATTAATATTTGTTTCTCCATACTTGTCTGTACCCTACTCTCTTCACACTGAACATCAAATGTAATGAAATAGCATATTCTGAAATCTTGTTCTTCTGAAACTTTTCAAAATGTTTTGTGCATGTGGTAGTATAAGCAGCAATCATAAGAATGTCTACTCCAAAGTAAGTCACATGTATTCAATGGAATGTGTTCTAGGATTGCAGCCATTGTTGCAGAGATTTTAAATACTCTGGATTAGGCACACATTCACATGCATTATTTCAGATATATCTTGTTCAAACTATGAATGAAAAATCTCTTTTCTTCTTTGTTAACTCAGAAAGTCAGAAGAAATAACAATTGAATTTACTGTTCAATCTTCTTAATTTAGAAATGTTTCCTTCAGTTGATCTTTTGCTTTTATCATCTTTCTACCCCAGCTCTACTTCTAATTTCTCATATTTTTGTGTCATATTTTGGGAACAAACACTGTTCAGGTATCAATATAATAATTTTCTCTCCTAAAACTGTACAGTATTTGCATGACTAAGAAAAGAAGAAGAAAAGAAAAACTTTTCTACACAGAAAATGGTATAAACAACTAAGCAAAAAATCAGCTTCAACTTACCGGCACTTGTAGCCGTGATCCTAGACCCATGTCTTAACAAACGAATGCACACATCTTTACTACAATGGTTAATCATCCGGAGATGAATACTCTTCCTGGTTTGGATTTTTACCAGGCATTTCACCATATTGACTATCTGTATTTTCTACTGCAGTCTTATGAACTAGTCACCCATGCTGTCTGTGACCTTTGCTAAGTTTCCACTGTGTTGAATGAATCAAATAACAGGCTTCTAACATGGCCAAGAGAAATATCCAACCAGAGCATAGACTAGGAAGTTATTTTTAAACCTGTCCAACTGCCTCATAACACACAATACAATTAACTTCAAATACCATTCATTTCCTTAGCAGCTGCTAATGAACAGCTGCAAAGTACACACTAATCTATATCTTAACATGTTTACTTCACTAACATGGCAAATAATAAAATACAATGCAAAAGTTTACAAGTGCAAAATATTTAAGTAAAAATAAAATATTACAGCCCCTCTTTTAGGAGGCTGCTCTTTAATTTTGTAAATACACATTTAATTGATGTTTGGTGGAAGCAATCCTTTAGACACCTGCAATTTCCCACATGGGAGTCATAAACCATTGTTATATTCTGTAAGATTATCTGGTGCACAGGTATACTTGCCCGAAGTGCTATGGGTGTGCATATCAAAATCCCAATTTTTTTTAAAACCTGAAAAATACCTTTTCAGTATTTCTACTGAAAAAGTAAAAGGCAGCAATAAAGAGAGCCAAAAAAGCTGATTTTTTCAGCATTATTTGGGCCGCTTTGGCCCCACCACTGATTTCTTTCAGATCCACCCCGCCATTTGGAGAAGGCCAGCAGGGCAGATCTGAAAGAAATCCATGCTGCCTTGCTTCTCTGGACTCTGGAAAAGGGGAAGGCATGGGTTTCTTTCAGATATCCGCTGCCCCCTTCTCGGGACTCCGGAGAAGGGGGCAGCATGGATTTCTTTCAGATCTGCACTACCAGCCTTCTCCGGACCCCAGAGAAAGGGGGCAGCACAGATCTGAAAGATCTTGGGTTTTTCAGTATTCTTCAGGTTCTGGTTTATTATTTATTGGGTTTTGGAAATTTCTAGGTTTGATAAACCCAAACCCAAAAAATACTGGGGGGAAAGTGGTGCACACCCCTACGACGTGCCGTAAACAAGCTGTAGATAACGTTTAGTTTTCAAAAGTAAGATATAACAAATCAGCAAGGAAAAAGCTAAAAGCCTGCATTTTATCTATGCAACTGACAGGATAAGCAATCCTTCCAGCCAGGAAGGTATCAGGAGCTGGTATCATTGGGCAGCTGCTGAGGCCCCAGGTGGGTCCACTTCTGACCCCTGAAATTTGCTGCTGTTCAGCAGATGCTACAAATGCTGTCCTCTCTTCCTCTGGGCTCCCCATAGGATACATGTTGTGGGCAGTTACTCTTCTTTCTTCTGAAACACAGTAGAGGGAGGAACAAAAGTGCAAGTGCCAAAAAGCAACCAAATCCCAGCCATCACTCTTGTTGCAACTACTGCCTAAAGAGAGAAGAATGGGAAAGTGGTACTGGCAGCCCCTGTTCCTAGTTGCCATTGTAGTTGGCTCACCAAGCCTCACCTGGAGTAATGCATCCAGTTCTAAGGATCATCTTTTAAGGAGGATGTCGACAAACTACAGCATATCCAGAAGGAAGTGAATGGTTCAGAAACTAAGCCCTATGAGGAAAGATTGAAAGCTGGGCGCGCTTATCCTAGGAAAGAGAAGACTAATGGGATTGCTGGAACACAGAAGATGGAGTAGATACATTCTTTCTTACAGGACTAGAATTAATGGATGGAAATTATAAAGAAGTCAATTTCAAGTAAACATTAGGAGAAACATGCTAACTGTAAGTGTTTTTCAGCCATGGAACACACTCCGGAGTGCGTGGACTTTCCTTCACTGGCGGTCTTTAAGCAGAATGACCAACTGCTGGGGTGATGTAATTGCATATTCCTACACTGAGCAGGAAGTTGGACTAGATGGCCATCAATGTTCCTTCCAACTCTTACACTCTGGTCTCTATCATCTCTAAGCCAGCATGAAAGGGCTGTGCTCTGCTGCTTTCTTGGGTGTTCCTTCAGCGCAAAATAGGAAGCTCACCATAGGGCAATTTGGGTTTGCTTACAGAGGAACTATGACAAATGGACAGTGTTTGATTCAAACTTACTACAGAGCTTTTAAGAACCTACCATACACTGAGGGAAGTGGCAGTATCCAAGAGTAATTGTTATTTTGCTGACACCAGTCAATAAAACGCATGCCAACTTCAAAAATTGGCATGGTATGTGTATGCTTACTGTGGTATGTGTATGTTTACTGCGCACTGGCATGATATGTGTATGCTTACTGTGCATAATACATTCCAATACAAGGTTGGGAAAAATCTCTCTCATTCATATATTTTATCTAAATATCTCTGCAGACTTATAAATAATATGCATACAGGAAGCACAGGGAGATCTTGGAGTGGTCCATATGAATGGCCCATGCATGTAGTTGTGTTGATTTCATTTCTGACTGGTGGGACTCTGGACAAAATTGGCCTCTGTGTCTTTTGTTGCAGTCTCCATAAGCAATCTCTTTCTAGAAAAGAGAGACAGGCAGAACGATCAGCCCTTTCCTGCTTTGGCCAATATTGCCCACTTTTCAGACATAAAATCTCTATGTGATTCTGTTGATGCCAAACACACCCCTTGGAGCAGTTTCTAAGATATAAAAAGCAAGTGACTGACTGCCAAAAAGTGGAAATGATGTTCTATTTATATATGCGCAAAATCGTAAGGGCCTCTCAGTCATTAACGTGTTCCCTGATTCACAGACAACCCTTCCGAGGTAAGCAAGCGGCTCTAGAAGGTTAGTGAATTACGTTCAAGGTCAACTAGTACAGTCTGCAGAAAATAAATCGGATCAAGTTACTAGGAAAAAAAATGTACTAAGGATTGAAGAAGAGATTGTGCTGCAAAACAGCCTGCAACCATACAGCTGAGTCAGCCACACACATACCAGTGAAATGAACTGTCAGCAACAGAGAAAAAAGGGGGGAAATAGATGACACATTTATTCCAACTGCTGAAAATTACTACAGCAGTATAATATCAAAAATATATTTCCAGCAAGTGAACTCCCAACCCTGCCAGGCCTAACTGTTTCACTCCAAATAACGACAAAAAGACAGAAAACTACAACATGCCTTGCTCCTCCCACATCTCTTCTCCCTCCAAGAATTGTTGTGAAACACTAACTCTAGTTACCCATGATTCATGAATGCAAAAGTGCAGAATAACTGGAATTACCTTTTCCTCCACTGACTGGTATTATAAACCAGAGTTTAATCAAGGTTTAGAATCCAAAATACCAGCAGAAGTGGTTCACTCACATTCATACTTCCCTAGTAGTTGGAGTAAATTGAGTTGTGCACGAGGAAGGGGAGGAGCCAGGGTTTCTAACCTCTAGGTGGGGTCTGGTGTTCTCCCAGAATTATAACTTATCTCCAGTCTACAGAGAACAGTTCCCCAAGAGAAAATGGCTGCTTTGGAGGGTGGACTCTTCCTGCTGAGCTCCACCCTTCCCAGACTCTACCCCCAGATTTCCAGGAAGTTCCTAAAGCAGAGTTAGTAACCCTAGGAGGAGCAAAGCATGTGTGCCTTTTCATTCACGGGAACAGTGGATGAGACTGTTTCCCAGAAAATGTATTAAAATAATTCTGTCTTTAACCAAATACTGCTGACAATTTTCTAAAACATTGGGAAATGCACCCAAATTTGGGGAAAGCCTTTCTCTTAGAATTATATTAATTGGGACTGACACATGTGTACTACAGCCAAAGGGAAGTTTGGTGAAATCAGTTAACACAATCTATTGTGTTTGTTCCCAGGAACTTGTATTCCTTTCCTAAACCTGGTATAGTGTCTCTGAATATGGAGATTCCATTTAGCTACTATGAATATTGTCACACCTATGCTAGTTTGTTACAAGAGGAATGTGGTTTCATCACAATAAAAATGCCATCTTTGCTAAAAACATATGTATGTCTGGAGCCCTCCATAATGAAAGCTCTACTTTTGAGAATGTCACAGCAAGGCTATACCACCATAAAGCTGCACCAATATATTTCAAGAACTTGTTTATTTGCCTCATTTTATTTGCAGCAGAAGTCCCCTTCCCTGTCAATGCTTGTACAGTTATCACACAATTGCTGCAGGAGTTGATTAAGGTTACCATAGAGCTAAGAAGGAAATTGCTGCTGAAATATATTGCCTCTACAAGTCCCTGCCATCAGCAAAACAACCTTATAAGAAACATGAGATCACACAAATCCTAGGTGATTCCAGCAGCTTCATCAGAACTATATTAATAGTTCATGACTCATGAAATCCTCTCAGCTGGAGACTTCAAAAGCATCACTCCCTGCATGAATCTAATGACTAAGGAAAAATCTACTGCTTATTAACTCAAGACAGTCTACACAAGTACATATAAGTACATTAAGTAAACTGAGCACAACTGAACAAAAAAGGATTATTGTTTGATCATCAAATGGAGTATACATAGGTATGCCAGCAACAAGGTATTCATCTTATTCCCACAGGGATAATGAGCAAACTCAACGAAGTTTGGCAATACAGCATCCAGAAGAGAGTCTTTAGGACAAAGTCTGATGGCTATAAGTGAAAACTTTGAGCACAATCCCAACTTTGAATCATGGCTATGCTCCTATGAAGCAAATCCCTTTCAAACTTCTGCCAGCCTTCTTGGTCTTCCTCCATCACATACTCAAATTAGCTATACATACCACCACCATTTCAATATATGTGTAAAAAGCCCACCACTAGCCACCCCATACCCAGGCCACCCCACCCCACCACTCACCAAGACACCTGGGGGCACGAACATGGGAGGGAGAATCACGTGGCATGGAGAAACAGCCAGATTCCCAAGCTGCAAGACTTCCAGGAAGAAACACAGGGATGGGATCATGCTGGAGCAGGTGGGAGCTGATGACAGGGTCTTCCCCTGCCAGAGTATAAAAGGAGCAGCACTAGTAAGAGCAAGGATCCAGTAGCGGAAGCATGTCAACCAGTTAACTAAAGAAGATAGAGGCTTTGCCAGGTCGAGGGAAGGAACCCAGTTCCACTCTAAGGAACCAGCAAGAGACAATAGCCAAGGAGCTCTTCAAGACAGAAATAATACCAACAACATGCCGTAGAGGAACACAGTAGAAAACCTTTGCTCAGCTGTCTGCAGTCATGCAAAAAGGGAGAACCAGGTAGGGAGAAGGGGAAAGAGAGACATTCAATTACATGCCTTTAGAGTAAGATCTCCCCTGGGACTGTTTTATGTAGAAAGGGAAATGTTTGGCTCTGGGCCAGGGATAACAGACCAATGGGAACATAGTTAAGTGGGCACATTGCCAGATTAGCTTGGTTAGAAAAAAAGAATGAGCACCATTGCCCCAACCACCATCTTTATTTTATCTATTTTCTATTTTAACCGTACTTTTTAGCCAAAATTGGGTTCATTTCCCTCCACAGGAAATACATGACAATTCAAATTCAGGTTCCTCACATGGTGTATCAAACCACTACATTTATACATCTTAATCCCCAGCAGCCTACATGCATATACTGCTATCTTTATATTTCTTTCACACTTTCTCAGCTACCTCTCTCTTTATCACAATCTCTGGCATCTTTATCACAGGGTATAGTGGAGGGCACTATTTAAAAAACACTGCTGAAAAGCTAAAAAGGTCTGGTGACCATCTGGAGTGGGAAACCTCTTGGGAGTTCTTTGTAAACTGCCTTAAATTCCATGATGAAAGCAAGGCAGAATATGTGGGATTAATTATTAATAATAAATTATCCCTCTTCAAGTGTTTTGAGCCTACAAAACAATGAAATGAAATCTCTGCCTCTTTCTGAGTTGCTTTATATTTCTGCATGAAAAACTACTCGAGAGCTAGAGAATGTAGTGACCTAAATAGACATGGTTTGCACCACAGACTACATTGGAATCAGGCCCCAGTATGCTTACAACTATGTTTAAAGAAAGTTACATTTGGCTGTTAAACGCCATACCAGTCATGTTTGAGGTTGCTGTACATTTCCCTAAAATGTCTCTGCACTGTATCTGATTGGTTATGTTTGCTTGTTTTGTGTGTGAGGCTTAGACTTGCCTTCATCAGATGGAATTTCTTCCTGGTCATCAGGGGAAGGAAGGAGAGGTTGCAGGGGCTCCATATTAATGATGAGCTGTTTGTTCAAGGAGTGAGAACTGCGACTCTGCATTATACTGGTTCTGAGAAAAAGAAGAGGAAAAGAAAAGTTCTTCACCAAACATACTTGCAAACAAAATGCAACTGCCCTGTTGAAAGAAATATAGCAGAAAACACACTAGTTACTCTTAAGTTCTTCAGAATACTTATTTATACAAAGCTTTTGTGAGCCAGGGTCCACCACCAAATAAAAGGGAGCTCTGATGAGGACCTTTTGGCTCACTATCAGCCCATTCCTGACCTCCAAGGACG
This sequence comes from Euleptes europaea, assembly GCF_029931775.1. Taxonomy (NCBI): domain Eukaryota; kingdom Metazoa; phylum Chordata; class Lepidosauria; order Squamata; family Sphaerodactylidae; genus Euleptes; species Euleptes europaea. The sequence goes on from NC_079315.1 coordinate 55,482,956, forward strand.
AAGGTCCTTTGGAGGCCAGGAAAGGGCTACGCTGGCTTTTGGGCCCCCTGCGCCAGCGCTGGCATTATTTACATCATCCAGGATGGGCCTAACGCCAGCAGGGAGGCCCGGATGCAGTCCTCCTAGCGTTGCCGTGGCAGCACCACCCAGGGACACCGGCTGGTCCTTCCACTGGTGTCCCACCAGCACAAACGCCCACACCAGCACCCTGGGGGGGCATTCCCAGGGCGTGCTGGGGGGCGGAGCTGCCAGTAGGCAGCTTCCTGCCCCCTTTCAGCCCGGCACACCAGCGGGGAGAACGGCGATGCTGCGCCTGCTTTTTTCCAGGCACAGCCTCGCTGTTCTCTATGGGGCAAAATGCCCCAATTTAAATTTAAAAAACTGGTGAAAGGCTTTTAAAAGCCTTTTGGTGGTTGGGAAACGGGTCTGGAGGCTTTTCAGCCATGCCATCCCCGGCCACCAAAAGGTGAGGAATGGGCTGAAAAGCTACTCCACAACAAAATGTGTTAGTCTCTAACATGCCTTAAAGTCTTTTATTTAGACTGCAACAGACTAACAAGGATAACCATACAGAATTAACGGGAAATGCTACATAAGGAAATTACGAAAGATAAAAAGCAAGGAAATAAAAATGTGAGGAAATTGCTGTGTTTTCTGATCAGCCCAGCTTGTGCTGTGACTCCCAGTGGTAAAACCAAAAGCAGAATTTTCTATAGTCACAATTTTGTAGGTCTTGATTTTTTTTTTTACTACCTTGGGGCCAACACAAAGCTAAGGCTGCTATGCTGGTCAATGAGCAACCTTACTGCCTTTCCTTTTCCAAACAACTGAACTGCCCTAACCTAATTAACTAGGTGCAGCCCCAGAAGTGGAGGAAACATCCTCACTATGTTTTCTCCTGCCCTTTCTATCAGGAGCCCAAACCTAATTTTTTTGTGGCAATCTTAGCCAGCCTTGTGGCAATCTTAGCCTAGCCTTGACCTGGGTACTGCAGCAGAGACAATCATTTTTCTTCTAGCTGATGTAAACCCACAGGAAGTCATTTGAAAAAAATGGGCTGCTATTTTAAATACATGTGTTTTTTTTAATTTAAGGCTATTAATTATAGGAACCACAGTAGAAGAAATGACTAGATAAAGAGACACTAGATACAATAGAAAATTTGAGGATTAATATCCCTATTATAAATTAATTATTAAGTAAATCGGTTGCCATTTTAAATAAATACTCTTTTGATTTAAGGCTTCCAAGAACAAGGTCACAGTAAAGGAAATAACTACTCCGGATAAATGGATACTAGATGAAATGGAGAATTTGAAGATTTATATCCATATTATAAGTAGACTGCTGTTATGAGAGAGCGTAGCACTTTGACCCTTCTGGGCTATACTGGATGAGTTGACTGCCTGATTACTTTAGAAAATGTCTTTATTCACACAATCCCACTTGAACCTAATAGAAACCAACAAACTTTAAAACTTAAACATGGAATAAGTAATTAGCATGCTAGGAAGGCTGGTACTGTATGAGAGCCGCCATAGAAACTAATATAAATTTAGCTATTATAGTTAACTATTTAACTGCAGAGAAATTTCAAACAGTTGAGGAGAGTATTTCTGTTGAACCTATGTAATATTAGGCTTTATTCTGTAAGAAAACACAGCATTTTGACCCATCTGAACTTTACCTGATGAATTAACTACTTGATGGTTTTAGCGAACAAGAAGCATGTAAGCTTAGAGCTCATTCCTGAGCCTGGGGGCCAAATGGACTTAGGGGGCGACAAGCTCCCTATGCCAGTGTCCATGCCACTTGCACCGTGCAAAGTGGCATGGACGCCAGCGTAGTGCCACTTGCAGCGACGCCCCAGGACTGACTCATGGACGCCAGCTCGGCCTCTTGCTGGCATCCTGCCAGTGCAAGTGCTCATGCCAGTAACCTGGGAGGCGTTCCTGAGGCATTCCGGGGGCGGGGCTGCTGGTAGGCTGCCTCCTAACTTCTTCCAGCCCAGGAAAGCCCCTCTCAGAAACAGCGTTGCTGTGCCAGGTATTTCCTGGCACAGTCTTACTGTTCTCTATGGAGGGAAATACCCCATTTTCGAATTTTTAAATTTAAAAAGGCTTCTTTTAGCCTTTTGGCGACCGGGGAACTCTTTGGAGGTGCCGCAGTGGCGCCTCAGCTACGCCATCCCCAGCCACCATGAAGTTCAGGAATGAGCTGCCCATTATGTTAAATAATCCCACCTGAACCTGATAGAAACCATGAAACTTAAATAACTCAGATGGGGAATTAGTAACTAGCATGCTAAGAAGGTTGATACTGCATGAGAGACACCATAGACGCTAATATAACCTCAGGTATTATAGCTAACTATTTAACCTATTGATATTTTTTGCTTAATGACATTCTAACTAGGACCATTTTTTCACTGATAGCAATGTTTATGAAAAAATTACAGAACAGTTAACATAAAAAATATTTTAAGTAAGGTAAAAACCTTTTATCAAAAATCTGTATACTTTCGCACCATTCCATTTATAAAAAATGCTTTTTAAATACTTATAGATTAAAATTACTTTAAAATAAATGTATTTTTATTAAGAATTGATGGTATTTACTGATGAAGTAATCCAACTAAACAAGTACAGCCTGGGAACTTGTCTTCTGAATTTTCCTTGATGAATTAACTACCTGATAATATTTCAACTTGTACAGAAATTTCCAACAGTTGAAGAAAACATTTCATGTTGAACTTATGTGATATTGGACTTTACTCTGTATTTTACATCTTTCTGAGTAATTAACAAAAAAGTTGGATAATTGACTTAAAGAAATACTATGTATGTACATTTACAAACTATGATGGAGATTGGAAATTATGACAATCAACAGTATTTTTCAACAATGTATTCTAGTAAAAATTAGATTTATATTAGAAACCTATACAATTATTGCTATTTATGATTATATACGCATATATTATAGGTACTATTTTCTATTTTTATACCTTTAGTATGCTTGGTACCTATACTCCCTATTATATATACTCGTCAATCCTGAAGGTGGGGCAGATCTGCAGTAGTCGGGAACAGCGCAGCTGCACCGAGTCGTCCAAGGCTTCCCAGCCGCCACGGAGGCAACCCCCCCTTTTTTTAAACATTTAAAAATTTTAAAGGGGGAAATTCCCCATAACAAGCAGTGCCACCACCACTCAAGGGGGTGTTCCCACGCTAAAAGGACTGTGGAACCTGCCTAAAGGCAGCTCCACCACCACAAACGCCCCGGGAATGCCCATCTATGCTGGTGTGGGCTTTCCCTTCTGGGGAAAGCCCAGCCGGCCTGGCTGCACTGGTGGCAGGGGCCGGCGGTATCTGGACACCAGCATGTTTGCCCACTGCACCAGTGGAGGTGCCACCTTATTCCATGATAAGATGGCACCTACACCAGCGCGGGGTCACGCTTGCTCCTAAGGAGCTTCGCCCCTCCTCTTCAGGAATGGGCTCTACACCTCGCCAAACTGGAGCAGCTTAACTAACAACTGAATGTATGATTACTCTATACAGGGTCATAAGGGCCAGCCCAAATTGTATGGCCTAATTTGTTGCAGCCTGATTTAGGGCCAGGCTATCTTTTTTCCTCCTTCCTAATTGTCATCCAATCTGTTTTTACTGTTGTTCTCTAGTTAACTTTGTATTTTCTGTATTTTAATTTAAAGATTATAATGGCCTTTGGTCACAGGCAATAAATTATATTACTTACTACTTACTTAACTATCTTTCCAAATCAGAGGCTCTCTGGCAGGGAGGAAAAGAAACTCAACAGTTGATATATAATGGATTTTTTGATAGATAACAGATGATCATCATACATATTAAGGATCAAGATTATTAACCAGCTTTCAAGGGACAAATACACAGTTTGTAATGTCTTATATGTCTTATAATGGTAATATTACTTCAGTTCTCTTGTCTAGAAAATACAGGCAAGAATAACAGTGCTGGCACTGGAACAGACTAATAATTACAGTGCAATCTTAAACAGAGTTACACCCTGATAAAACCACTGACTTTGAAGAGTGCTGAGGATTGCACCATTAATGGCCAATTTAGGCAGCCAATAGTGTAGTTTCTCTATTCTAAACTCACTGAAATGAACAGGCTTTTTTTGCCATCAAATCGCAGCTGCGGGGTTTTCAAGGCAAGAGATGTTCAGAGGTGGTTTGCCATTGCTTCCCTCTGCGATGCAGGAATTTCTTGATGGTCTCCCATTCAAATACTTACCAAGGCCAACTCTGCTTAGCTTCCGAGATCTGATGAGATTTAGGCTAGCCTGGGCTATCCAGGTCAGGCAAATGGGCTTAGACTGGAGTAACTCTGCATAGATTACCTTGCAAATATCCTGAAATCTCTCTATTAAGAACAGATTATGCAGATATTATTGGAACCCAAAGGTACCTGTGAACTTCAGGGGGCTCCCTCTGGATTTTAGAACTTGCTTCAACAACCTCTTTGGCAACTTTTCCACTGTAACAAAACACAATATTTAATACACAGGCTATTTTAAGGTGAAGGTCTGATTTGAATGGAGTAACTAAAAACATAAATCAATGAATATCTGATTTTAAAGGATATCAGATTAGATAAAAATATGCCCTATCTTTAAAAATTAAATTAGGCCTCAAGAAATAGTCCCAGTTAATATCACAGCTGAGAGTAGGAGTTCCAAAATAAATCATACCTCTATTCGGTGACAAAATAACCTCTGCCTAACTGCCTGTCAAATGTAGTGTCCCTTCATCTCTTTCTCCAACACTATTGAAGACTTCTGCTTAGATACAGGTAAGAATGCCACATTCCTATGCAGTTACTCCAGTTTAACATTGTTGAAATCAATAGGATTAGACTGGAGTAACTGCACAGGACTGCACTGTGCCACTACCAGGGGAGGTGGCAACCAGTGCTTAGTGGAATTTCGGAGGGGAGTTTGAGTTTTTACTGGTCCCAATTAACTAATGGACAATACAGTTACTGAGATCAGTACATACTCACTTGTATCGAAACCTGCTGCCTTTAAAAAATATTTTGCTGCTGGACATAGTCTTGATTTGGCTGGATTTTGCAAACCTTCAAAGAAAACAAAGGAAGAAAGAGGCTGTTACATTATCAACGAAGCAAAAAATGCACAAAATTTTATTGGTTATGGAGTGTTTGTTTATTGTGCTGAATTTTGATTTTATTGGTTTTAGGAGCAATCTGAAAGAGGTCTACTTACAAAAGGTAAGTCCCTTTTTATTCAGTATGACTTACTCCCAGGAAAGTGTCCTAGGATTGTAGAGTTTGTGTGTTATGTATATTATGCGATGTTTAATAACTTTACTGATGCTTCATTTTTATTTAGCTTTTGTATGTCACACTTGCAGGTCAGGACAAAAGCAATTGGGAGACAGCATTTGAGGTTGGGGAAATGGCACAGGGTTGCACTGTGCGAATATTATCCTTTTTTAAAAAACAACCTTTCTGCATGGTGGCTATACTGAAAATATCTATTACTGGATTAAATATTTTAATTTCTATTAAAAGGAACCTTCTTTCTTTTCCACTTCAAAAGCCACCAAACTGTGAATCTCATATTGTGACAGAGTCTTCACTAAGCTAATCTGCATAAGATATCAAGGTGCATCTTGTCTTTGTAATGTGTAAAAAATCTCATGTTCTTGATGTTTGCTGCTCATCAACACACTGGATATATGATTTATGTTAGAGTTACTAGCCCTGTGCTGGCAACCTGCAAGAGCTTTTGGGGAGCGGAGCATGGGGAAGGAGAGCATCAATGAGGCAGTGATGTCAATTCCAGATGATCATCTGATGTTATGATCACCACCTGCACTAGAAATTTCCCCAGTATCTTTGGTAAAGACCATAGAGATTGGGAAATTCCTAAAGCATTGGGTGAACAGAAATGATGTCGCCACATCTGCAATGTCCCCCCCTCCCCGTTTTCTCCTGTTTCAACAGCAAATAAGAGCAGTCCAGAGCCAGCAGGGGTGGGTATATAGATTTGATTATACATAACATATACATTTTTACTTACTTGTAAAAAGCCTGGTTTTCCACTCCACACTTCCAAAGATGCTTGCAGGCTGCTGGTGTAGAGGTATGGAATGACAACATAGCCTTTTTCTAAGAGTTTGGAGGAAATTAAACACAAAGAAGTTTTTTTTTTACTTAAGGCTTAGCTGGGCCTCAGGTCATAGTTCTCAGGTTGTGAGTAGTCCCCTCTTGGATTGGATGAGATCTTGGGGAGATGCTGGGTTTCATCAACATTGTTCCCAGAATTTGGGAGGGTTTGAAAATCATGTGCATGGGGGCCTAACTTGCTTGGGGCCATGGAGTATAGGAGGGGCATTTAAACCTCCTCCCACTGCCATTTCCCGGACCTGGAGCAGCCCCAGGGAGCCATTATTTGACTTTTAGGGGTAAACAAATGCCGACATCATGTGGAAGGCTGGACTATGTAAACCATTAGTTCTCTTCCCAAGGCAAATTCTGAGGTTCCTTCTATGCCCATTATTAATGTTATTCATACCTTTCTCAATGTTTCTTCCTCCCCCCACCAAGTAAATATCCATTGCCTAACTGCCTTCTACTTTTTCTAGGTTTTCCTTCTTCCTGCTCAGAGCAACAGTATGGGGTGGTGGTGATGGCTTCCTGACCTCTTGGATACAACCCTGTATAAGTCAAGCAGTTTGAATGTTTGAAGAGTTACCATTTCAGTCCAAATAGGAATACTTTGACTCAACCAAATCATAACAATTTTGGCCTTTTTAGGTAGATGTATTATGTCAAAATGTTCAGGGACTATTTGTTGCCATGTTGAACTCACACATTTAAACAATATTTAAAATATAAATAAAATAATAAAAATATATAATTAGACTGCATTCTTTTCTGTGTGAAACAGGGCTGCTTTCTATAAAGCTACTTTTATTTCAGAGCATATGTCAACAGCCCTACCTTCATGCAATGCAGCAGTTTTGTGAGAAAAAGAGCAAATATGCACACTTTCAGTTAGAAAGGCCCACATTTAAAGCTGAAAAGTTTTTAAATACATGAGATATAAAATATCCAACCTCCTTCTGAGTTCCAATCACATAGAATGTCTTCCCTTCAAATTTTAATTTATAGACATCAGACCTGTAAAAAATGATTTTGAATGAGAAAAACAGAACAGTTTTAAAAGGTTATTTGGTAATGTCATGAAAATGTATCCAAATTCATAAACCTTTGGCAAGTTGATGTAGAATGAATTATTTTGCAATAGAAAAAAACAAGAACGTAACTTATTAAAACCCATATTAGTAAGCGGACAGTATAATTCAATATATTTTAAATTCTGTGCTTTCAATATTTTTAAAAATAGATTGCAAGCCTATGGATAGGAACATTGAAGTCCCTCCCCATCTCAAACCCTGCCCTCCTTTGGCTCCGCCTCAAAAACCTCCCACCAGTTGCGAAGAGGGACCTGGCAACCCTACACATAGGACTTTAAAGATCTGCACCAGCACCTTGCATTGTGCCCTGAAACAGATTGGGAACCAGTGCAGATGGACCAAAACTGGAGCTTGCTGCAGCATTCTGCACCAGTTGAAGTTTGTGAACACTTAGCAAGGGCAGCCCCGCACAGAACGCATTGCAGTAATGTAATGGAGATGTAACCAGGGCATACACTACAGTGGTCAGATCTTTTCTGCCCAAGAAGGGCTGTAGCTGGATAACCAACTGAAGCTGGAATATAGTCACATTATCAAAACCACATAATGCAGGGGGGAAAGACATGCAATTAACTTAATAATTTGCTATATCCCCTCCTTTATGGATTTTCACACCAAGGCATAACAGGACTATAGCTTTTCATTAACATTGCTACAATTGTTATAGCAAGTGCTTTGGGAACCTCAAAGAAGCACTAAAAGGAAAGTGAATGAGAAATCAGTGTTTGCAAAACTGGATGTATGGCACCCATAGAAGTTCAAGTGCCAGCATGGTTCTTCTTGTGTTAGCACAAGCTGTTTCCCTAGTACTCAGTTTCTGAGCCCCATACCCAACTTCACTAAAATTTATGTCCGCATTTTTTAAATTTTCATGTGTCAGAAACAATAGTGACTCAAATAAATCTGCATCATTTTGATTCAAAAGAAAAGACAGTGAAATGAATCAAACTGTTTCTGGAAGGGAAGAAATTAAGTTATATTTGAACATGACAAACAGTTCTCAGGATGTCGGCTCACCATTTTAGCAAATGTATCCTTTTATTTCCCTGGAAAACTACAAAACCTGCAGATGTGAATCCTAAAAATGTTGTGGTCCCTGTTGAATCCTTGAATGGAAAAAACAGAACAAAATAAATTAGAAACATTGGGTGGGGTACAACCAACCATACAGAAAAGTTCTATGTTTAACAATGTGTATTTCCATCCACTTATACCAGCATCCAGTGAATTTGCCAGTGCGTGCTGAAGAGGCTGCGTACCTTAACAGGGCTGGAATTATGAACTGATTGTTCCCACCCCTTAAATGTTAGGTAGCCCTAATGTTTCTGGTCAGACCCAACTGGTCATCCATGACATGCTCTGGAAGCCTGCTTGTAAACACCTTCCTGGTATTTTCCATATTGACCCGCAATTCAAGTCACTTTTGGTCTAAACTTTAGAGCAGGTTTTCCATAATGCATTCCCATGAAGCTGTAGGTGCTACCTGAGTTGCTGCATGTGTGTGCCTAATATTGACCCAAAGTGCTGATCTAGTGATTCTGACTTCTAATTGAAAGCCAAATATTGCTACTTTGGCCTCTTTGAATGGGATACAGGCCATGAATAAAAATGCCTACCATATAAGTATTCATGTATCCCAAGTCCATTTTTCTCCCAGCCAGGGTCACTTCTGGTTTCAGAGCCCATCTGGGAAAGAAATGTTTAAAATGACTGTGGAGGAGGAGATTGCAGGAAATCATCAGTGCATGGGAGAGCACCTTCCTTCACTGATTGTTCCCTGCAAGTGTCCCCCTAGTCCCCAAATTAGCAATGGGAAGGGATCATGGGGTTGACAACACTGTGTTTGCTTTATAACATATGGATGGCCCTTGGACTGAAATTTGGAACACTATCAAACAATTTACAGACATACAGAATATTCCATACAGCCCTATTCAGTTATTTTAACATCAACAAACCACTTATACTAGCATTCTAGCATTTACCATTGCAATCAATAGTGTCAAGCTGCGTCAGATTTAAAAATGCCAATTTACGATTGATGGCACACTGATGTCTAGAGACATATTTAAAATAGGAGATGCCTAGGAGCGGACAGCATCATAATTTTTTACATTGAAGATGTATATTAGATGTATATCCTGCCTTTCTATCTGCTTCAAGGCAACATAGTCATAATAAAGCATAACATTAAAGAAGATGCTAATTAGTTGTCAGGCATTGAACTTGACAGGATCTACAAAATATAAAACATTTGATTATTACATCATTCAAAAGAGCATGTTTAATGTACTATGGGCATGGGTCTTTATTTATTAAAATAATGATGAAGCCCATGGTATGAGCTTCCCACCTCTTCCTGCACGTGCTGCTTCTCAGCATATGGATGTTTCCTACTGCTGACATCCTCTCCTCTGTTTGCAGTCTTACTACACACAGAGCAGTGAACTCAAAGGAAGACTGAATCCCTTATAACACACATGGGAGAGGAACTGGATCCAGCCTTAAGTACAGAACATACAATTTGTGTATCTTAAAATACACTCTTTACCTTGCAAGGGTGGGGATCAACACCATACGTTTCTAAAGAATGTGCTTTCAGTAATAAATTAAACTCAGCAACAGCTGGACTCTGACCCCTAAAAAAATAACACAAAGAAAAATGGTATGTTAAGAAATATGAATAGTCTTAACCAGTGATAGTCATCACAGAAGGAAATAGGAGACGTTTCATATGATTTGCCCGCTACTCTGTCCAAGTGCCTAATCCTTTTGGATTAAGTTTGGATGCTTTCGACATACTCTCGAGACTGCAGTGAGCTGTGCAGTTAATCAGGGGTTATCAAATATCCTTCTTTTGGTGTAGTTAACACTTAATAAGAAATAAACTAGAGTGCTCGTTTTCCATCATCCACTTCTCAAATTCATTCAAAGGAATGGCCCAGATTAAAATGCATTCCTTCCTGCTTTGAGATCAAGCAAGGATATTTTAGTAGTTGCTGCCTCCCTCTCCCTCCCTCTCTCTCTCTCTATATATATATACAGGACTCAAGTAAATGGAAACCAATGAAGCTATTTCAAGATGGCAGTAATATGTTCCCACTTTTGGGCTCTCACCAACAGCAAGTAATTAGATTCTATACCACCCAAAGCTTCCGGATTTTTTTTATGGGCAGCTCCAAAAGTCTACAGCATGGAGATGGAAGTCATCTGTAGCCTGAAGGTTCATGTTAAAGTTCAGTACTGTTACTGTCACAAGTGTGAGCCCGTAACAACAGTGTTCTTATCACATGATCGCAAATGAGTTTTTCCAAACCGAACAGCCATACAACATATATATTTTTAAAGCTACCATATGGTAACATATCCTGTTGCCACAATTCAAATTGCTACATTTCAGATAGCTTGAAGCAATCTGGTTTTCAAATTGTGTGTTGATTTGGAGATAAGGAAAAAAGAAACATGCATATTGAGAAACTAGAGAAGAATGATGTTGCTGAAATGGAAGATACACATTGCCTTCCAGTTAGTTTTAGAGGGTAGCCGTGTTGGTCTGCAGTAGAACAGTTAGATTCAAGTCTAGTAGCACCTTAGAGACAGACCAACAAGACTTTCAGGGCATAAGCTTTCGAGGGTCAAAGCTCCCTTCATCAGACACGAGTAGGAATGGAGATATCTGAGTCTTTATATCCCAGTCAGAAGGAAGGAAGGTGTTTTAAAGAATGCTTGTAAAGGATGTAAAGGTACAGTGCATATTGCAATCAGCTTGAATAGAGCAAAGGGGAAATCCTTGGGGGCAGAAAGTTAGCATCCTTAGTGAGATGAGAATCTTATCTCCCTATTCAGCCCTGGAGGATCCATTGTTCTGAACTTGAGAATGAACTCAGGTTCTTAGGTCAGCAGTGGAAACAGGTCAGTCCCTACACTAAAGAATAAATAAATGGACATAAATCCAACATTAAAAACTGTGTGTGTTAAGTGCCATCAAGTCGCTTCCGACTCATGGCGACCCTATGAATGAAAGTCCTCCAAAATGTCCTATCTTTGACAGCCTTGCTCAGATCTTGCAAATTGAAGGCTGTGGCTTCCTTTATTGAGTCAATCCATCTCTTGTTGGGTCTTCCTCTTTTCCTGCTGCCCTCAACTTTTCCTATCATGATGGTCTTTTCCAGTGACTCTTGTCGTCTCATGACGTGACCAAAATACGACAGCCTCAGTTTAGTCATTTTAGCTTCTAGGGTCAGTTCAGGCTTGATTTGATCTATAACCCACTGATTTGTTTTTTTGGCAGTCCACGGAATCCGTAACACTCTCCTCCAACACCACATTTCAAAGGAATCTATTTTCTTCCTATCAGCTTTCTTCATTGTCCAGCTTTCACACCCATACATAGTAATAGGGAATATGATGGCATGAATTAATCTAGTCTTGGTGGCCAGAGTCACATCCTTACACTTCAAAATCTTTTCTAGCTCCTTCATGGCTGCCCTTCCCAGTCTCAATCTCCTCCTAATTTCTTAGAATTTAATTTCTTCTAATTAAAAACTATAACACTCAAAAACTACAGGAAGTCCTCAAAAAAAAAAAGAAACTTCAAGGGGAAATTACAATGCAAGACTGCTAAATCTGAGTTCATTTGCAATCCGGGGGTGAGGGAGGACACAGAAGGGGCTTTTGTATGTTCTCCTGAACAGCACTCACACTAATGATTCTGGATTGTACCCTGTAATTAATACATAATAATTATGTATTGGCTTTCCTCCAGTGTTGTGTTGTGTCTGTCTCTCTATGTTTTTACTGAATTATTTAAATATTTTATATACAAATTATTTCAAATGCTGTTTAAAAGTTTAAAATGTTTTAATATTTGTTGCATTGGGGGCCCTAACTGAGTAGAAAGGTGTCATAGAAATGTTTTAAATAAATAAATAAATTCTGTACATAGCTAGCAAAAGGATGAATTAGAGTGCAATTCTAAGCAGACTGAACCTTAGTCAGATGTATTCAATGGAGTTTATCCCATGATAGTGTTCATAGGACTGCACGTTGAGAGGGCTGTGGTAAAGCTAGGTTTTAATATAGAGGCTCAGGGTCTAATCAAATGATGAGCATAAAATAGCATTTTCTTTTTAAAATACTATATTTTATATTTGTTTTGTATGAAGAACAAGGAAATTAGTTAGGGTTGCCAGGTCCCTCTTCGCCATCAGTGGGAGGTTTTTGGGGTGGAGCCTGAGGAGGGCAGGGTTTGGGAAGGGGAGGCCCTTTGATGCCATAGAGTCCAATTGCCAAAGCGGCCATGTTTTCCAGGTGAACTGATCTCTATCAGCTGGAGATCAGTTGTAATAGCAGGAGATCTCCTGCTATTACCTAGAGGTTGGCAACCCTAAAATGAGCATATATTGCACTTGGAACCTAAGAAAAATTACAGGTGGGAACCTGCAAGTACTTGCAGGAAGAATCTCACTTCCCCCTCCTCCACTATTTCCTCTTTCCCTTTCCTGAAAGCCCCTATAGTATCTCCCATTTCCTGCCTCCTCCTCTCCTTCTTGCCCAACAGTTAATCTAAATTCATCTGCCCCTCTGTATTTAGCTTTCCCTCTCCCTCCCCAGCAGCACCCTAGGAAAACTATAGCCCAACTAAGTGGTGCTTGCCTAGGGTTGCCAACCTCCAGGTATTACCTGGAGATCTCCTGCTATTACAACTGATCTCCAGCCAATAGTGATCAGTTCACCTGGAGAAAATGGCCGCTTTGGCAATTAGACTCTATGGCATTGAAGTCCCTCCCCTCTCCAAACCCTGCCTTCCTCAGGCTCTGCCCCAAAAACCTGCCGCCGGTGGTGAAGAGAGACCTGGCAATCCTATGCTTGCCATTGGGCCAGGCCAACTTGCATGATAAGGAACCCTCAAGGACTTGTGAGGGGGCATCTCACTTTGTCCTCTCCCACTATTTTCTCTTTCCCTTTGCTGAAAGCCCTCATAGCCTCTCCCCTTTTCCTGCTTCCTTCTCTCCTTAGGTCGTCAGCTCCAGATTGGGAAATTCCTGTAGATTTGGGGGTAGAGACTTGGGAGGCAAGGTTTGGAGAGGGAAGTGACCTCAGCAGGGTATAATGCCATAGAGTCCAGCCTCCAAAGCAGCCATATTCTCCATTTTCTTCAAGGATCTCCACTCCTCCACTTTAACCTTGCAGTAACCCTGACGGATTTGATTCCATGTCTCCCAAGTCCCAGTCTAATCTCCAAACCAACACACTATGCTCTATTTCTTAAGGACTTTCTATGGGAGAGGCTGCTTCAGGGAGCTTGAAGGCCACTCAAACATGGAGCATCCTAAAGAACATAATCACTGATATTCCTTTCCCTGGCAAAGATTATCACATTTTTTTCCTCCTTTGGGAGGCTTCAAGTCTGAAATAAAGACACCCTCAGTTTTGGAACCTGATCAAGCCTCCAAAGATACATTATAGACATCAGTTTTTTAACCTTCCTGAATTTCATTGCCCAGCACATCACAGATTTTATTTTAATAGGTGGTATAATGACAGATTTTTGAAATTGGTGCTACACAATTATACTATGATCTAGAGACCTCTTTTCATAAGTAGAAATCACTCACAGACCCCCTGGAGCATTTTACGGGAGGAGGCTGCATTACAAAGGAGAGAGGAAAACCCTGTTCTGTTCCCAGAGCTCAGCTCGTGACTCTTCAGATCCAACCCACTGTTTTAAAACAATAATATGTCCAAAACTTGGAAACAAACTAGCAATTCAAGTAAATCAGAATACAATAACTATCAGTTTGGGCTGTAGAACAATTAAAATGTTTAAAGCGAAGAACACTGTAATAATTAGTTACTTCCAATATAACATCAAAAGTTCAGATAACAAGTGAGATAAAAGGGAAAATGACAATAATAAATAAACAAATTTAAAGTTATTAGAGGAAGCAGTCTTTTCTGAAGTTTGGATATTAGCTGCTTTGGGGGGGAAATAAACCTACCTCTGTGCAAAGTAGTATACCTTAATGAAGAACAGAAAAAAAGCAAATTTTGTGCAAACAGCATTAAACTAGGTCTCTAAAAGAGCTCAAAATCCAATTCAAAAGAGAACAGACTTTCCAACACAGTTTAATGAGTAACAGAATTAGAAAACTGAAGTTTTAGATTTGACCACCGCAATCTTGCCATGCTAAAAAAAAAAAAATCTAAAGGACTAAATATTTTTCTAATACCACAGTTTTATGAGCTAGAGGCTGCTTCACACAATAAGGAGCATACAGAGCCATTAAGGAGTCTGGGAGCCAATTCTGATGCACACAATGCTCAATTCAGATCAGGGCAATGGCACATATGGAGAAGGAGTATCATCCTTCCCCTTTTTCCCAATCTGAAATGGTCCTGTGGGTGCTATTTGGCCCATTAGGAAAATCCAAGAAACTAACAATCTGACCGTTACACATAGTGAGGACCCCAGATCCAACCCGTAAACTCTATAATGTGTGAATTGCCATGGGTGTTTAGCATCAGATGCTTACTTGTGAGAGAGAACATGTCCTATTGTGGTGGGGAAAGAACTCAAGCCAGTTCAATCACTCATTTAGTTGATGCCATGGAATCTGTCTCAACTTCTATGAACTCCACTGTACTGTATAAAGAATAGAGACCAACCTCCAGGTGGGACCTGTGGATCCACCAGAATTACACCTCATCTCCAGACTATAGAGATCAGTTCCCCTGGATAAAATGGATGCTTTGGAGGGTGAACTCTGGATTATACCCAACTGATGAACCTGTTCTCCCCAGGCTCCATCCCTAAATCTTCAGGAGTTTTCCATCCCAGATGTGGCAACCCTACTCCCCCATCTCCCACCGGGGGGGGGGGGCTGGCAACCCTAATACAGCACAAGAGTGTTCTTCAATGGGCAGAATGACAAGATGATGCAGGTTCCTTAAGATGGCTCAGTAAGTTACATCTAAAACCTGTTTTAAAGCCCTGAAGGCACAAACAGCTGCAAAACATGACACTATCCTTTTAAAGCAGTGAAGAAATATTTAGGAGTGGCAGGGCAGGATTTATTTTCACTTGCAGGGGTTAAGAGGACATAACTTTAGTTACTGCAGTGTACGCCACTGCTTACATTGAGGTAGTTAATGCCAGTTCATCTCCTGTGCGCCAGCTTGCCACAAGCACCATCAGATCTGCTTGGCAACTGATGTTGAAGCAATACTTATGGTGAAGGCTACCTTGTATGGGAAGCTGATACAAACCACATGGGGAGACATCTGGTCCAAGGAGTTGCCATAATGCAGATGCTGTTGCCATCAGCCATGAGAAATGTCCTTAGTCACTAGAAATCTATCTATGGAGAGGAAAGTTGCATACTTGTCAGCACAGGTTATTGGTAAGCCAGATATTGCAGATAACCTGCATTCAATCCATAAGCAATAAGATTTCCCCTGGGCATGGGGAGGAGTAAGGAATTCACTCCAAAAGCTAGAGTTAATATTGGCACTTCCTTATGGCTCCACTGAGGAGTCAGCAGCTGAGCTTAGAGTCTGAAGTGTGTCATATTAGTATACAAAGGGAAATTCTGTACAGTCTTTGCTGACAGGCAGTGCTTGGAATCTAGGACAGCTGCTAGGCTCACGCATATATTTAAAAACAAATGTAGAAGTTGCAAAGAAGAGGAACTGGAATAAAAACTGGGTAACTAGAATACAGAGGAGTGACAGCTCTGGGCATAGGGTGTTCAAACAGCACACAGTTCTGGTCAGTATTCTTTATGTTCAATGCATCATCATGCTAAATCAGTGTATCAGTGTTTCAATAAGCTAAAATTATGGTGCCCTGAAATGGTATTCCAAAACTACTCCAAAAGAAATGGAAGACTTGACTTTTCATAAAGCAAGCTAGTTACAAACTATAATTTTTTTTCCCCATGTTCTGTCAAAGCAAGGTTTTTATGTTCAGGCTGTCCAGTCTGAAACTGACTATCCTGTGGTTTTTTTAATCACTTTTCAAAAACAGGAAACACCAAGTTTTACTGGTATGTTTTACTGTCTCTTGATTTGCAACTCTTTGTTTGATATATACCTATTGATTTACACTCTCTGTAAAATAATTATCCATGTCATATGCATCTGAAGAAGTCTATGAAAGCTTATGCAGGAATAAACTTTGTTACTCTTCAAAATGCCACCTGATTTCTGTTTTGTTGATACATCCTGCTTTTCTTTTATTAAAAAATAATAATCCAAAGACACTTTCTTGCCATCATCTGGTTATACTTTTTTTTCCTTGTCAATCTGTCATGAATTTGTCAGGTTTCTTAAAAGTCTTGTGATAACATAAAAACCTGGAAGGATTTCAACTAAAGATTCACTCATCACATATAATGGCCCAGTTCACTTAATATAACATGGCTTTGCTATTAACTAAGGTGGACAACCATTCATGAAAAGGTTACATGACATAATTAATCACAGACTTCTAAAACTGTCCTGATTCTGCTGTCATCGCCTTGTTGGAGATTCAATTTGCACAGTCAGGCTCAGAGAATAGTTGTGACTATGAAGGTCACATTTCCATAAAATCTTGACATGTTTTTACTACACCATATAAAGAGAGCAAGAGTCAGGACCACCGTAATGTTCATTTGTTCAAATTAATAAGAACAAGTCTCATCAGTGAGGTGAAATGAGTCATCACTATGTGCATTCAGCTACATCCTAGGCATTTGCTCCACTGCCTTCAAAAAACAGGTACACTACAATACAATACAAGATGCCTTAAGGCAGTGGGGCATTAGAATAATAGGCACTATGTTTTTTAGTAAGTAACAAAGACAAGACTAAAAAGCATGTTGATTTGATGGTATGCTATATACCACAATATTTTTGATAATGGATTTTTTTCTTAGTTAACAGGAAATCTGAAGCCAAAAGACTAAAAACCAAACCCAAACTTATGGCTGCCTTGAACATAGAAAAGTTTGCATAAACATGATTTGAAGTTTTTGTTGAATACTGACAAAGAAAACCTAAGAACAAGCACAGGTGGAAGAGGGCCAAGTTCCAACTTCCTTAAGGTATAAGTATAAGTCCAATACAAAGCCCATTTGTAAGCAAGATATTTGAAGTCTTTACCAACCGCTGTATTTAAAATTTGTGCGTGGTGCTCTGAGGGGAGGGGACATTCCTCCCCCATAATAGAAACAATTGTGAATGTCCCATTGCACAATTCAAGTTTATTGTCAGAGCTTACAGCTTGGCAGTCCTGGGGCTAACTTTACCAGAGCTGCCTAGTGGCTCCCATGACTATTCCTCCTCTGGCCTTTCTTTCTCCCTCTCTTCCCACCTGCTGCTTGCTCTCCCTTTCTCCCTTTCCTCCTCCTCCTGGCAACAGGCTCCTTTTTCTTATTACTACTTCCTTCTCGCATACTTTCACTGCTCCCTACCCCCATCTTTTATATCTTCCTTTGGTTCCATCATAAGAACATAAGAAAGGCCATGCTGGATCAGACCAAGGTCCATCAAGTCTAGCAGTCTGTTCACACAGTGGCCAACCAGGTGCCTCTAGGAAGGCCATAAATCCTCTTCCTTGTTCCTCCAATACTGCCTTCTCTTTACTCCAAGCCTTCTCCAATAAGCCCTTTGCCATGCCTCCCTGGCCATGTCTCACTGCTGCTCTTCACGAGCAGGCTTCTGGTTGTGTCTCAGCCAGCACATTGGGTGCAGGCAGTTGCACACCCACTCCAATTAGCCAGCTGGCCTCTGGGTTCACCACCACAGGCATCACCCGCTCCTTTTGATCCTCCAAGATATCTACATATGGCCCTTTCCATGCTCTCTGATCCCAGGCCCCTGGGTAGGACCCCAACCCAGATAGGCTGTCACAGTTACATTTATGATTTACATCAGAATTTGTTTACATTAAATGGGTAATTGTACATCATACTAAAGCCAGCATGGTGTAGTGGTTAAGAGCGGCGAACTCTACTCTGAAGAACTGGGTTCAATTCCCCACTCTTCCACATGAAGCCTGCTGGGTGACCTTGGGCCAGTCTCAGTTTTCTCAGAACTCCTCTCAGCCCACTCAAAGGCAGGTGATGGCAAACCACCTCTGAATGTCTCTTGCTTTGAAAACCCTACAGGGTCATCATAAGTCAGCTGCAACTTGATGGCACCTTATACACACACAATCATACTAGGGTTAAGAATATTTATTACATCACATAGCACATATTGTCCAATCAAGAACACATACTATGGGTGAAATTTTGCTTTCTTGGGAACCGGAGTTCTTTCTGTGACTACAGGTCACCTGCTCTGCCATGGAATTCCTCCTTGAAGCCTTCCCTGTTCTTTCTGCCCTTACAACAAACTCTGTAACCAGGGCTGCTTCCAAATGGTGAGTATTCTCCATGGAAAGTTCCATGAAGAATGTTCCATGGATGGAACAGTGAGGTGTGTGTGTGTGCTGTGTATATAGAATTAATGTAGAATAAAGGCAGTCCTCACTGTGATTCCTTTTATGCTGTTGCAATTATTTTGCTTTTTTATCTGACATTTAACTGATGTTTTATATTTCATCATTTGTGCTGCTGTGTTTCACCTGTTTTGTTGTTTTATTTACTGTATTTTGTTGGTTTTATTGTAAACTGCTTCAGGCATAGTGCATGGATAAGCAGGTAATAAATCAAATCAATCAGTAAATACAATATCTTGCAAGTGTGTGTTCCCAAGACACTTTATACTTCTTAATGCAGTATCCTACAATATGTACACGATATCTGGGGAGAAAACGCTATAAAAAATAGGGGAATAACAAATACAAATAATGTGCCAAGCTAGCAATTTCTTGCGCTGCATTAGTAACAGCCTCTTCCAAAACCAAACCTGCAGGATGAAGTGATTTTAATCCAGTATGCAGTGACGTTGTCTCAAACATAAAACATTTAACTTTAATGAATAATACTAGTATGTAAAGCAGCATTGACTTCAGTCAAGTTAGAAGGGTGTAACTCTGGTTAGGATTGCACTGTTACAGACTGTGATCTTGTGTTTTGTGTTTCCATTCTCTCTCCCTTCTTGGTGCTTCTCTGAAGATGGTTTGATCTATCTTTGGATCATCTGCAATATTTATTTACTTAGAAAATTTATTTGCCTCCTCACTAGAGATATGACTGAGGCAACTTCAACTAAAACGTTTCCTTTCACCATTTTCTGAAATGTATATGAAACTATGGCTGTGCAGCATAATGCGCATTGTACCTTAGCACTTGTAGGCATACCTAGGAAATACTCAGGACTCCAACAAAGCTCTTCCTTTGGGAAATCTTACACTAGAAATATGAAAAATTAAATTTCATTTTCAGACAGTTCTTTTAACTTGAACAGTTTTATACACATTTTTTCTTTCATTTGTAGAAGTAGTATCAAAACAGATCTGAATCAACAGATCACAAGGAATCTTTTCACACTTCTGTACTTGGAAGAGAAACTCTCACTTTTGTCATTCCAGGGGAGTAGCCACATCAGTCTTTTGTGGTAAAACTAAACAGGAGTCCAGTGGCAGACTTAACAAACTGCATTCCAACATAATGGTTAAAATTTCCTGCTGCTGTAATGTCTTCCCGGTCTTGCCTTTCTGTTGTTTGTCGCTTTAAATATAACTATATCTGTCTAATAGATATACACTTTATGCACCTGATAAAGTGAGCTCTGCCTCTTGAAAACTTACAATGGAATAAATTTTGTATTAGTCTTCAAAGTGCAACTGGATTCCTGTTGAATGTTGACACTTTTGTGTACATAACTAGAAAATAGCATGGTCAATCTGTGTTTCTCAAAGAATGCAAATCACTTCATTATGAGCTAATAAAATCCTCTTATCCTGCAAAAAGGAAAGGACAGGAGATTCACATTAGAAATTCTGTTTACTATACAGTAACATGCCTGTTCATTTCCCATACTTAATGCCTTTAATTGGCCTCCCTTTTACTAAATGAACTTCTATTTCCTCTAGATCCTAGAATCCATTGGTTTCTACAGTCTAGGATTGCCAGCAGACCTGGAGGAAAGTTTCTAGTTCTTATAACAGAGGCTTAAACAGCACTGTTTTAACCTACAGCGGTATAGCTAGAAGTGTCTGTTACTCTTCATTCTTCAGTAGACCTGAAGGGGGCATGATTGCCCAAAGCAGTATTTCAAATAAAATGCCACAACTCACTACAACAAGCAAATCCAACCAGTATAAAGTTTCTTTTCTATCTTCTGCTCTGTTTCATGCCATCAAAACATAAGATAAGAAGGCAAAAGCCTTCTGCCTACAACCTAGTCCATAAATTGCATGTACTGAGATTTCTACTGTTTCTCATATAATTTTCTCCAGCATCTAGAAAAAGAATATATTTTTTAAAAAGGCTCCTGCCTGTGAAGTATCATGCCATAATAATAAACTACTTACTACGTAAGGTACCATAAAATACAACAAATTAACCAGTCTACTCTTCAGAAGTATGTCAATGTTTACCAAGAAATCTAAAAATCCTAAGGCAGAATAATAACAAAATGATCATGCAGTAAATGGTGTTTTCAGAAGCAAATGCTGTTGGAAACTATTTTTGTTTCCCCTGTTGTTTATTATTGCACTGTAAAGCATACACATCAAGTCAATTTCATGTTTCAAAATATAACTGGCCACATCTAAATACCTGTAATTGTGCAAAACATGCAGGCTACAACTAACGTTGAGTTGGGTGACGTTATGCCTATTGAAATCAACAAACTCATGCATTTATCCATGTGCTGCCTTGTGGCCACAGAATGGGACCTTGATTACTTACCGTGAAGGTTCCTTCTCCTCTGAGGTAAGAAGGGCATCTTGGAGACAGCTGGGTGATTCCTTTCCAGTGCTAAGGCAGGCAGGAACGAGAAAAACTTCCTGCTTCCTGCCTGGATTTGCCCTCTGTCTCCAGTTTTGAGACTTCCAGAGCTAGGGCTTCTCTCAGGAGGATAGAGTAGCAGGAATGTGTAGATAACGTTATGTAGCGAATAACCAACTAAGACTCGGGACCACATTGCAGAAGTGGGGAACATCAAAACTTTTATGTAGATAAAAAAGGGTGACACTCATAACAGAACAGAGAATAACCATTGAACTTGCATACAGAACAATAAAAAACTGGCTAGGTTTAACTCAATGGTGACTGCAGGGAGGAGCCCGCTCTCTCCTCTTAGTCAACTATCTGGTCGAGGTTCAGGATGGTGCTCCAGTCTTTGCCCCAGGGTGGGGCAAGATGCCCTTCTTACCTCAGAGGAGAAGGAACCTTCACAGTAAGTAATCAAGGTCCCATTCTCCCTCTGAGGCGAAGGGCATCTTGGAGACAGCTGGGGTGTCCAAGAGCTATGCCGTTGAAGGGTGGGAGTCATCCTCATCAAGGATGTGCTGGAGCACCCGACGGCCGAAGGCCACATCCGCTGAGGAAAACTCGTTGAGGCAATAATGATGGACTCGAAAGGAGGCTTGGTGAGCGCTGTGAGGGCCACGTGAAGGCGCCAGGAGGGAAACCGGTGGATGATCGGAAGCGAAGTCAGAGAAACCCCTCTCAGGAAGGTGAGGAGATGTGGATGCCTTGAGGTGGTGTAGTTTCCCAGGAGAGGAATGACTGTGGCGATGGCTTCCAGCTGTTTACACAGGGTGGAGGATCTTAACACCTGTTGGGCCCCTTCTTGCAGGAAGGCCAGGAGCTCGGCCATGGAGGGTCTGAGGAGTTCCACTCCCTTGTGCCTGCACTAATGCATGAATGCCTTCCACGCGGTGTGGTATATGCGCTGAGTGGAAAGACGCCTGGCCACCATCATGTTGTCAACCATGTCGGGAGCATAGCTGAGGTCTAAGAGCCGTTGCCTCTGAAAAGCCAGACAGTTAGACAAAGCCAGCCTGGGTCCGGGTGAAGGACCGGGCCCTGATGCAGCATGTCCGTAGAGGTTGGTATCCTCCACGTGGAGTGAATGGATAGTTCCCGGAGGGTGGAGTACCAGGGCCTGTGTAGCCAGTCAGGTGTCACGAAGAGGACCGTCACAAGCTTCTGTCTCAGCTTCCACAGGGCCTTCAGTATTACTGGTAGCGGCGGGAAGGTGTAGAGGCAGCCCTGGGGCCAAGGGGCTAGGAGAACATCCACCTGCTCCGTCCTGGGGTGAGAATAACATGTGAAGAATCGGGGTACCTGATGATTCGTGGGGGATGTGAAGAGATCTGCCACCGGTTGCCCGAAGCGAGCAGAAATAATCTGGATCATCCGTGGGTGTAGTGACCACTCGCCCTCGTCGATCTTCTGTCTGCTCAACCAGTCGGCCTGGATGTTGAGCTTGCCTCGGATGTGCTCTGCCCTGAGGGACCTGAGGTGGTTTTCTGCCCAGTTCAGGATCCGGATGGCCTCCTGGTGGAGTGCGGAAGACTTGGACTCTCCCTGCTTGTTCAGGTGCGCCTTTGCGGTGACGTTGTCTGTCCGAATCAGCATGTGGCAGCCTTCGAGCAGCAACTGGAAGGCCTTGAGAGCATTGAAGATGGCTTGGAGCTTGAGCTGGCTGATGTGAAGGGTCCTCTCTCTCTTCGTCCACATACCTTGCACCATCTGCTGATTCACTGTGGCGCCCCAACCTTCCAGGCCGGCATCGGTGGAGACCCGGGCCGATACCTGGTGCCAATACTGTTGGTCCTCTGGAGGTTGAAAGGGTTTGCCCACCAGCGCAGTCCGTGCTTGACAGGAGGGGAAAGAGTCAATCAAAAGTTCCTCCGCTGAAGGATAAGTGGCTGGTAGGGCTTGAGAAACCAATGGAGTGGGCGGGCATGTAGGCGAGCCCAAGGGACAGAGTCTATGCAGGCGATTATCGCACCCTGCAGCTGGGCCAGGAGGGACAGTCTGGTTGTCCTTGAGTTGATCGCACGGTGGGCCATAGTGGAGACTTTGGCGGCTTTGTCGCTCAGGAGGTAGAGGGTGTTGTGAGTGATGTCTATGATGACTCTCAGATGCTGGAGGCGTTGTGTTGGGGACGTGTGGCTTTTGGATGCGTTGACCAGGAACCCGTGCGCATCACGCACCTGCATCACCTGCATCACCCTCTATGTGTGCTGGGTGGCTGTGTGTTCCATGGGAGCAGAAATCAGAAGGTTGTCAAGGTAGGGGTAGACATGCACCCTCTTGAGGAGGGCCACCAGGGTGATCAGGACCTTGGTGAAGACTCTGGGAGCGGAGGAGAGACCAAAGGGAAGCGCCTTGAACTGGAAATGACAATCCCTGTAGCTGAAGTGCAGATAACGGCGGTGGCTGATGTTGATGGGTATGTGGAAGTACGCCTCCGTCAAGTCTATGGAGGACATGAAGTCGCCCGGGTGAAGTGCCTCGACGATGGAGCGAAGGGTCTCCATCCGGAAAAGTTTGGCGCGAATGAACCTGTTGCCATACTTTAGGTTCAGGATGGCACGCCAGTCCCCATTTCTTTTGGGCATGGTGAAAAAGATGGAGTAGACTCCGGAGGATCCCTCTTCCGCTGGGACGTCTCCGATGGCCTCTATTTGCTGCAGGTGACATATCGCCGCCAAGGTCCTCATATGTTTGTTGGGATTGGATGATTTCTGGGACGGAACAAAACAATGGGGGGGTTGTTGGAATTCGATCAGATAACTCGTCCAGATTATCTGTTGTACCCAGTGGTCGGGATCGGCCTGTTCCCATTGCAGTCTGAAGTGGTACAGTGGCCCCCCCCACACACACACACCACTGGTATGGGTCCGGCATCACTGCCTCTTTGGCTTGCCAAAGCAACTGGCCTTATTGCTTCTGTGGGCTTGGATACCTCCACTGGGTCTGCCGCCTCCTTTGGCTGCCCCCCATCCAGAAGACCATGATCGGCGGCGAGCATCTGATCGTGGATGTGGGAGGGAGTGGAAGGAGTGAAAGGATGGGTAGGAAGAGGGTGAATATCCCCAGCTGTCTCTCTTGAGGCTGCAGGGTAGCACCTTTTTCTTCTCCTTCGTGTCCATGAGGATCTGATCCAACCGGTCACTGAAGAGATGACCTCCCTGGCATAGGTAGGCCAGTAACAGGGACTTGGAGGAGAAGTCTGCTGGCCTGGCCTGTAGCCACATCGCCCTCCTGGTCACTGTGTTGGCAGCCACCACTCTGACGCTGAGAGTCAGAGTTTCCAGGGTAGCGTCTGCCAGAAAGGTGATAGCTTTCTGCACTCTGTTCATGCCCTCGGTAGCCTGTTTGTGCTCAGGAGGGATGAGAGTAGCCAGCTTCCTCACACAAACTATGGCTGCTCTGGCAATGAGGGACGCTGTGGTGGAGGCCTGCATAGCCGTGGTCAGGGTCTCGTGGGCCTTCCTGGAGGCCAGGTCAGCTCGCCTATCGAGGGGGTCCTTAAGTGATCCCTTGCCATCCTCAGACAGGAGGCCAGAGGATTGCAACGCTGCTACAGGTGAGTCTACCAGCGAGAGTTTGAGCATGTCCATAGTGTGTTGTGCCTGGGTGTATAGGGTTTTGGCACTCCTTGGGAACTGGCTGTGTGAGGTCAGTCTCTCCCATTCTCGCTTAACCAGGTCTTCAAAGAACTTGGGGAAGGGGACCATCTTGCCGGATGGCTGAGACCTGCGGAAAAACTCCTTGGGCCCCTTGGGTCGAGAAGTACCTTGCCCTCCTCACCTGGGTCTGTGGGTTCTGTGAGGTCAAGGGCCATTTGGTAAGGAGCTTTGGTAAGGAGGTGCTGGTAATCCTCCCCCACAAATAGTCTGGCGGCTGGTCTGTGGTGGCTGGAGGCTCTTCCTCGTTCAAGGAGAACTCTCCTTCCTCCCTTTCCTCCCCCTCCGATGCCACAGAAGTGTCTGATGAGGCTTCCCAATGCCTGGGGCTCTGCAGTGGCCAGGCTTTCTGCTCCACCTTGGTGGGCCAAGGGAAGCTGGTACACCCACGAGGGTGCAGAGTTCACTGCCTGGAGGAAAGGGAACTCTTCTCTGAGGGCTCATCTCATGAGGGCCAGAAGGTCCTCAGGCTTCTGCCCGCCAACCAAGTACAAAGATTTGGGCCCCTATATCTCACCGCATTGCTGAGGAGACTCCGATTGGTGTGGGGGGGAGCAGTGTCTTGCGGCTCCTGCTTGGTTGCTTCAGTGCGAGCACTGTCTGAAGGGACCTCTCCGGGGGGGGGCACCTCATGGCGCAGTTTTACCGCTGCGTACGAGTTGAGGTGGGGGTCCTCGCCGCCCACGTGGACTGAACGGACCTTGGGTGTAGTGGTGGTGTCCTGGCAGGGCTTCTTGGGCTCTGTCTTCCCGTCCTTTTTCTTCTTCCTCTTGCCGCCGGCCGCCTTGCCACTTCAGGGCTCGACCGCCTCCGCGGGAGCTCTGCCAGCTGCTCTGCTGGTCCCGGGTTCTGCCGCATCCACGGGGAGCCTGCCAGCCGATTTGCTGCTCCCAGGCTCCCCCGCTTCTGCGGGGGCCTGGGCGGCCGCCTTGGCACTGCTGGGCTCCACCGCCCCCGCAAGGGCACAGCTGTTTGATTTCTTCTTTGTGGGCTCCACAGCCTCTGCAGAAGGCCTGCTGGTCATCCTGGTGTTCCTGGGTTCGACTGCCTCCACGGGAGCCCGTGGGGCCACAATCCCTTATCATGTGGCCAAGAGGAGACCATCCACGTGGTCCTCCAGCTGGAGGAACCCGTTGGCTCCAAAGTTGAGTGGCGCAGCCACTGCTTGTTGTTCCTTCAGGTTGTAGAGGAAACAGGAGAGCGTAGAGAGTCAGGGAGAGCTAGGATCATAGAGTTTGAAGGGACCACCAAGGTCATCTAGTCCAACCCCCCGCACAATGCAGGAAATTCCGAACCACCTCCCCCCCATACCCCCAGTGACCCCTTACTTCATGCCCAGAAGATGGCCAAGGTGCCCTCTCTCATGATCTGCCTAAGGTCATAGAATCAGCATTGCTGACAGATGGCCATCTAGCCTCTGCTTAAAAACCTCCAGGGAAGGACAGCTTACCACCTCCCGAGGAAGCCTGTTCCACTGAGGAACCGCTCTAACTGTTAGAAAATTCATCCTAATGTCTAGACGGAAACTCTTTTGATTTAATTTCAACCCGTTGGTTCTGGTCTGACCTTCTGGAGCAACAGAAAACAACTCAGCACCTTCCTCTATATGACAGCCCTTCAAGTACTTGAACATGGTTATCATATCCCCTCTCAGTCTTCTCCTCTTCAGGCTAAACATACCAGCTCCTTTAACCTTTCCTCATAGGACTTGGTCTCCAGACCCCTCACCATCTTTGTTGCCCTCCTCTGGACACGTTCCAGCTTGTCTACATCTTTCTGAAATTGTGGTGCCCAAAACTGAACACAATACTCTAGGTGAGGTCTAACCAGAGCAAAGTGATACTATCACTTCGGGTGATCTAGACACTATACAGCACAAGATCGCATTTGCCTTTTTAGCTACCATATCACACTGCTGACTCATGTTCAGTGTTTGGTCTACTAAGACCCCAAGAGCCTTTTTGCACACACTACTGCTGAGACAAATCTCCCCCATTCTATAATTATGCATTTGATTTTTCCTACCTAAATGCAGAACTTTACATTTATCTTTGTTGAAGTGCATTTTATTAGTTTTAGCCCAATTCTCCAGCCTGTCAAGATCATCCTGTATCCTGGCTCTGTCTTCTACCGTATTTGCTACCTCTCCCAATTTAGTATCATCTGCAAATTTAATAAGCATCCCCTCTATTCTGTCATCCAAATCATTTATAAAGATATTGAACAACACAGGGCCCAGGAGTGATCCCTGAGGCACTCCACTACTCACTTTTCTCCAAGTGGATGAGGGACCATTAACAAGCACTTTTTGGGTGTGATCTGTCAACCAGTTACAGATCCACCTAACAGAAATAGGATCTAAACCACATTTCCCCAATTTGTCAATGAGAATACTATGTGGAACCTTATCAAAAGCCTTACTGAAATTAAGATAAACTATGTCTATAGCATCCCCCTGATCCAATAAGGTAGTAACTAGCTTGCTCTTGTAGCAGTTGGAGGCTGGAAAGCCTTCTTCCTCGTGTCGGGGTAGGGTTGCAGACGGAGCAACCCAATCAGCTGCCTAACCTTTAGCGAGGCAGGAAGGAAGCTGGAGACAGAGGGCAAATCCAGGCAGGAAGCAGGAAGTGAGAGAAAGTTTTTCTAGTTCCTGCCTGCCTTAGTACCGGAAAGGAATCACCCAGCTGTCTCCAAGATGCCCTTTGCCTCAGAGGGAGAATTATATCAGTTCACTGGATTACTTTGGAGTAATAATGGATTCTGCATTTCTACAACTGTTTTGAAGGAATTACACTGAATTTTTAACTTTGTGCATATGTGTTTCATCCACGCTAAAGTTATGTGTGCAAGGGAAAACATGTAGAAGGCACCAACATATAGCAGTTCTTTCAAGCAGCAAGAGAAACTACCTGAATTCGTTTTTATGTATTTCAGCTATTTTTCTGTCCAGCTTTTGGGATTGTTTGGGGAAAATCTTGAAGTCACCAATGTAATTGTCCAGTTGTTCATCAGGATCATAGTCACCAAGCTCAGCTGTGAAAATGGAGGAAGAGAATAAAATGTTATATAAATAAGCTGCCAAACTCCTAGCCAATGAAGAAAAACAGGCACCATCCACATACGAAGACTTGTGTAGATTATCTTAAAAGGTTGCCAGATGGATGAACTTTCCCATGCCCCTACTGAAAAGGACCTGGCAGCTAGCAATATTTGAGAATTCTTCTAAATTTACGTATTATGTTCTGGGTCCTCCCTTTGAATGACTGACTACCTGCCCCATCCCCAATCACCCATTGCTACAACCCTAACCTCAATTATCTGTGGCAACTAACTACAGCTGTGCTGACAGTAGCTTCAGCTGCAGGTAGGAGGGCTGGCAGAAGGGTCTCTATCCCTGTCTATCCTCCACCTTCCACACACCCTGACTCCAGTTCTGCTGTGGCAGCATCCAAACCACCAAGATTATTAGGGCCTCAATACTGCTGAAAGCTTTTGAGGCACAGGGTTGGGCAGAGGAATGGGAGACACACAAGGGCCATATTTTGCTGTAGTTAAAGGGCCAGTTGCATTCAGTTCACCCACTGGTTCACTTCTACATAGTGCAGGGCACAGACAGAGGACAGGGACTGATTCAGGAGCAAACAAATTGCAATTAATTTTAAGCCTATTTTATGGTAATTCCCATTAAAACAAATATTTCTGCCAAGTTGCTATTTGTTGCACTTACCTTGGACAATACATGCACCCAGATAGGCAGCATCAGAAAAAGAGCACAGCAAACGGCCATGGAAAATATCTCTTTTGATTTGTAGATACATGAGGTACCTGCATTATGTAGAAAACGTATACTTTGTAAGACAGATGCATCTTCTGGTCATTATAACTTCTACATATACAAGATTTGTGTTGCCATTGTAGCTCACAACATAATGCAAAGGCTTCATAGAGACAGTGCAGGAAAGAAAGTTGAGTCTCATGAAATCAGATTGCTGAGAAAGAGATAGGTATGTATTTTCTTCCTATTCTATATGTCACATCCCAATAATGCAAAGATTAAAGAGTAATGAACAATGTAACTCTAAATATACAACTTCTAAATAAACATGAGTTGCAGCATCCAATTTATACTACTTTTAGCATAACATCATAAAAAAATTCATGTGTATTATTGGACACTGGCAAAAGACCACCACCCAGAACAGCAGCAAAAACAAACACATCTTGTTATGATTCTGTGTATGTATCTAATGCTACTGTGCCAACAATCTTACCTAGAAGTTTAAAATAAAAATGCTAACAACTTGGCAAGCAGAGAAAACATACTCTCCCTTATCCCCAGACATCACTTCTTGATTCAGGTCGAAGCTCCATGAAAAGTATTCATGTGCACAAAATAAAAAGGCCAGTCTTGCGTAGAGGTTCAACAAGATGGGGGTGCTTCTACTTAACCTTTTCCTCTACAGCCTTTGCCTTGCCTAAAATCACTCCCCTAGCTGCTTTTCTCCCCTCGGGGTATCTATATCTTTTCTCCCACTGGCAGAACAGCACCTTGGGAGAGAGCTTTTGAGAAGCAGCCCCTCTTTGCACTGGATCTCCACTCTAGATTACAGTCCCCTGAAGCTGCTTAAAAACAAACCTGAAAGAAACATACACACAATTGTCTGTTACATGTTGCTTCAGCCAAATGAATAATAATAAGGTGGAACAAAACCACAAGCAACAATCCGGCCCCTTTTTGTCAGTCACCAATCCCCTGTATGCCTGTTTGGTGTGTGTACAGAGCAAAAACAGCCAACCAGGGCCTGTAGATGGCTGATGAAGCCAGATGGGAGGGGTGTAAAAGAGAAAAGGCTGTTACATTGTTAGCTCCATTCTGATAGGATCAGAATCCGATAGGATCTATCTGAGCTATCAGAGAGACAGAGCGAGACTGGAGGGATCCCGTTTAAAGGCTGCTAGGCAGGCTAAAATAGTGAATATTATCAGATAGGGCTTGTATCTTCAGAGTGTTAAGTTGAAGAGAACCTGTATCAGGAGACTTTAGATGTCTCAGAGCCTGTCTTTAAGTCTAAAAGGGCTAAAATGTTTGGAGATAGGGATTGGGCTTACAGAGGGGTAAGCTGAAAAGCCTTTCTCAGGAAATTTAGGATGTTTCAGTATGACTTTTGTGATAAAGCAGTCTAGCATAGTGACTGCTTTAGGAGGAGACTATAGCTGCCTCAGAGCCCAGTTGCTGAGGAAGACTGGCTATATTTGTGGCTTCTAGGAGGAGCTGACATTTACTCTGTGAGAATCCTACAGCTGAAGAAAGGCTAATATTCACCTCAAAATAAAAGCTTGGCTGTTAACTGTTCTCTGTAATGAGGAGTTAACACAATTAAGAGTTTCCTGTAAATATTTTAATGTATCTTTACTAAACAACCTTATTTCACCTGTCCGTTTGTAAAAAAAAGTTATTGTCTTTTATCCAGTTTCCCTGATATCTCCTATAGTAAAACTGCATTTAGATATCCACAGGCTCAGTCTCTCAGGATAGGTTTGGGGTAGAGACCCCTCCAGTTGAACTATGCAGCATGCTACCTCTGTTTAAACAGCATTTAAAACCCAATACCAACTAGTTCCAAGCAAAAAACGGAGCTCTCCACTTTAGTATCTCAAATAACATGTCTTCATGTCACATAGTAAACTGCCTTTGAAGCCAGAGGGAGTCACAATGGACACAGCTGGCTATTCAAAGGAAATAAGTTGAAACATCGCCATGAGAGCCATCTAAGTGCCTAAATACCTCTTTGGATCCAGCCCTCTGTCTGGAAAGTAGTATGTTTTTTCTAGATCAAAAGGTCTTATTAGCATTGTCCAACACCTTTTTGTGGCATCTTCCTAATGTTATATTTGGCCCTCAAGCCTGCATCAAGCCTGCTTTTAAACATTCACTTTTCCTGATTGCAGGTGGTTCTCAAGAGAGAAGTTGTCCCAATGCTGCAAAATAATAAAGCAAAAACCCTTAATCCACAATGACAATGTGCTAAAAGAGTCTGCAACATAATCACTTTGAGACAAATTTAGCAACTTCTAATAACACTTTCTGGTTATGTAAATCAGTTTGCACTACCTGGGGACGGCTAGCAAGCCCAAGAGTAAATTTGAGAAACTGTTTGCCTTTCTGGTGAGAGCAGATACAACTACCAGAGAGGCATTTAACATTTTCATCTTAATACTTGTTACACAGTTCCTTATGTGAAACATAAGATCATCTGACACTATGAATTCACATTTCCATGGGCTGAGGGAAAGGGTTGAATGTAAGATAATGTAGAAAATGTTTTAGGAAGTAATTAATCTATAGAATTGCCTGTTCCTGAGTGAGGTTTTAGAAACTCTTGTTGTATCATAAGTTTATATACAATTTGAAGTAGAAATATGGACAATGTTGGATTTAAGTGCATGGAGGGCTCTATGCTGATTCATGTTCTGGTTCCGCCACTAATCCAAACCATACATCAACATTTGACACAGTGTTAATGAACAAATGAATTATTTATTATGGTCAAAGACTTGCACATAAGTAGATACAGTACCAGAAATGTTTACAGAACATAGTTTGTTTATTTATATAAGTGAAGATAAAATATGCAGTTCTCTCATGTCCAAAATATTATCTATCACAATGTAAAATGTATTCTCATTCTGTTACTCATCCTGGGCAGAGCACTGTACTTTATTTAATACCTCCTTTTTTATATATATAATTCTTAATATGGATTGGTCCATGATTAACACATTTTGATATTTGAACCATTAGAAAATCTGGTTTAGTATGTTAATCGCTGCAGATTGAAAAGCCCTCTCAGGTTTACAAAAAGGAACACTTTAAAAGATGTGGATTAATCCATCCTAGTTACCTATTTAGACAAGCTTTAATTCAAATACATATAGAAAGATTCCTTAAGTATTGTTCACAGAAAGTAGTTTAAATATTATTAACGAAATCAAAGGAAACAGCATAGTGTCGTAATTAGAATGTTGGCCAGGATCTGAGAAATTTACAGTGCAATCCTAAACAGTGTTACATCCCTCTAAATCCATTAAAATCAGTGAGTTAATGTGGTTTAGGATTGAACTGTTACATTTTCCACACTGTCATGAAGCATTCCAGGCACTCTCTCTCAGCTTAACCTACTTCACAAGGTTGTTATGAGGATAAAATGGAGGAGGGGAGAACAATGTATGTCACCCTGAGTTTCTTTGAGGAAGGGTGAGATACAACTGTACTAAATAAACTGTAACCTAATCTTGTCACATTTGCTGGTCATTTGCATTTAGCAGCCAAAAACCAGTGCATTTTGTCCTCTGAGATTAGTTCCTATACAAGGAGTGGCATACAGTTGCAGCCCTTACCTTGTGGAATAGCTTGCCTGAGGAGGTCAGAAGGGCTCCCATGCCCGTCATTCCACAAACTATGTAAAATGGAGTTGTTCAGGAGAGTTTTTCTATAAAGTTAACAGGGTTATACTACAACAGAATAGTTCAGGAAGGTGCTTTATAAAGTAAAAGGGACAGTGGATTATACTGCTCTGTATAGGATGTATTGCCCTGACCAGGATGGCCGAGGCTAGCCTGATCTCATCAGATCTCAGAAGCTAAGCAGGGTCAGCCCTGGTTAGTATTTGGATGGGAGACCACCAAGGAATACCAGGGTTGCTGTGCAGAGGAAGGCACTGGCAAACCACCTCTGTTAGTCTCTTGCCATGAAAACCACAAAAAAGGGGTTGCCATAAATCGGCTGCGACTTGACGGCACTTTACACACACACATAGGATGTATTATCAGGTAATTAAGCATTACTGTTTTGTTGTGTCATTATTTTCGACTAAGGTAATACCATTTGTCTTCATTATATCTACACTCTGTATCATGCCTAATAGACTATGCTCATTCAGTAATCCCAGTCCTGGTACATTGCTCATTGTATCAGTTTACACTGTGCTTAGTATGTGTCTCTTCTTATGGACTGTTATTGACTTACTCTGTGTAACCTGCTCTCAGTCAGTGAGAAAGGTGGATTATAAATAGAGTAAATAAATACGACAAAGCATTAACTGTTCAAATATACAGCTGTAATCTAATGCAGCCTAGGTATGCATGAAAGCAAATTTTAATGTATCATGTTAAATTATTTTCTTGTTTATTTTATTGTAGGGTGCAATTAGCTGTTGCAAAATTTGCTTTGCAAACATAGATATCTGCTTGTTGCTTCTTTGGGGATAACTGGAAATCAGTTAAATGATTATTGAATAGCAAATTCCTCATAAAATAACACTTCTGAAAAAAGATATAAGACATTAGTTCATAAAATATTTCCCATCTTTCAAGTCCCACTATAAATTCAATGGGTACTGTTACAAAAAGGAGTTAAAAGAGAGTTAAAGTGACATGCTTATTTCTGCTACATTTTATGACTTTACCATCACTTTTACCCTCATGATGTATAACAATATTACTCACTGCTCTGTGAAAGATAATTACAACCCATAGCAGAAAATTGGCACTGTCAGCAAACAGGGTAAATTACTATTCAGAGTGTGCTGTCAAAATAAACAAACATGCATTTGACAGAGCCTCTCCCTGGGGATGCTGAGGTAATTTTTTTTCCAGTCAGAAGTGATTTGAAATAGTACTGCCCGTGACAAAATAATTTATAATGCTTCCTGCAAAAATCCAGTGCTGGATTTGTTGTTGTGCAGTTTTTTTTTGGGGGGGGGGGAAGCTTGTTTTTTGTTTGCTTGCTTGCTTATTTGATCCCACACTTTTAGCTGTAAGGCAAGTAAGGCAAAAAATGGTCAAGAAATCAGTCACCACCCTGAGTGTTTTCTAATTAATGGGTTGACATTTCCATGAAGAATAGGAGATGGGGGGTGCATGTTTTCACTGTAACATTTTCCATTCATCAAGGATTTATGTTCAACTCTTATAACAACACAGAAAATCTTTCACTGATGGAGTCCCCCTCCTGCTTTGCAGCAGACGTGGACTCTTGAACCCAACATCTTCTGTGAAGGGCTCTGAGAAGGGCTGGTAACTAACCACATGGTTCACGTAACTCTATTTCATAAAGGATTTACCCATGAACATTTCAGTAAATTCATTTTTTTTGCGTGTATTACTGCACATCATCAGATCATTATTCTAAACCATAAAGGAGAGCTAGCATACCAAACAATGCCAGAGCCTGCAGCAGAACCTACAGCCAATATTCAGGTGTGCGCATATACCATGGGTTAGATCTCATGGTCCATCAGCAGATAGCACTAACAGCCGCAGGTCTTCTTGCCTCTCCTCTCCCCCTTTCCAACCCCAGGAAAATTTATTCCTGAAGTCACAGGATTTTTGTGGAGTAACAGGCATATGGGTTGTGAGGCTGCAGGAGGGAAGGGGATGAAATCACTTGTGTGAGCAGAACTGGACCGATGGATGAGCAGAAGGTAGCAATTTCTCCCCCTTCTTTCCTTCACACTGCAGGCTCCTAACCTGCGCAGTTATTACTATATGCTTTACCAAGTGATGTCTTACATAACTGTTTACTAATGGGCCCCATTCAACTTCCCAAACCTCCTTTTCAAGCTCCTAAAAATGCATGCAAAATGAAAGTTAGCAAAAGTGCAAAATGTTTAGTATAGCATACATGATGATACAGTTAGCCATGATCCTAAGATATCAGCTAATGCACAGACAACAAAAAATACCTGGTAAGCTCTTCTTTAATCTTCAAGGGTTCATGTGGGTAGAATTTCACTCTAAAGCACATGGTATATGGTGGATGAGCTGAAACATTATAAAGAAAAAGCATGAGCACAGCTGTACAAAACATGCCTTCTTCCGCACTGCAGGATAGGTTCCCAACAGTTTTCCAGAATAGCTTGTGAGATGCAGTGCACCAAATTTAAAAAAAAAAAAAAAAAGCAAAAACAAGATACAATGTATGATAAAAAAAAGCTCAAAGCATAAGCAGGATTTTTCATTTTTTATTTTTTGCTGTGAAGTCATATCTGACTTTTGGCAACCCCTGGTGCGGTATTCAAGGCAAGAGATGTTCAGAGGTTGTTTGCCATTACCTGCCTCCTAAGAAGGATACCATCTATGTAAACTAAAAGTTTGTAGACTTCAGTGCTATATGCATTTTTCATAGATAAATCTCACCACAAAGTGAACAACAACTTCCTATTCTTTGGTATGTCTGGACAGTGCCAGGGCAATGGGTGCTTGTCCTAAAGAACCAGATCTGGACTGTGCAATTTCCAGCCCAAGATCCTGCAGCCAGGAGCGAGAACTCAAAGGTAAGTAGTCAGATGGTTTTCTTTGCTGAGCATTCAAGAGCAGAAAGCCAGGCTCCTGGTACTTATAGCTGGCTTTGCCCATCCAAAGACCTCATACAACATGTCGGCTGTGACTTGAAGGCACTTTACACGCACATCTTCTACAGCAGCCTCTAGTGCTATTAATTCAAGATCTACTTATGCTACTTGGAAGACTTTATCAATGACTGCACCATAAATATTTATTTATTCGATTTATTGACAAATATAACTGTGTAGATAAAAAGTCTTTTGAAATAAAGGATTGTTTGCACCTTTTATGAACATTTTACTTTACTGTTGTTTTGCAAGAGACCCAGAACAAAACACCATATTAAAAGTGTGACTTGCACAGTGTAGAGGACTAGTTATTACCTGAGACAGGCCCGTGGATGTCATGGAGGACATGATATCCTGAGCCACTCCTGAAAGCCTTGGCATGAACATTGAAGTTCCCCAAGTCAACCAGCATAGGGGTTCTCAATACCACCTCTGTCAGCTCAAGCAGGGAGAGTGTTAGGCAGTGGGATGGGTGGTACACCAACAGAATCCCAGTCCTATCTCTCAACCCCAACATTAGGTACACAACCTCAACGTTGGAAAGGTTCTGGATGGGGCACTGTGCTAGGAGGATAGAGCCCTTATAGACTAAAGGGACACCACCTCCCCACCTGCCAGACCTATGCTAATATATCTTAAGAGTACTCTGGGGAGCACAGTTGGGAGAGATTAGCCCCTCCCCCAGCCACATCTCAGTGATACATGCCAGGTCAGCCCTCTCATCCAGTATTAAACCCTGGATGGCTGTTCTTTATGCTGTGACTGATCTGGCATTTAGCAGCAGGATTTTATAGCCTGGTAGGTTGCTGATATGATTAACAACATCACTTGTTCTGGAAGAACAGCCAGAAAAGGCAACAGCATGTAAATACCTGTTGTCCCTTCCCTTTACCTTTCCTGCTTTTTTTCTACTGCTAAATCTTCCTCTAGTCCATACACTATGAATAATGACACTATCTCTCACCACATTATGTCTCCCCAAGCACTTCTTTCCCTCTAGTACACAAAGAAACCAATGAACCAACAGACAGCAAAGACACACCCACAGCTAATACTTACTGTAAAAAAATCCACAACCAGCTCTCACTTGGGTCTTGGAAAACATAAAACAGACACATATCCAGACCCTCCTCTCACCTGGACCTGAATAGAAATACACACACCAGATGCAAGCCAGATCTCACCTGGTGAAGAACAAACAAAGTGGCATACCCTCACCCTTCTTCCTCCTAGAATCACAACCCACAAATTCCAGCCTTCGCTCTGGATGGCTCTCAGTGCCTCAGTACAGCAGTTGTTGGGGCACTGAAGCATTGCTTGCCCACCACTCCTTCCAGTTGCATCCAGGGTGCTGGATCTCCAGACAGCTTGAGCCATAGGCTATGAGTCCAATACGCTAAGAGCCACAGGCCATGTTCAGGCTAACATATTCCATATTCAGAGACAACATTCTTTTGTCTACAAGATGTTGTGGGTTAGCAGAGATGGAGATCACCTTATATTGTTCATGAACTTTAAAATTTGCTGAATATCTACTGCCAGAATATACAGTGCTGAAATAACAAAACCATTCATCTGATTCAGCACAACATTTCTTACATTATCATTATAATCCAGTTACAGATATATCTGTGTGGGAAGCAGGAATCCATATCTTTAGCTGATTGCAGCAATGTGGATGTAAACAGGTCCACCAGATATCATTCCTTAGGCTGCACTAGGGTTGCCAGGTCCCTCTTCGCCACCAGCGGGAGATTCTGGGGGCGGAGCCAGAGGAAGGCGGGGTTTGGGGAGGGGAGGGACTTCAATGCCGTAGAGTTCAATTGCCAAAGCGGCCATTTTTCTCCAGGTGATCTGATCTCTATCAGCTCGAGATCAGTTGAATTAGCAGGAGATCTCCTGCTACTACCTGGCAGTTAGCAAAACCCAAAAATAGCAGAAAACATTCACTAGGACAATAATTCAATTAGGAATATATATTTCCAAATAATGTATTCATTAGTGATGCCAAAATCATATAAATTCTAAATCATATCAATTCACATATGTGCTGTTGAATCACAAGCATTTCAAATCAATAAAGTCTTTTGCGAGTGTCTCGCCAACTTGCGTCTAGAAGACGTTGGAACAGTCACAGTAGTATTGAGCTCTGGCAATGTAGATAGTAGAGGTCTTCTTGTTGCCGCTCTGTTGGATAAGTAATCCCGTGCGTGGCAATATGTGCAGAAAATGCTACAGGGTGCCGTCTTCTAGACGCAAGTTGGCGAGACACTCACAAAAGACTTTATTGATTTGAAATGCTTGTGATTCAACAGCACATATGTGAATTGATATGATTTAGAATTTATATGATTTTGGCATCACTAATGAATACATTATTTGGAAATATATATGCCTAATTGAACTATTGTCCTAGTGAATGTTTTCTGCTATTTTTGGGTTTTGCTAACTAACTATATAGCAGGCTAACTGTATATTTATCTAACTACCTGGCAGTTGGCAACCCTAGGCTGCACATAGGTAGTTCCAGCCAGATTCTCATCAACAGTGTTGATCTTCTGCTTGGAGAGTGGAGACAGGCTAGATACATTGGTCATTTATGCATGGGTACTTGGACTCACGTTCATCCCCTGTCTGACTCAGTTGTTCCTTGGAGTTCTGCATGAGTTTTCCGTCCATTCTAAATTACTTCTCTGCAGTCCTCGCAATGTCTGGGTCTTCCCATTCCTCTGTTAACCCGACTCTTCCCTCGCCACTGAGCTCAGCCCAGCTGAAATTGCCATGCAAAAGGCAAAGTATGGGCCACAGGAAAATTGCTTTCTCTCACAACCAATCACAAAGCAGACTGCAAAGAGGTGGGGATTCAAATACTTCCTACTTCCTGCTTTCTTGGAGCTCTTTCTGAGTAGAAGAAAGGCTTTTTAAAACGAGGCTTGAATTTCTCCCCCCCCCTTCCTTTCAGATTACTCCGTTTTTTGTTCTCAAAATGCGGCAATTGGGTTTGGGGGGGGGGAATCTTCTCTCACAGTGAGCACTGCGATGTAAGCCAATTACAATGCAGCATTTAAAGAGGCGGGACTTAATTTGGGTTTGGAGACTGCTGGTGCATAGATTCCCAACTGGAAAGTATGGGCCCAGCCAGCAATAAACCGTAGGTAAAACTCCCATGCATAAATTACCATACTTCCTGTCCTACTTAGAGGGGTGCTTATCCTCTTCTCAATGACTTTTCCCAGCAGAAATCACACCCTCCCCATCTGCTATCTGCCTCTTCAGGGGAAACAGATACAATACAGGTACCTGTCTCCACCACCATAAAGGCAGCTACGGAGAGGTGATTTGTGTTAGGAAAACAGCAAGGAGAAAAGGCATCCCACTGCACCGTGGCACTGACTGAAATGCCTTTTCCCAGCAAGGCTTTTTGACATTGAAAAAATACATCCAAGAATGATAAGTTCACATGGTTTGTAAATCAAATTTTGGTGGCTCATCTTAGTTCCCAAGGCAAAGATCTAGATTGAGGAAGATCTGGAGGACCACTATCTATTTCCTTTTCTTGTTTCTCATTATGGAAGATATAAGTAGTTAATAGATCTAGTTTTCCCTAAATTTTTAAAGAGAGTTTGCAATAAGGTTTGAGTTGCCAACAAACTAAGATTATCCTTCCTTGTTTTAACGTCAGTGTCTCCTAGCAGAAAGTCTTGTAATAGAAACTCACTGCTTTTTTTTATTTCTCCCCTGGTTTCTGCTCCCTCCTCTACTATCATTCTCTTCCTGTAGACCAGGGGTGAGGAACATCAGGCCCAGGGGCCGTAAAAGGCCCGCGAAATCATTTGGTCTGGCCTTTCGTGGGTCCTGGCAGATCTCTAGCTCAGAAGGATCTAAGACTGGCAATCCACCCCCTCCCGCAGACAGGAATCGCCTCTATTCAAGGTGGATGTTTGTTTTGCCGAGAAAAGGAACCTTCTTTCCCCTTTGTAGAAGAGTCATTAACTATGTCACAGATGTCAGGGGTACCCAAAGCTTCAAAGCTATTTTCGTTTCTCTCTCAAAAAAAAAATCTAGCCTACATTGTTTAGTTATACGTTGTTTCCCCTCTTCAAGAAGGTACCTGCATTTAATCCCCATCTCAGTATTAAAGAGGGTTCATAATATTATAAATATTAATCTAAACAAGGTTAGATAAATCAAAAAGGGCCCAGCAATAAGAGTATTATTTGCCTAGTTCTTTAACCTCAATTATTTCAATATGAAGCAGAACCAATTTAGACTGAGGGGGACCACCACAAAGAGAGCAACGACAATTAGGGTAGGTCTCAAACAGATTTTTAAAACATTAAGTCAAAATATAAAAATGTTATAAAATATTATGTTATAAAATATAAAATATAAAATAAGTGTTATAAAGTAATGAATTTACAGGTTAAAAGGTATGGCTAAAAAGCGACAATTGTTATGAAATTATTATAAATCTACAGGCTAAAAAAGCTGTAGCTAAAAATCTAAAACTAAAAAGCTACTATGTGCAGTTGTCTCCTCAAAAATTCCTTTAAGGGCAACATCAAACTCAAAATAGCTCAGCTCCTCCCCCCCCCCCGAAATTAAGAATCCCCTAGGACCAGTGTCTTAGATGAATTTTAATCAGCTGTAACATCAGTAATAAAGGCAGCTGCTGAAAGATTTCAGTTTAAAGGTAACAGAACGTAAACTTAGATCCAAAAAACATAAAGTTAAAAGCTTAGAAGTAAGACTGTGAGAGGAATTCACTTTTTCTCCAACAATTACATTAGAAAAGTAAATCAGTCTTTGAGAAACTAAACAAAAGGATTAGAACATAATTTCTCTCCCTCTCTCTCCCTGCCTCTTCAATAATTTTGGAATTAAAAGAAACTTCATAGTTTCCTAGTAACAATATTTTTCTCTAGAGGAAAATGTAGCAAATTCCTTCTGGCTGACCTCAGCAACAAAATATTGCAATCTTCTAATACAACACTGTGCCTGACAGCAAGACCACAAGAGAAGAAACATTTAGTGCAGGGGTGGGGAACGTCAGGCCCGGGGGCCGTATAAGGCCCGTGAAATCATTTGGTCTGGCCCTTCGTGGGTCCTGGCAGATCTCTAGCTCAGAAAGGATGCTGCCCTGCCTGAATCTCTTGGGCCCAGCTGGGGACAGCAGAGCTCAAAAGTGAGTCGCTCTACGTGGCAGACACTCGGAGCCAACTCCGGTCGTGCCTCCTGGCTAAATGTTTGACCAAACATAGCAGGCTAATTTTTAAGTTGATAATTTTGTATGGCCTGCGAATGATGTTATAAATATCCAAATGGCCCTTGGCAGAAAAAAGGTTCCCCACCCCTGATTTTGTGGCTTAAGAAAAACAGAATGGGGACAGATAATCACATGCAACAGATCAACAGGAAAGCAATTGAAAGTGAAAACTGGAATAGAAAAAAATCATTTTTTGCAAAAGTATTCATATGCAAAAAGAAGTATAAATAATCAATTGTAGCAGTGAGGTCTTCCTTTTAGAATGGTTTTTTATCTGTCAGATAAGGCCCAGCTGGTATACCAAACTGCCCAAGGCTTTGCTGGGCTTTCCATGTGAGTCAAAGCTCTTTTGCTAAAATGGATTCATAAGCGTAATCATTTAAAAGGATTCCATACATCAAGAAATGCATTGGGGCAGTATCTCTAAAGTGACACTAATAACTCAGTAGCTTAGCTACCAGCAATAATCAAGAGACAAAGGAAAGGGATACAGATAAGCTCTTTCTAAGATGTCATATACAGAACCATCAACTGCAGAGAATCCCAAGTGAAAGGACAACCCAAACTAGGAAGCAAGTTTCTCTGCAATGTTCAAGTTAGTTTGTATGTGAACCCAGTTTCATTTACCTCATCCATCTTTTCAAGAAATGCTACATTTTAAAACAACATTTAGTGACAAAGTAAAACTTTCAGAAGGACTTTCTAGAACAGGGGTGGGGAACGTCAGGCCTGGGGGCCGTATAAGGCCCGCGAAATCATTTGGTCTGGCCCTTCGTGGATCCTGGCAGATCTCTAGCTCAGAAGGATCTAAGACTGGCGATCCACCTCCTCCCGCAGACAGGAACAGCCTCTATTCAAGGTGGATGTGAGTTTGTTTTGCGAAGAAAATGAATCTTCCCCCCCTTGCAAAACAGTCGTTAGCTATGAAGCTGCTAGGACCGCCCAAGAAACTGTATTAACCCTTTCCCACCCGGGCCGT
Source organism: Euleptes europaea (assembly GCF_029931775.1). Taxonomy (NCBI): domain Eukaryota; kingdom Metazoa; phylum Chordata; class Lepidosauria; order Squamata; family Sphaerodactylidae; genus Euleptes; species Euleptes europaea. The sequence continues at coordinate 55,524,467 of NC_079315.1, forward strand.
GGAGAAACTACGTGGCAGACACTCAGAGCTGTCTCCAGTCGTGCCTCTTGGTTAAATGTTTGACCAAATATAGCAGGCTAATTTTTAAGTTGATAATTTTGTATGGCCCATGAATGATGTTATAAATATCCAAATGGCCCTTGACAGAAAAAAGGTTCCCCACCCCTGTTCTAGAACAACAAACAATTCTGTTTCTTCAGCATGCATCATGGGCATATGTCTCTCCCAGATGGTCAACAATACATATTAAGGTCCACATCGTTAATCCACTTTTACATCTTTGCTCCTCGAAGACAGGTCAGAACATTGACTAGACAACTTCAATGCAACCCTGTAGCTAAGGAAATCAATCACTTCTTTTGGAGATCTGAAGAAGTGAGCTGGGGCTCACGAAAACTCATACCCTGCCAGAAAATATTTTTGTTAGTCTTTAAGGTGCTACTGGACTCTTGCTCTTTTCTACTACTGCAGGCAGACTAACACGGCTATCCACTGTGAATTATCTTCTTTTGGAGAATATACAAGACAATTTTCCACATGGGGACAATTTCCTATGGTTTCCCCATTGCTGCTGTGCCTGCTGATTCAGTGCAGTGGTAATGGAGCTTCCACATGAGTTTCCCTGCATTTTATAGCTTGGGTTGCCAACTTTGGGTTGGGAAATTCCTGGAGATTCTGGGGATGGAGCCTGGGAAGTCTGGTTTGGGGAGGGCACTCAGCAGAAGATAATGCCATAGAGTTCACACTCCAAAGGAACTATTTTCTCCAGAGGAACTGATCTCTACAGTCTGGATATCAGTTGTAATTTCAGGAGATCTCCAGGCCCCACCTGAAGGCTGGCAACATGACTCAAAGAATCCAGTCCATTGGTATTCTTATGTGTCTTTTATGTCCTATACATCTTACTTTACAACTGTTGATTCTATTTATTTATTCTGATGAAAGAAAACAGTCAAAGCATTCAAGTCACTTCATGACAACTAATTTTTTTTTAATTCAACTAATTTGCGTCCTGTGTCAAGATGTCAGCTGCTGAAGCACTTGTGCTTCAATAAAATGCACAATACTCCAACTGCATGTTGACAAACCTTTTTTTTCCAGAAATTACATTAAGCATGTTGACAACACCCTAAATAAGTAAAACAAGAGGTAGGTCTCACAGTCTAAAATCAAACCTTCAAAGACTACAAACGGAGCATTCTCAGATGCTGCATTTTAAAAAATCATCAGCAAATCCCAGATTTTACAGATAGAACAAACAGAGTCTTTATGTGAAGCAAGTGAGCACATTAAATTTTAAATACAGTTAGACAATTGACAGACTATGTTTTCCTTCAGAACCTACATTTATACTTACTGAGAAAAACTGGATCTCTGAGAGAACTTGGAAGCCACAATAAACAATTTCCCTTGCAGTTACCAGCCTATTCTAATGTGTATATACCACACTGCACCCGAACTTTCATCATCCTCTGCTATCCTTCCAGTACAGATCCTGTAGGTTAAGAATAGGAGAAAGCCCACAGCAGTTGTCTGAAGGGATTGCCTCCAGTTACAGGGATGAAAGCCCTAGAAGCAGGGGCTCCTTTAAGAACATAAGAAAGGCCCTGCTGCATCAAGTCCAGCAGTCTGTTCACACAGTGGCCAACTAGGTGCCTCTAGGAAGCCACAAACGAGTGCAGCAGCACCATCCTGCCTGTGTTCCACTGCACCCAAAATAATAGGCATGCCCCTCTGATACTAGAGAGAATAGGTATGCAGCATGACTAGTATCCATTCTAACTAATAGCCATGAATACCCCTTTCCGCCATGAATATGTCCACTCCCCTCTTAAAGACCTCCAAGCTGGCAGCCATCACCACATCCTGGGGCAGGGAGTTCCATAATTTAACTATGCATTGTGTGAAAAAATACTTCCTTTTATCTGTTTTGAATCTCTCACCCTTCAGCTTCAGCAGATGACCCCGTGTTCTAGTATTATGGGAGAGGGAGAAAAACTTCTCCCTGTCCACTCTCTCCACACCATGCATAATTTTATAGACCTCTATCATGTCTCCCCTCAGCCGCCTTCTTTCCAAGCTAAACAGCCCTAAGCGTCTTAACCGCTCCCCATAGGACAGTTGTTCTAGTCCCCTAATCATTTTGGTTGCTCTTTTCTGCACCTTCTCAAGCTCTGTAATATCTTTTTTTAGGTGTGGTGACCAGAACTGTACACAGTATTCCAAGTGTGGTCTCACCATAGACCACCATTGGTACAAGGGCAGTATGATATCAAGTTTTATTCTCTATTCCTTGTCTAATTATGGCCAGCATGGAATTTGCCTTTTTTACAGCAGCTGCACACTGGGTTGACATCTTCATTGAGATATCCACTACCACCCCAAGATCCCTTTCTTTGTCTGTCGCTGCTAGCACAGATCCCATCAGTGTATATGTGAAGTTGGGATTTTTTGCCCCAATATGCATCACTTTACACTTACTCACATTGAATCTCATTTGCCATTTTAATGTCCATTCTTCCAGTATGCAGAGATCCTTCTGGAGCTCTTCACAGCCCGATTTTGTTTTAACCACCCTAAATAATTTGGTGTCATTTGCAAACTTGGCTACTTCACTGTTTAACCCCAACTTTAGCTGATGTCAGGTCCCTAAAAGGCCAACCAGCTATGAATCAGTTTTATTCTGAGGGAGCTACAAGTCAACACATGGTATAAACTGGACAATTTGCTATAGGGAATATTGTTTCAGTTTTCTCATCTTTTGACCTTTTGGCAAGACCAAAATTTTCATTTAAAAAATCAATGTTTTTCAGGGGAGCATCTTCTCACCTTTGAAGCTATGAAATTCCCAGCAAGCCAAATGGGATCCGCGCCCCCTCGTTAGGCCCTTTTGAATTAAGCCAGGGACTGTTTAGCTCCCTCTTGAAAAGCTAGGCAGTTTTCTTCCAGTGTGTCTTTTTATGACTTATATGGGGGATTGTGGAAACCAAAAATTAAATTATAAGGGTAATCATGTCTTAGCTCTATGAATAAACTGAGTCATTGCAGTTGTGGTGTTTGGCATCTCCCCAAGTCATGAGAGATGATCTGAGACCTGTAAAATGGCAGAAATCAGGTTTTCCTCACAAATTTTTGAAGTGGATTAGAATTCTTTATTAATCTTCCAGATTCAGGGTGCTAACTAATGGTATATTTTCCTCTTGAAAGGGGTACTAGACATGGTTGCCCACTTTCTCCTCTTACTTTTGATCCATATCTGGAACCTCTGGCTTGTGCCAGCAGCAGAATAATAATATTCATGGCTTTGTATACAACTCTTTCAAATTTACAATTATTCTTTATGCTGATAATCTTTTATTATTTATTTCAGAACCTTAGTCTTTCATTCCTGCATTAATGAATATGATTAATACCTCTGAAGTCTTGTCTGGATATTTCATTAATTGGGCAAAATTGGAGTTGATACCACTGGGAGACAATATATCACAGGTGTATTTGCCTATGGAATTTTTTAGTGGTGACCATATGTCATTACTTATCTTGGAGTACTGCTTCCTAGAGATATTAATATGATTATGGTAAATTTTAACAAGCTAATTGCTGATATATCTTTGGGTTTGGATAGATGCCTTTATGGGGCAAAGTAAATACACTCAAAATGAATATCATACCCATATTATTTATATTTTACATGCAATTCCTTCTATATACCTTGTAGATATATTTATAAATATTAATGCTTTGTTTCAGAAATTTATGTCTTGTTCCTTACCACCTCAGATTTCGTTAAAGACGATGCAACTTCCATTCAATGAAGAAGGATTTGGTTGCCCTGATCTTAGTTTATATCATCAGGCATACTTATTAACTTGTACTAATTACTGGAATCACTCCTTGCAGTTGGACTATCCATCTTGAGCTCTTTTCAAGCCTTCTTGTCTGGTACCACTCTCTAAGTGGAATGTCTACTTAAGGTCTACTTATGTGGATCCCATTCCTCCTGCAATTTCTGCAACTAGAGAACAATGGTGCATAATGTCACAACAATATCAAGTTGATCCATTTGCACATACTAAATAAATATTATGGGCCAATCCAGACCTAAAAATTGGGAAGAAATCTTTTTTTATGGAAGGCTTGGACTGAGAGGGGGATTTTTACATTGGACCAATTGATAGACTATGATGAGTTTTTGTCATTGTCTCAGCTGATGTCTAGATATGACATGTCAACTTCTGTTGAATGGTGATATTTAGAACTGCAACGTCTGTTGGTATGTAAACACTGCCCTGTGGAATTGTTTTGGAGTCCCCTTTGCTCCTGGAAACTCTAACTGAATCAATGCAAAAAACAAAACCTATATTATTGGCCTATAAATATTTGATGTCAATTAATAAATATGATATGCAGAGTCTCAGGACTGAATGGAGTAAGGAGCTACTCCAAAGCAATGGGATATGGCCTTAGAATTTATACCTGCTCTCTCTATGGACCTTGTGATTTATTCAGCAAAAAAATATGTTTAAGATATACTGGACAGCGACTCTTTAGCAATGGATTGAGTAAAATGTCTTACTGTTGGCACTGTAGCTCACAGGACACATCCCTTAAACGTATGGTTTGGGCATGTCCAGTCATTCGGTTTTTCTGGAAAGAAGTTATTACTCAGATCAATTTTGTATTAGAATGTTCACTGGTTTTTGAGCATATTTGTGTATTTTAAACTATCTGCCCGTCACTTGAGGGCTAACCAATGGTCAACAAAAATTGACCCTCCATGCTCCTACTACAGTTAAAAGTCTCATATTGCAGCATTGGAGAGAAAAATGCCCACCTCTAGTAAATCTGGTGGATCAATGACCTTAGAACGCTATCAATATTTCAACTCGTGGCATACAGATGACAGTTCTGATATCTGGAAACCTTTTATAGAAACTTGTGTTTAGATCTGCCACCACTGTTGTTATATTTTCATCTCTACTTTTTGTATACCTTTTTTTCTTTTTCTAGTCTATTTAGTTGCTGGATTTTGAGTTTTTTCCCCTTGTTCTTTTTTTTTCTTTTCTTTTTTTTAAGGAAATAAATTTAAAAAAACTTTTAAAAACAGGAAACTGTAACAGAAAGAGGCATATGAGCCCCATCTTTGAAGTGGAGGAGGGGATGTAGACATGCTTTACAGACAAATCAATGGAATTTTAAAATCATATCACCAACTTACAAAGTGGGCTATTAACACTTACATTTCATTTGCTTGCAGATAGACTTGTTGGGCTCAAGCCAATGCTGAAAAGGAAGGACAGAGGTCAGTAGTTCAAGTATTCAAGTACTTATAATCATAAGGTTTTCACGCTGGCTGTGATTTCCATTTTAGTTTGTTTTGTTGGCCTCAAAGGGATAGCCATACTTATGTAAGGATAAGGAAAAGAGAACAGTACCTGAATGTGAAGGACTTTGTTAATGAAATCACAGAATACACATATATTTGTGTATGTTCATAGTCTGGACAGAAGAGAAAGGAAAGTGTATGCTTTAGTCTACTATGGAGAAAAATGAAGTTTCTGTAGTGAGAAAGAAAGGTTTTTAACAGTTTCTAAGTACAGTCAGGTGAATAAAACTACATATAGAAAAGATCTTACAGCAGGCCCCACCACTAAAAACAGCAGGAAATATGTCTAGAAACTTTATTTAATAATAAGGGCGATAGCAGAGAGAGCTGGATAGGGAAAAGATGTCCTAACACTGAAGTATCACTTTTGCTTATGTTCTGTCAAATTTGCTGAGGCAACTGTATAAGTAAGTGTTCCTACAATTAACTACTATCTTGGCAGAAGAAATAGCTGCTCAGAAACAGTCCCATCTGGCCATTCCAAACATGTTAGTAGCGTTTTTTGCAGACCTGCCTAATATTCTCTTTGCCCCTGACCTTGATGGCCCAGACTAGCCTAATCTCATCAGATCCTGGAAACTAAGAAGGGTTGGCCCTGGTTAATACTTGGATGGGAGACTACCAACAAAAGCCAGGGTCACTACAAAGGCAGACAATGGCAAACCACCTCTGTTCATCTCTTGCCTTTAAAATCCTATGGGATCACCATAAGTTGGGTGCAACTTGATGGCACAGAAGAAGAGTTGGTTTTTATATGCCGATTTTCTCTACCTTTTAAGGTGAATCAAACCGGCTTACAGTCTCCTTCCCTTCCTCTCCCCACAACAGACACCTCATGAGGTAGGTGATGCTAAGAGAGCTCTAAGAGAACTGTGACTAGTCCAAGGTCATCCAGCTAGCTTCATGTGTAGGAGTGGGGAAACCAACCCGGTTCACCAGATTAGACTTTGCCGCTCATGTGGAGGAGCGGGGAAACAAACCCGGTTCTCCAAATTAGAGTCCACCGCTCTTAACCACTACACCACGCTGGAACTCACATGGTGAGGTAGGTGGGGGTTAAGTGAGTTGGAGAGAACTGTGACTAGCCCAAGGTAACCCAGCAGGCTTCATGTGGAGGATTGGGGAATCAAACCTGGTTCTCCAGATTAGAGTCCACCACTCTTAACCACTACACCATGCTGGTTTACTCACACACATCATACTCTTTAGCCCATTCCATGCTAAATCACAATATAGAAAAATTACAGAAAACAGGGAAAGGAAATATGCCCGGATTTATCACAAAATGTTAATATTTGCACAATCACAACCATGTCTCTGAGGGGACTTTGCAAGTTTCCAAATCAATGCTCTGTGCAGCACAAAGCCTATCAGCATCCCACAAAGAAAAAAATGAATGTTCCTTGTTAATGGAAATAACATGGATGCTTCAATAATTTTTAAAGAGGTCTACTTTCCAGTGTAAATCTGATTACATAAGACCTGCCACATCGATTGCAAATAAAACACAATCCAGCAAACTATATTTGTCAGGGGCATGTCCAAAATGAATGTGGGCTGAGGGCAGTTTTGGCCTGTTGTGCATACAATCTCCATCTGCTGCTTCCAGCTTCTGGCGAGACAAGCTTACAATACATTTCACTTTCCTATTAGTCCACCTGCTCTGAAAACTAGCTTTTAAGCTATTTGATATAAAGCTAGAAATCAGTGTGTCTGTGTCTGTGGATACTTCATACAAAAATGTTCCTAATTGGTTCCTATGAAGTTCCTTCTGGTGCTCATCCACACGCTATCAAACAGAACCAGTTTTTCTTCAGCTCTTTGGTCTGATACAAATTAACAACAAAATAAAATTTGTGGACAAGGCAAATTGACAACCATGTGACTGAATCTTAATATTAACAGTGCATTCCTGAGATTTCGGTGTTTGGGAACGGCAGGGAGGAGGTGCCGCTGCAGCGCCTCCTAACCTGTTTCCCCGGTGCCGAAAACTCAAAAAAAGCCTTTAAAGGCTTTTAAAATTTTAAGTGGGGCTTTTCACCCCATAGAGAAAAGCAGGCACAGCTTCACTCTTCTCGCTGCTGGCGTACCCGGGGGCAAACAGGCACAGGAGGCTGCCTAATGGCAGCTCCTCCCCCCGGAAACGCCTCCCGGGATGCCGGAACATCCCCCGGAACGCCTGTGTGGGCCTTTTTGCCAGTAGGAAGGCCCTGCCAGCGTTCTGGGGCAGAGCTGCTGCGACAGCGGTGCCCGGTGTCCAGGCCTCCACACCGGTGCTGGGGCCACTAACACCGTTGTAAGTAGCCCAGGCCTGGGGGCCCAAACGCCTTCCTGGACTCCTAAGGGCTTTTGCCCTTAAAGGTCAGGAATGCGCTGTAAAGGTACCATGTGACCAAAATCTTCATACATAGATAGGCAGATATTTCTCAGACAGCCTTGCAAAGGACAGTATTTATTTATTTAAGAAAAAAATTATGCTATCTCTCCAGGGAACCTACCTGAGGCAGCTTACAAAATAAATTATAATAAAATCATAAAAGCTGTTAGTCATAGGCGAGGTGCCACCCTGAAAAAGTCCTGTCTCTGGTTGCTACCTGCTTCACCTTTGGGGAGGGCACAGAAAGCAGGGCTTGGAAGGCAGATTGTAACTGATGGACTAGGCAATATGGAAGGAGATTGTCTTTCAAGTACTTTCAAGATTGTCTTTCAAACCATTTAGGACTTCAAAGCTAAGAACCAGCACTTTGCATTGTGCCCAAAAACAAACAGGCAGGCAGCATATGTTATATTTTGATTAATTAAGCACCACAATTCATGTTGGGAGAAAACTGAGATTAAAACTTTTAATAATAAATGTTAAAGCTGTGCAGATATCAAACTGAAGACATTTATAGGATTTCTTTTTGTTAAAGCAATGTGACCTCTCTGTCTCTCTTCTTTACTAGAATGCAACTGCACCTGCAATACTAAATCCCGTGGCCTGCTGTGTTCTGAACTATAATGAGCTTCGCTTTCTAAGCATTAATCCCTGATCAGCATTTTAATGTTCCAGAGTAGCCATTTACCAGGCCAGGTACCCTCTTGATTATTCACAATGCTGAGCAGGCCTTTTTGGTATGCTTGACTCCAAAGCAGAAAATCTCAGGGTTGAAAAGGACATTCCACATAGTTTTCAAATACCACTTTAAAAATACATGCCATTTAATAATAGTAATAGTGCCCACTTCTCTATATGTAAATATTTATCTATGTATATCTCTCTAATATCTAAAAAAAAATACTGTTAGATTATCCCTGTTATTGTGTCTATGGAAATCAAAAGGATAGCTGGTGGTAAGGAAACATTGGTTCAAAGATCTTCTTTCGACATTTCACATGACCAGAAAATCAGCATCCTAAGTTAAACCAGCTTCCACTAATCCACTAAACAGTACAGGAAAATGTCTTGAATTTGTATTGAGAAGTAAATATATAAGAAAAATCTATTAGGCAGACAAATTATAACATACCTGATCAAATCTAGACTAAGGTTTCTGAGGGCGCAAAGATTGCAGCAGCCCAAAATCCTCCCTCAGATCCTATTCTGGGGGATCATTTGACCATTAACCCTTTGTTCTACAGCATTACATATGTGTTACTTAGCACCAGACCCAAAGCAATATATCTAATAATCAACATGAATACTTAAATCCAGAGATTGGACCCATGGGCAGACAAGACATATCTTTTTACAAGCCTGAATAATACCCCAAGTTTGCAGAAAAATCTGAAATCTTAAAGAAATATATTGGGGGGGGGGGTAAAAAGCCCAAAATCATAGAACCAGCTTTCAAGCCTTGGTTTCTGTCAATAAAAGGTAGGTAGTAGTGTATAGCCCTGACCTGGATGCCCCAGGCTAGCCTGATCTCGTCAGATCTCAGAAGCTAAGCAGGGTCAGCCCTGGTTAGTATTTGGATTGGAGACCACTAAGGAAGACCAGGGTTGCTGGAAGGCACTGGCAAACACTGGCCACTCTGACAAGTGGCTAGTTTTATATCTTCTGTATGACCAGAAACCTCATATCACCAATCAAGTAGCTAGGTACTTCCTAGCTGTCACAGAAGAAAGGTAAGTGGAAAAATGGACTACTATTTTTCCACTTACCTTTCTTCTGTGATGTATTCATTGTTCATATCTTCTGCTAGAAATTAAGAAAATACTATGTGTCGGTCCTAATATTTCTATAGCATGTGATGTACATTTGTTTATTGCTCTGTCTGTGAACATGTGTTATTGACATATACTTGTTGGTTATTATACTTTTTGATATATACATACATTGTACCTTTTTGGCTTATGCTGTTTATTTGTAGTTAACCATAATATATTGCCAAGCTCATAAACTGGCAGGGGCCTGATCCAAGCTTCCTTCTTGCATCGCATTTTGAGTGTTCCAAATTGTGTAGGATACACAGCCATGTGTTTAGAGACTGGGTTGAGTCTCTAGAAACAAGAGCCTGGTTTCAGACCTTGAAATTCTTGCTGCGTCTCCACTTTATATCTGAATACCCTGGTTTTGTGCATATTATGTTGTGTGACTCTTTGTCAAGAAATTGGCATTTCACTTTTCATGTTGGAGAAACAAGCTTGTTTGATCGTCACACCAGAGATTATTGTAGTATACTGAGAGACACACACTGTACTCATTAGCTAATAGGACGTTTCCCAGTTGTGTATGGCATAGTGCCTGATTATGGGGCTCCAGCTGCTTATTTCATGCACCTCAAATCTCTACAAATCCACAAAGCTTTTATGCATGCAAGGTTCAATGTTTTGCCTCCAGCAGTTCTTTACAGCAGATCCTCGAGAACTCCTCATCGGGAAAGACTGCCCGTGTACAGCTAAAAATCCTGAATTTTTATCTCATTATTTGCTTCGTTGTAATTTTTCTACTGAGTTGAGGAACTCTTTAATTAGCCCTCTTTTATACAAGTTGAAACGCCACTCTGACAAGTGGCTAGTTTTATATCTTCTGTATGACCAGAAACCTCATATCACCAATCAAGCAGCTAGGTACTTTCTAGCTGTCATGAGGCTCTGGGAATTGACTGTCAATATTGTTGGATAATTCCCCTTTTCCTCTTTCTTTAACCTTTATGATCGTTCATTTGTGTTATTTCTTGATGTTGTGTGATCTGGTTATACAATTTGTAATAAATGCCTAATAAAGGTATTTGATTTGATTTGGCAGAGGCCTAACCACCCACTCAAGGGTACTTTTCCACGTGTCCCAGTAAATTGGTGATTGCTATTAGATGGTAAGTGAAAACTTACCCCTGGCCCTTAGGACATCACTATTTAGAGCAGCTTTACAAAGGCAATTAAGGGTCAAACAGAAAAGAAGAAATGCTTAATACTGTATGCCAGGCAAGCAGTTTTACTGAACTGCATATTAATTAAAATTAAACAGCATGAAAGTTCATATACATACCCGCTGCTTTTCAGGATCCACATAGCGAATTCCAAAGTAGTCTTTTTCCAGCAAACTGTAGTGATTGCAAACATGATCTATGAGAAACTGACCTTTGGTCTCTCTCTGAAAAGAAAAAGGATACATATAGTAAATCTATATGTTATTCTTACAGACATTCTATTTGTCCATAGTATAAGAATGGCCAGCAAATGAAATTTTACACACATCATTACAAGGGTATGGACAGGATTTTTAATAAAGCCATCTATCTGTTCCAATTTATTAATGTTTTGGTCACAGACCTTAACAATGTTCAGATTAAAACCATACACAATGTAAAACCCACAACACCCAGAGTTACATGAATAAAAATTTTAAAATGTTACAGGCAGCTACATATATACATATTTGTTACTGAATTGGATGTTATAGTTCTCCTAAAATTATTATTTCTGTGTCAGCTTTGGGGTCTAATTTTCTAATTTTCAACAAATTTCTTCCTTAGCTTAGAAGCTAACATGATATTAAAGGCCACACTAAGCGTGATCTTTGGATTAATGTCTGCCATTAAAAAACTAACTCAGCCCTCAACTGTGTCTAAAACATCTGGGATGTGCTGTGTATAGAACGAATAGAGTTATAAAATGAGCAACTAAACAAAATGTGAGGGAGATCCTCTATTAAACCTGAGGAGCAGGGGCATAGTCTTAGGTTATGAGGATTTTTTTTATATCTACCATGGGTGAATGCTGAAGGCATCGTTTGGAATCGTGCCATAGTAAATGCTCTCCTTAACCCTGGGTCCAAAAGTTCCATTAGGTAGTTTGAAAAGAACTTATTTGGTTTGAATAACATATACCATGGAGAGAACTTGGACTTTTGTATTAAGCATATATCATTATCAGTTTCTTTATCAGCAATCCATTTTTTAATATCTTTTGGGTCCCATGTGTTTAAGATTTCTAGCAAGGGCAAATTATACAATTGTAGGATGGGTATAAGGACCTTGGTTTTCCTTTGAATAGTACATATAGATGCAATACACCAATTTTGAGTTGGTCAATTTTCTCAGTTTTAGGTAGAAAAGTAAAATTCTTAAATAGGCTCTCATGGCAACTGACGGCAAGCCTGCCTCCACTCTAAGGTATGCTGCAGGTACCCCTTGGGGCAAACTCAAGATCTTCCTAATAAAGCTATTTTGGATTTTCTCCAATTCGTGCAACATTTTCGGTTTTTGCCCCCAGATCTCGATTCCATATAGCAACTGCAGTATTACTTTCCCCACAAAAGCTTTGATTGCTGGGGCAACCATACAG